>NW_027526335.1:157326066-157336066 GCF_048455015.1 Haemaphysalis longicornis | reverse complement strand
CTGACTGACTGACTGACTGACTGACTGACTGACTGACTGACTGACTGACTGACTGACTGACTGACTGACTGACTGACTGACTGACTGACTGACTGACTGACTGACTGACTGACTGACTGACTGACTGACTGACTGACTGACTGACTGACTGACTGACTGACTGACTGACTGACTGACTGACTGACTGACTGACTGACTGACTGACTGACTGACTGACTGACTGACTGACTGACTGACTGACTGACTGACTGACTGACTGACTGACTGACTGACTGACTGACTGACTGACTGACTGACTGACTGACTGACTGACTGACTGACTGACTGACTGACTGACTGACTGACTGACTGACTGACTGACTGACTGACTGACTGACTGACTGACTGACTGACTGACTGACTGACTGACTGACTGACTGACTGACTGACTGACTGACTGACTGACTGACTGACTGACTGACTGACTGACTGACTGACTGACTGACTGACTGACTGACTGACTGACTGACTGACTGACTGACTGACTGACTGACTGACTGACTGACTGACTGACTGACTGACTGACTGACTGACTGACTGACTGACTGACTGACTGACTGACTGACTGACTGACTGACTGACTGACTGACTGACTGACTGACTGACTGACTGACTGACTGACTGACTGACTGACTGACTGACTGACTGACTGACTGACTGACTGACTGACTGACTGACTGACTGACTGACTGACTGACTGACTGACTGACTGACTGACTGACTGACTGACTGACTGACTGACTGACTGACTGACTGACTGACTGACTGACTGACTGACTGACTGACTGACTGACTGACTGACTGACTGACTGACTGACTGACTGACTGACTGACTGACTGACTGACTGACTGACTGACTGACTGACTGACTGACTGACTGACTGACTGACTGACTGACTGACTGACTGACTGACTGACTGACTGACTGACTGACTGACTGACTGACTGACTGACTGACTGACTGACTGACTGACTGACTGACTGACTGACTGACTGACTGACTGACTGACTGACTGACTGACTGACTGACTGACTGACTGGACTGACTGACTGACTGACTGACTGACTGACTGACTGACTGACTGACTGACTGACTGACTGACTGACTGACTGACTGACTGACTGACTGACTGACTGACTGACTGACTGACTGACTGACTGACTGACTGACTGACTGACTGACTGACTGACTGACTGACTGACTGACTGACTGACTGACTGACTGACTGACTGACTGACTGACTGACTGACTGACTGACTGACTGACTGACTGACTGACTGACTGACTGACTGACTGACTGACTGACTGACTGACTGACTGACTGACTGACTGACTGACTGACTGACTGACTGACTGACTGACTGACTGACTGACTGACTGACTGACTGACTGACTGACTGACTGACTGACTGACTGACTGACTGACTGACTGACTGACTGACTGACTGACTGACTGACTGACTGACTGACTGACTGACTGACTGACTGACTGACTGACTGACTGACTGACTGACTGACTGACTGACTGACTGACTGACTGACTGACTGACTGACTGACTGACTGACTGACTGACTGACTGACTGACTGACTGACTGACTGACTGACTGACTGACTGACTGACTGACTGACTGACTGACTGACTGACTGACTGACTGACTGACTGACTGACTGACTGACTGACTGACTGACTGACTGACTGACTGACTGACTGACTGACTGACTGACTGACTGACTGACTGACTGACTGACTGACTGACTGACTGACTGACTGACTGACTGACTGACTGACTGACTGACTGACTGACTGACTGACTGACTGACTGACTGACTGACTGACTGACTGACTGACTGACTGACTGACTGACTGACTGACTGACTGACTGACTGACTGACTGACTGACTGACTGACTGACTGACTGACTGACTGACTGACTGACTGACTGACTGACTGACTGACTGACTGACTGACTGACTGACTGACTGACTGACTGACTGACTGACTGACTGACTGACTGACTGACTGACTGACTGACTGACTGACTGACTGACTGACTGACTGACTGACTGACTGACTGACTGACTGACTGACTGACTGACTGACTGACTGACTGACTGACTGACTGACTGACTGACTGACTGACTGACTGACTGACTGACTGACTGACTGACTGACTGACTGACTGACTGACTGACTGACTGACTGACTGACTGACTGACTGACTGACTGACTGACTGACTGACTGACTGACTGACTGACTGACTGACTGACTGACTGACTGACTGACTGACTGACTGACTGACTGACTGACTGACTGACTGACTGACTGACTGACTGACTGACTGACTGACTGACTGACTGACTGACTGACTGACTGACTGACTGACTGACTGACTGACTGACTGACTGACTGACTGACTGACTGACTGACTGACTGACTGACTGACTGACTGACTGACTGACTGACTGACTGACTGACTGACTGACTGACTGACTGACTGACTGACTGACTGACTGACTGACTGACTGACTGACTGACTGACTGACTGACTGACTGACTGACTGACTGACTGACTGACTGACTGACTGACTGACTGACTGACTGACTGACTGACTGACTGACTGACTGACTGACTGACTGACTGACTGACTGACTGACTGACTGACTGACTGACTGACTGACTGACTGACTGACTGACTGACTGACTGACTGACTGACTGACTGACTGACTGACTGACTGACTGACTGACTGACTGACTGACTGACTGACTGACTGACTGACTGACTGACTGACTGACTGACTGACTGACTGACTGACTGACTGACTGACTGACTGACTGACTGACTGACTGACTGACTGACTGACTGACTGACTGACTGACTGACTGACTGACTGACTGACTGACTGACTGACTGACTGACTGACTGACTGACTGACTGACTGACTGACTGACTGACTGACTGACTGACTGACTGACTGACTGACTGACTGACTGACTGACTGACTGACTGACTGACTGACTGACTGACTGACTGACTGACTGACTGACTGACTGACTGACTGACTGACTGACTGACTGACTGACTGACTGACTGACTGACTGACTGACTGACTGACTGACTGACTGACTGACTGACTGACTGACTGACTGACTGACTGACTGACTGACTGACTGACTGACTGACTGACTGACTGACTGACTGACTGACTGACTGACTGACTGACTGACTGACTGACTGACTGACTGACTGACTGACTGACTGACTGACTGACTGACTGACTGACTGACTGACTGACTGACTGACTGACTGACTGACTGACTGACTGACTGACTGACTGACTGACTGACTGACTGACTGACTGACTGACTGACTGACTGACTGACTGACTGACTGACTGACTGACTGACTGACTGACTGACTGACTGACTGACTGACTGACTGACTGACTGACTGACTGACTGACTGACTGACTGACTGACTGACTGACTGACTGACTGACTGACTGACTGACTGACTGACTGACTGACTGACTGACTGACTGACTGACTGACTGACTGACTGACTGACTGACTGACTGACTGACTGACTGACTGACTGACTGACTGACTGACTGACTGACTGACTGACTGACTGACTGACTGACTGACTGACTGACTGACTGACTGACTGACTGACTGACTGACTGACTGACTGACTGACTGACTGACTGACTGACTGACTGACTGACTGACTGACTGACTGACTGACTGACTGACTGACTGACTGACTGACTGACTGACTGACTGACTGACTGACTGACTGACTGACTGACTGACTGACTGACTGACTGACTGACTGACTGACTGACTGACTGACTGACTGACTGACTGACTGACTGACTGACTGACTGACTGACTGACTGACTGACTGACTGACTGACTGACTGACTGACTGACTGACTGACTGACTGACTGACTGACTGACTGACTGACTGACTGACTGACTGACTGACTGACTGACTGACTGACTGACTGACTGACTGACTGACTGACTGACTGACTGACTGACTGACTGACTGACTGACTGACTGACTGACTGACTGACTGACTGACTGACTGACTGACTGACTGACTGACTGACTGACTGACTGACTGACTGACTGACTGACTGACTGACTGACTGACTGACTGACTGACTGACTGACTGACTGACTGACTGACTGACTGACTGACTGACTGACTGACTGACTGACTGACTGACTGACTGACTGACTGACTGACTGACTGACTGACTGACTGACTGACTGACTGACTGACTGACTGACTGACTGACTGACTGACTGACTGACTGACTGACTGACTGACTGACTGACTGACTGACTGACTGACTGACTGACTGACTGACTGACTGACTGACTGACTGACTGACTGACTGACTGACTGACTGACTGACTGACTGACTGACTGACTGACTGACTGACTGACTGACTGACTGACTGACTGACTGACTGACTGACTGACTGACTGACTGACTGACTGACTGACTGACTGACTGACTGACTGACTGACTGACTGACTGACTGACTGACTGACTGACTGACTGACTGACTGACTGACTGACTGACTGACTGACTGACTGACTGACTGACTGACTGACTGACTGACTGACTGACTGACTGACTGACTGACTGACTGACTGACTGACTGACTGACTGACTGACTGACTGACTGACTGACTGACTGACTGACTGACTGACTGACTGACTGACTGACTGACTGACTGACTGACTGACTGACTGACTGACTGACTGACTGACTGACTGACTGACTGACTGACTGACTGACTGACTGACTGACTGACTGACTGACTGACTGACTGACTGACTGACTGACTGACTGACTGACTGACTGACTGACTGACTGACTGACTGACTGACTGACTGACTGACTGACTGACTGACTGACTGACTGACTGACTGACTGACTGACTGACTGACTGACTGACTGACTGACTGACTGACTGACTGACTGACTGACTGACTGACTGACTGACTGACTGACTGACTGACTGACTGACTGACTGACTGACTGACTGACTGACTGACTGACTGACTGACTGACTGACTGACTGACTGACTGACTGACTGACTGACTGACTGACTGACTGACTGACTGACTGACTGACTGACTGACTGACTGACTGACTGACTGACTGACTGACTGACTGACTGACTGACTGACTGACTGACTGACTGACTGACTGACTGACTGACTGACTGACTGACTGACTGACTGACTGACTGACTGACTGACTGACTGACTGACTGACTGACTGACTGACTGACTGACTGACTGACTGACTGACTGACTGACTGACTGACTGACTGACTGACTGACTGACTGACTGACTGACTGACTGACTGACTGACTGACTGACTGACTGACTGACTGACTGACTGACTGACTGACTGACTGACTGACTGACTGACTGACTGACTGACTGACTGACTGACTGACTGACTGACTGACTGACTGACTGACTGACTGACTGACTGACTGGACTGACTGACTGACTGACTGACTGACTGACTGACTGACTGACTGACTGACTGACTGACTGACTGACTGACTGACTGACTGACTGACTGACTGACTGACTGACTGACTGACTGACTGACTGACTGACTGACTGACTGACTGACTGACTGACTGACTGACTGACTGACTGACTGACTGACTGACTGACTGACTGACTGACTGACTGACTGACTGACTGACTGACTGACTGACTGACTGACTGACTGACTGACTGACTGACTGACTGACTGACTGACTGACTGACTGACTGACTGACTGACTGACTGACTGACTGACTGACTGACTGACTGACTGACTGACTGACTGACTGACTGACTGACTGACTGACTGACTGACTGACTGACTGACTGACTGACTGACTGACTGACTGACTGACTGACTGACTGACTGACTGACTGACTGATGACTGACTGACTGACTGACTGACTGACTGACTGACTGACTGACTGACTGACTGACTGACTGACTGACTGACTGACTGACTGACTGACTGACTGACTGACTGACTGACTGACTGACTGACTGACTGACTGACTGACTGACTGACTGACTGACTGACTGACTGACTGACTGACTGACTGACTGACTGACTGACTGACTGACTGACTGACTGACTGACTGACTGACTGACTGACTGACTGACTGACTGACTGACTGACTGACTGACTGACTGACTGACTGACTGACTGACTGACTGACTGACTGACTGACTGGACTGACTGACTGACTGACTGACTGACTGACTGACTGACTGACTGACTGACTGACTGACTGACTGACTGACTGACTGACTGACTGACTGACTGACTGACTGACTGACTGACTGACTGACTGAACTGACTGACTGACTGACTGACTGACTGACTGACTGACTGACTGACTGACTGACTGACTGACTGACTGACTGACTGACTGACTGACTGACTGACTGACTGACTGACTGACTGACTGACTGACTGACTGACTGACTGACTGACTGACTGACTGACTGACTGACTGACTGACTGACTGACTGACTGACTGACTGACTGACTGACTGACTGACTGACTGACTGACTGACTGACTGACTGACTGACTGACTGACTGACTGACTGACTGACTGACTGACTGACTGACTGACTGACTGACTGACTGACTGACTGACTGACTGACTGACTGACTGACTGACTGACTGACTGACTGACTGACTGACTGACTGACTGACTGACTGACTGACTGACTGACTGACTGACTGACTGACTGACTGACTGACTGACTGACTGACTGACTGACTGACTGACTGACTGACTGACTGACTGACTGACTGACTGACTGACTGACTGACTGACTGACTGACTGACTGACTGACTGACTGACTGACTGACTGACTGACTGACTGACTGACTGACTGACTGACTGACTGACTGACTGACTGACTGACTGACTGACTGACTGACTGACTGACTGACTGACTGACTGACTGACTGACTGACTGACTGACTGACTGACTGACTGACTGACTGACTGACTGACTGACTGACTGACTGACTGACTGACTGACTGACTGACTGACTGACTGACTGACTGACTGACTGACTGACTGACTGACTGACTGACTGACTGACTGACTGACTGACTGACTGACTGACTGACTGACTGACTGACTGACTGACTGACTGACTGACTGACTGACTGACTGACTGACTGACTGACTGACTGACTGACTGACTGACTGACTGACTGACTGACTGACTGACTGACTGACTGACTGACTGACTGACTGACTGACTGACTGACTGACTGACTGACTGACTGACTGACTGACTGACTGACTGACTGACTGACTGACTGACTGACTGACTGACTGACTGACTGACTGACTGACTGACTGACTGACTGACTGACTGACTGACTGACTGACTGACTGACTGACTGACTGACTGACTGACTGACTGACTGACTGACTGACTGACTGACTGACTGACTGACTGACTGACTGACTGACTGACTGACTGACTGACTGACTGACTGACTGACTGACTGACTGACTGACTGACTGACTGACTGACTGACTGACTGACTGACTGACTGACTGACTGACTGACTGACTGACTGACTGACTGACTGACTGACTGACTGACTGACTGACTGACTGACTGACTGACTGACTGACTGACTGACTGACTGACTGACTGACTGACTGACTGACTGACTGACTGACTGACTGACTGACTGACTGACTGACTGACTGACTGACTGACTGACTGACTGACTGACTGACTGACTGACTGACTGACTGACTGACTGACTGACTGACTGACTGACTGACTGACTGACTGACTGACTGACTGACTGACTGACTGACTGACTGACTGACTGATGACTGACTGACTGACTGACTGACTGACTGACTGACTGACTGACTGACTGACTGACTGACTGACTGACTGACTGACTGACTGACTGACTGACTGACTGACTGACTGACTGACTGACTGACTGACTGACTGACTGACTGACTGACTGACTGACTGACTGACCTGACTGACTGACTGACTGACTGACTGACTGACTGACTGACTGAACTGACTGACTGACTGACTGACTGACTGACTGACTGACTGACTGACTGACTGACTGACTGACTGACTGACTGACTGACTGACTGACTGACTGACTGACTGACTGACTGACTGACTGACTGACTGACTGACTGACTGACTGACTGACTGACTGACTGACTGACTGACTGACTGACTGACTGACTGACTGACTGACTGACTGACTGACTGACTGACTGACTGACTGACTGACTGACTGACTGACTGACTGACTGACTGACTGACTGACTGACTGACTGACTGACTGACTGACTGACTGACTGACTGACTGACTGACTGACTGACTGACTGACTGACTGACTGACTGACTGACTGACTGACTGACTGACTGACTGACTGACTGACTGACTGACTGACTGACTGACTGACTGACTGACTGACTGACTGACTGACTGACTGACTGACTGACTGACTGACTGACTGACTGACTGACTGACTGACTGACTGACTGACTGACTGACTGACTGACTGACTGACTGACTGACTGACTGACTGACTGACTGACTGACTGACTGACTGACTGACTGACTGATGACTGACTGACTGACTGACTGACTGACTGACTGACTGACTGACTGACTGACTGACTGACTGACTGATGACTGACTGACTGACTGACTGACTGACTGACTGACTGACTGACTGACTGACTGACTGACTGACTGACTGACTGACTGACTGACTGACTGACTGACTGACTGACTGACTGACTGACTGACTGACTGACTGACTGACTGACTGACTGAGACTGACTGACTGACTGACTGACTGACTGACTGACTGACTGACTGACTGACTGACTGACTGACTGACTGACTGACTGACTGACTGACTGACTGACTGACTGACTGACTGACTGACTGACTGACTGACTGACTGACTGACTGACTGACTGACTGACTGACTGACTGACTGACTGACTGACTGACTGACTGACTGACTGACTGACTGACTGACTGACTGACTGACTGACTGACTGACTGACTGACTGACTGACTGACTGACTGACTGACTGACTGACTGACTGACTGACTGACTGACTGACTGACTGACTGACTGACTGACTGACTGACTGACTGACTGACTGACTGACTGACTGACTGACTGACTGACTGACTGACTGACTGACTGACTGACTGACTGACTGACTGACTGACTGACTGACTGACTGACTGACTGACTGACTGACTGACTGACTGACTGACTGACTGACTGACTGACTGACTGACTGACTGACTGACTGACTGACTGACTGACTGACTGATGACTGACTGACTGACTGACTGACTGACTGACTGACTGACTGACTGACTGACTGACTGACTGACTGGACTGACTGACTGACTGACTGACTGACTGACTGACTGACTGACTGACTGACTGACTGACTGACTGACTGACTGACTGACTGACTGACCTGACTGACTGACTGACTGACTGACTGACTGACTGACTGACTGACTGACTGACCTGACTGACTGACTGACTGACTGACTCTGACTGACTGACTGACTGACTGACTGACTGACTGACTGACTGACTGACTGACTGACTGACTGACTGACTGACTGACTGACTGACTGACTGACTGACTGACTGACCTGACTGACTGACTGACTGACTGACTGACTCGACTGACTGACTGACTGACTTGACTGACTGACTGACTGACTGACTGACTGACTGACTGACCTGACCTGACTGACTGACTGACTGACTGACTGACTGACTGACTGACTGACTGACTGACTGACTGACTGACTGACTGACTGACTGACTG
>NW_027526335.1:157274349-157325966 GCF_048455015.1 Haemaphysalis longicornis | reverse complement strand
CAAGTAAATGCCAAGCGTTCCCATGCGCGTGCCTTGTGGCGACCGCCCAGCGTCTCCCGTGCACGTTTCTCAAGGGAAGCATACCCTACAATGGAGAGGTGCTAAGATTGACCGAAAAAAATTCCAGCTTTCGCCGTAATCATGGCAACATTCCTCGTAACGATAAAGACTGTAGCGTTTGCCCTAATAGTGGCAACCCTTGCTGGGACCGAGAAAGACACCTTAAAGCGTACGCCCCCAAGGTGATGTCCCATGATTATTTCTTCCAAAAAATTGCAGTAAGCTCAGACTTAGAGCAACAATGACGGACTACAGTGAAACCCGTTTATAGCGAACTGCAATATCCACTTAGATTAGTTCGATATATCCACTAGTTCGATATAGCCGAACCCGCCTATAACGAGCCGATCGTTACGAGTTCGCAATCAGCGGGAGCCCTGCCCCCTACCCAACTCCACCATCCTCGCATGCAGAAACAAACACATTAAAGTAGCCCTTACCACACCCAAAATATTCCATCTATTGCAGGTAATAAAGCTACTTTCTGCCCCAATTGCCTACTTTGCAAAAAAAAGCCGTAATTTTTGTTTTCACTTTCGTTTTGGCGGCTTCAGCTAGCATAGCATTCTCTACACGAAACATTGTTTGCACTAGTTCGAGTCCACGTCTTCCAAAATCGAAGAAGCATTGGCGGAGCACATCAACTGCCGAAAGCGCTTCATAACAAGCGTCGGATGGCTTTCACTTGCGACATCATCGGGAACATTGGCGAGCTCTCCCCACAGTTCACCAATGCTGCTGTCTTGGTCCGGACTCGCTGACTGTGCGGGTTCCATCGTTAGTCCCGCGCGTCCGAAACAGTTACGGAAGGTGTTGGGCGTCACGTCGCTCCGTGCGAGGCGCAATGTCTCAGTCGCGGCTCTTGCTCCGTGGTCGCGGCCAATCCACATCTCAATCGCCGCTTCGAGACCATGCATTTCGGCGGCCATTCTCGGCGCACAGAGTTCGATATATCTGATGTGGACTTCGTTATAAGGAATATGTTTCCCATGTATTTCCGTAACTAAAATATTTTTGTTCGATATATAGATTAATTCGCTCTATCCGGGTTCGTTATAGCCGGGTTTGACTGTATAGGTCATTCAAGCAGCGAAAAAGAATCTAATCGGCTGCAGTCGTGAATTTAAGCCTTCGTGATGGCTGTGAATGTTGCCTACAGTTTCGCTAATTTCATGTTTTACCCAATACTATGAGCTTCTTCATTTTTTATCATCAATTCAAAACAAAAAAAAACAATCTGCAAGCGAGCTGCGTAAAGAGTGGCTACAGATCATCGAAAAATAAATGTGGCCCAAGCGAGATACTTGCACGCTATGGACGGCCGTTACTTTGCTTACGACACTTATCGAGGAACCGGGATATGATGGGATGTGTGATAATTGGGAGCAAAACATTTTAGAGCAACGTGCAAAGTAGATTCACTTTCATTGCTTAAGGGGGAAGCGAGCACGAAGCATGGGTATATAATGTGATCCATTTCTTGGGCTGACAAAAGATATCCTTGTGATTCACTAAGCCATAATGTGTTCACATTCTAGCTTCACAAAATCAAGTGTCAGGGACGGCGCACATGAAACATTTCTAGTCATCAATCGAGTTTTTTCTTCGATGCATGAAGGACCGTCACCATCCCAAACCTCTGAAGCAGTGCCTTCTTCAAAGATTGAGAGGTATCGAATAGAAAAATGACAGAGAGCCTTAGCACCAGCCATTTATACACATACACGTTTTGTGTTTAGCATATGTATGGATAAAACTGTTTAGGACATGAGTACTGGAAATAGGCTCCGCGAAGCCCATGTGCTCATAAGCGCAGCGTAGTGTACTGGGGCACCTCTGTAGAGAAGCTAAGAGTAGCAACTTAAAGTGGTTTCGGCAGCGCTGCTAAAGAAGATGCCATCTTACATGTCTGTAAACGTCACGGAGTTAATTCAATGATGACGACTGTTTATAAATAGAACAATAAAACAGCAGAGACACATAATCTACGTGATCATTACATATTTAGAAAAAACTTCTCACCAGAGCCAGGCTGTCGGGGTTCTTAGTCAGCTGCTCTTTCGCCAGGGTGTAGAATGAGCAAACGGGGATCTCGATTCCCGGGTAGGGAGAATACACAACCCTGTCGTCGATGCGAGCCTTCATCTCGTAGTTCCAAATGACCCAGACTTACTGCAGAATAAATATGATTCAATTAAATGCCATTCTTTGTTCTCGGCTTCTGCTTAAACAAAATGTCACGGCACATGCGGCCTTCTTCCATGGAACCACCATTGTAACATGGTAACCAAAGGGCAATGACCACGCGACTTCTTCATTTTGGTACCTTAAAACGTTTCTGTATTTTCACCTTTTGTGTATACTCTATATTAGCGTTCATGCGGAATATGTCACACACACCCTTAGAGCACAACAATGTAAATCAGAGATAACTCTTGTAGTCCCGCCTCAGCGACTCAGTTTCGCATAAATATTTCCACAACTTAACCAATGTGACAATACTCCGGGTATACAGAACAGTATTAGATCTTTGGTAAGCCCCAGTACAGTGAGTAAAATATTTAAAGAACAAAGATTACGAGAGGCATTTCAGTGTGTATTACTCACAATGACCGCAGCAGTGGGCAGAGATTGTGAGCTGCAGAGCAAACGGAATAAGGACAAGGCGAGCTGCTGAAGCCAGGGCAAAAACGGTAATGCCGCCTGTGTCATGACGAACACAACATCCTCATGAACTACCGACATTACAACTATGATTCAAGCAGCTGTCCGACGACAGCAATGGAAGCGCAGTGCAAGTTTCCTCTACTCTATATTTACCAGGTGCTCGCAACGTCCGTTAGGGCCGCGGTAGGGCCAGTGTGTTAGCACCTTTATTAACAGGGCAGCTGTGTAGCAAAATATTTGCGCATAATGTCCGCACTTTAAAATACCAAGGAAATATCGAGCGCCCGTCCACGCGTCCCTCCAGCGAACGTTGGTCAAGCAAAGTACACCCAGTTGGGTTTGACGGCCAACATTAGTCACAGGAAACCTTCTGCCTTTGCCGGAACGGGCCAACGATTGCTCAAAACAAGACGTAATAGCATACAACTCTCGTTCGTTCGTCCTCGTATCCTTGTCCGCATGCAACCTGTACCGTAGGACAGCTGTGATCGGAATGTCGAAGCTGCTGTAGGTGATCATTAACCTCACATGGCCCAGGCGCGGATACTTCGCACGGCCGAGGAAGAGGCCGCGCTTGGAAGGCTCGGTGTGCAAAGCATGCGCTAGGTACGATAAATCCCGCTGGCAGAGTGGTGTAAGAAAACGTCTGCCAAAACAATGAGCTCCATCTGGCCTCGACCAGAATAAGTTAATTGAAATGCCATGCCGCCGACGCCAACCACGACACCACAACCATAACAAATCTCAACTTCGTGCCCTTAAATATAACATACAACAGCTTCAACTTTCAATTCTTTCGTGTGAGTGCATTACGACACCGTATCGCGTGAGTGCATTACGACACCATTACCACCAGCTTACGACATCGTATTACACTCTCTATACTTTATTTGCCTTGTGGAAAACCTGGCAGCGTTTTACAATCGGCCAGATAGACTGACGCTGTCAGCAGCACGGTCACTTTTCGAGGGTGCAGCGAAAACATAGTACGACTCACCCTTCCCCGCAAACGCAGCTACACAAATGGAAAGAACGAAAGCAAACGTGGCATTCCATCTACTGCAGGCATACATCTCTATTGCGACAGATACATCGTAATTGGTAAGTGATGATAGACGATAAAACGTTGTAACACAAAACACTCGCAGGGGCTTTCAAGAGCAAGCCTTAAATTTATTATAAGCGAGGTGATCCCCGAACACGACATAAGGGTTAAGGGCGTATACGCATCCGCCTGCCAACAAGATCCCTTTTTGCCTCGGCGGCTTCGAACACTGTGTGGGAAATATAAGGTGCAATGTCCAAAACCCCTCATGCTGCCTCATGACGTCCCATCGGGCAAAATAACGGGACCGGGTTGTCGAGCCACCCATAAGCATACGGTGCGAGGAGCAAAACGTCAGCGTGAAGGAGCCGTAGAATACTTTTTTCCTGGATAAAATAAGAGCCCCTGTAGTTCAAATACAGCGAGTGAGGTAATGTTGCTTACCGCTGCCCTGAGTACCACGAAAAATCTTATTCGTCGTTCGTTTTCGAGTGGGCCACAAAGCAAAACGTGATCATGAACACCTTCATTATGCCTACTCCAGGTCCACAGCCTCTCTCATTGTCCTCCAAGCACCCCTGTCCTTCCGTGCTCGAGTCCGTTCTTTGCCTCCGAACTTCTATATGTCTCCCATCTATCGTGGTATTCGAATTAACCTTCTTCTAAACCCATCCCGCAACATCCGCTATGTTAAACCTGGTTGTCCACTCGTTGAATGTGTGAGACAGAGAAGGTTCCATATTCAAAGAAAGCAGACTGGTCTTCCCGCATGTTGTCGCGAGGCCCTGTAGGATTTTAGGGCCAAAGGAGAAAAGAAAGGAGGAATGCATAGAAGGGCGAAAAGAAAACAAAGTGAAGGTCACCTGTGGGAGAGAGACCTTGAGTGAGTAACGTCAAGATGGTTCCACATAGTGTGACAATATTTATTCCTACATCGTCTCAGCGACACCGATGTCGTGGAGGTAATGAAATGCGGCTAGCAATTTCCGCTGAGACGAGGTAAATGGCCACGGTCTCAGAAGCCATTTTAAAATTGGGAAAATATCGTTGAAGTAATCGATCTTCAATGTGACGTGGTTCATTGGTTGATTATATGCAGGACACTCCAGTAAGATATTGTCGACAGTTTCCTATCAATTGATGTTGTCCCATTCAGGGATCGAGGTGTGGCAAAGAAGATGTCGAAATTTATTGATGAGAGCTGCGTTTAGACGTCACTGATGGAGCAAGACTAGCTGACGTGAAAGTTGCTCTCGTTGCCTCATTGCCGAAGAATGATGTACACAAAGAGGGTAGAGGTGCTGGTTTTTTTGGGAGGGACGAGAAAATAGTTCTTTCCCTGAAAACAAGCTCCTTTGCTAATGTGAAGGCATCATGCTTTTGAAGAAAATGTTCCTTACGTTCCGCAGTCGTAATCTTTTCTTGGCAGCCTTGTCTGTTATTTTGTTGCATATGATGCCGCAGTACGCAGGGATCCACTCCAGTGTGGAACGCCGCCTAGCGACGTAGACTAGATGTTTAAGTTAGGCGACGTCCCGGCATATATGTGTGTCAGTGCATAAGCAGCTGTCACGTCGACGATTTTACTGCGCGGCCTTCGAATATGTAAAGATCACCCACTGTGCTGACGTCTGGCGGAGAATGTAGCGAAGTGCTTGGTTAATGACATGAAGTTCAGCCGATGTAGATGATTTTGCCCAGTCAAAACGGTATGAGAGTGTTTGGCCGGTTGGTGGAAAAAGAGCCCAGAAGGGATGCAGTCAAGCGTAGATAAGCCATCAATAAAAAGTTGGGTGTTGTGATGGCAGCTGCTAATATTTTAGAAAAGTGTTCATTGAAGGAGAAAAAATAGGCTTATTTTTAGCTGAGTCCCGGTAAACTAATTTGGTGCACAGGGACGGGAAATTCCAATGCGTGAAATCATCTAGCATGACTTGTCGTCTTTAGGGAGGTACGGAGATGCTTATACTATTATAGTTTTTGTGAAACTGGTATTTTCGGGCAATTGTACAAGACGGGCAAAAATGCGGTTTTTCTGTGCAGCCTCAAGTATATTCTATATGTATCCTGCAGTCTATGACCATCTAAAGGTAATCAACCAGCAACAGTGCTACAAGACGCGTTCAGGTTAACTGCATGCCCAACTCAAGCCCATTTCTACTTCATTATTTGAAATATGATATCAGCTACTCCCGTCTATTCCCTGATACAGAAAGCTCGTTTCCTGTTCCTACGTGTTATCCCAATCATTGTTGGTCCAATGGCCTGCTGAGCCTACCTAAGTTTGCTTTCCAGTTGTTTAGAAGGACACATAGTTTCCCCTCCATATGGCACTACGGGCGGAATACCTTGGTCGTATATTCTCTTTGCGTTTCATTTTTTGGGAGCTCCTCCCGAGTGAACCCCAGCCGATAACTGCTTTGCGGCGAATTGCTCCCTCGTTATTGGGCCAGCACTGAAAATCCTTCAGAGGTGGTTATATTCTTCTACTATTTCTAGCGTTTCCTTCATATGCCGAAGAGGGCATTTTCCACATGCATCACCAGATCCTCACGAGAGAAGGCTCAGGCCCCCCCCCCCCTAGTGCAGTAGCTGCCCCCCTCTTATGAGTGACCAACCGGATCCTCGGCCCTCTGTCCCAAGCCCCTGGGCACAACATGACCGAGGCGGCGGAGCTCACGCCAGCGACACAGGAGAGTGTGCTAAGAAGCGCTCGGTCCGGACAGGCATGTCTATACATTGGATTTATTCTTATTTACTTTTACCGTCACGGGCACCATGCTTTTTAATTGTAACACGACAACATTTTTCGGAAGTGTGCTGCTGCTGACTCCGTTACCATGGGTATGTCGTATGCAAACCTCAAATAGCTGAAATGTTCTCGTATATCTTTATCCTGGCGTTTTCACGGTTTAGCTTCCTGAACACTCCTCCAGACATGTTGTTGAAAGAATGGCAAGATGGTATCCCCTTGTTTTGCACCCTATCTGATCACGAATTTGTCGCTTTGCTTCTAAAGAAATATGCTCCCTACATGCATTTGCATGTCTTTTCGAGGACTTAGGTAGGTCTCCTCTATTTCGTCTGTCAGGAATTGTAACGCGAAAAATGTTACTAGTGGCCGCACCGCCACACTATCATCAGGGTGGCGAGTTGGGCGAGTTGGTGTACTTGCATCTTGGGGAACAGCGCGAACTAACAGGGACACAAAAAGAAAGAAGTGGACAGGACTAGCGCTGACTTTCAACTCGAATTATTGGAAAAGACGTAACTACTTATACATACACAGAATCCTCCTCCCCCACCACGCCACGTGCCCACACCAGCCAATGACATACTATCAAGACCAAAACCCTCCACTGTTGACAACGCACATTTCTTAACACAGGAACACCTTATCGCGACGACCGCTCCAAATAACCAAATTCTTTTTCGTGCAGGACAACTGATGTTTCACTGATACAATCTCTCCCCCCTTTTTTGATGTAGTATGATTCCATCAACTCTCTAGTACGCCTGTCCTTATGCTTAAACAGGATATCAGTCTCGCGGAAAAGCGCATAGCATCGGTGCTCACACGTGCGGCAATGTTCGGCCAGACGTTCGTAATCATCTTTTTTAAGTTTGTTGCGATGCTCCAATAATCGAACGTTTAAGCAGCGAACTGTTTGACCAACAGCTTAGAGTTGAAAGTCAGCGCTAGTCCTGTCCACTTCTTTCTTTTTGTGTCCCTGTTAGTTCGCGCTGTTCCCCAAGATGACACTATCATCAGCACTGTACATTCGTCATTAATGAGGTGGATGGGAGGGGGGGGGGTCTCACGGCTCTGTACGCTCAACCGCAAGGAGCTGGTCGCTCCGCGACATTTGGTGCGGACACCTTAGAAATGAGAGGCTCCGAATGACGGATCCGCATCCTTGAAAACAACGCGCCGAACTGACTACCTGCCGATAAAGTAAGCGGAGGTTTCAACGCGACTATGCACTGGTTGTAAGCTAGACCTGATGCTAGGCGAACTCATGTAACCAGAATCCCGCACGAGACGACACCACTCGTCGAGAGTGGCTCCTCTGACCAAAAAGCAGTAGGAAAGGTGACGAGCCGGCTTGGCGAGCCGCCACGAGCTTCGCGAGATCTACGCCCAGTTCGAGGACGCCATTCCTGTCGAACACCTTGTACGGAATTACGAGTCTGCATAATGCTATGACGACTGCTCGAGGCTCTGACTCGCCTTCAGTGGCGGATTGAGGACCTGGGCGTCTGAAGCACGCTGCAGGCTGTCCCTTTGGCGGCGAATAATTCTCCCGTTGCCCCAGCGACGGCTCCGCCCCTTATTAACACAGCTCGTCTCCGAATGCTGACCGTCACGCCTTCTCATGGGGACGTGTGTCAGTGGATGTCGTTCTGGGAGTAGTTGAACGTCGCGGTCCATCCGAACAAGACTCACCACGACAGAATCGATTTCCTACCTTCGAAATTACCCGGTAGGTGAAGCAGCAACAGCCATCGCCGGGCTCAAACAAAGGAGCCGTGCTACAGTATTACCATCCAGCATCTCAAGTAAACTTTCAGGGACAAGAGCCGTAGTATACACCGGCATTTAAAAACACTTCGCGACCTGCAGCATGTGACGTCTCCATTGGATTCAAAGGAACTGCAGAGATTGTACGACTGCGTTCAGCTGAACGTCAGCCGGGTGAAGGTTCTGGACTTCCCAATGAGCAGTTTCTCGTCTGTGTGATGCGAAATTCTCTTCCAGGTATTACCGAGAGATCGTCGAAGCATTACATCGACACGTTCGTTTCCAGGGGAAAGTTCTCTCTACGCCACCTTCCTCTTGTACGAAAAAAATCGCTATCCCGCCAACGGAAACAGCTTTTATGGTACATTCAGATCGAGCTCCAGGCGAGAAAGAGTGGGGTGCTCCGGCGGAAACTTCGACAGATTCAAACGACCCACTCCAACGTAACAGCAAGTCAACGTCGGTTCTGCACTCCTCTCAAGCATCGATGCTTGAACGTAATGAGTGCTTCTTTTGCAAATAGGCAAAGTACAACACACAGGCATGAAATGCTCCACAAGGGAGGTTAGCGCTTTAAAAAGCAAGACACACGACCAAAAATGGACAGGGCAGGCACTTGAATTTATCCACTTTCTGTCGGGTGTCTTGTTTTTTGAAGGGCTAACCTTCCTTATGATGACCGTGTACCAACTAGCCCAGCATAAAGTTTCATAAAAGGCTTTGTTGAGCATCGACGAAAAAATAACCGCCTTGCAAAGCAGAACCGATGCTATAGATGCACGACGGTGGGCCATTGGTCACAGTACCGCGGGCGAAATATATCGTGCAGGATATACAAGGTGAGACATGCGACCGTCATGTGCGACCCACACAATGCATTCAATGTGAAGAAAGGCAAGAAGCACACTGACCCGGCCTCCAATTTTTCGGTGCACGCGCAGGCCACCACGTCAGCGTCTACTTCCCTCACTAGCTACCAGCAGGACGAAGGAGTGCACTTCCAGAGATTCAGGTCTTGGGTCATGGTCATAACGGTACAAGGCACAGACGAGGCATTTTGGACGGTGCCAGCGAAGGTTTATTAAGGAAGACCTCGTAACAATTGGCGTCTGAAACGAGCAGTCTCGGCGTCAATTCCTTTCATGGTCAGTCACTTCTGAAGCGGAAAGGGAGCAATCGCTACGGGTCCAATAGGCAGCACGTTCGACGACACATTTGGCTAGCCGCTGCAGGGCCCTGTCCGCAAAGCGAGTCCTGTGCTTCACAGAACGACGGGAGTGACGCGTGCTGAGTGCGCATGGTATCACCAAACAACAGATCAAAACTAGACTCGTCACAGCATCCACGGGATGGACAGAGCCGCACTCTTACCCTATCACCTGACGTTGTATCCGTCGCAGAATACACCAAAGAAACTGCGTAAGCAAAGGGCTTAGAGGTACTCAATGGACGTCCAACTTTAAAAGAACCGACTTGGTCACCGAGAACACTCCAGGATTTACAGGTCGAAGGTTTAAACGATGTGCATACGCCTACGAATGATGATTGCGTAGCCAGCAATGGACTGCACTCTTCGCCAAAGGCTGGAGCTGCTTGGCTAGCCTTTAGAGCAGCGTGGAATTATTTAAATGGCTACCAGCACCGTCATCCCAGCAGGCAGTGTTTGTATGACCATCATCGAAACACGTCGGAAGCAACGTGGTTTCCAATTTGGAGCCGCTGGAAGAAAGCAAGTAGCAAGAAGCAACGGTGGCAGAAAAAGGCTCTTTGGGTTGAACTGGCCTGCGCAGTATCGTGGCACATAGAAGACTGGTGCTATGCTTAAGCCAGGAACCTTAAATACAAATATTCTTTTTCGACGCTATTCATGATGCTGGTGCTATGTCAGAAATTGTAAAGAGCAAGGTGAAGTGCCTGGCACATTTCGCCACACTATCATCATCATTTTACATTTGTTCTCGGTCATCGCCATTAAACGGGTTTGATCGGCCCCTTCTTAACCTAATTGCGGAAGCGGGACCGCTGAAATTCATTCATATTATGAATAAGGGCGTATGTGCGTAACAAAAAAAATCGGGGGACTCACGGCTCTGTTCCCTGCCACCTCAACCGCAACCAGCTGGTCGCTCTATGACACCGTGGTGTTTCATGCTCCCAGCACCGCTGCGGTGTGTATATAGTCGAACGGTTTTTCTTAGTCTATAAAAATGATGCAAGGCTGCTGTTTACCGAGGTAGTCATGATATCATCATCATCACCAGCCTATCTGTGCCAACTGCAAGGCAAAGGTCTCTCCAATTCTCCAATTACGCCGGTCCTATGCTAACTGCGACCAATTTATCCCCGTAAATTTCTTGATCTCATCTGCCCATCTAACTTTCTGCCGCCCCCTGCAACGCTTGCCTTCTCTAGGGATCCACTCTGTTACCCTTAATGACCAACGGCTATCTTGCCTTCGCCTTGCATGCCCTGCCCACGTCCATTTCTTCTTCTTAATTTCTACTAATATGTCCTTAACACGCCTTTGTTCCCAGACCCACACCGCTCTCTTCTTGTCCCTAATGTTACACCTATCATCATCCGTTCCATTACGCGCTAAGTCGTCCACAATTTAAGTTGAACGCTCTTAGTTAGCACCGAATTTTCTGCCCCGTAGGTGAGTACCGGTAAGATGGAGCTCTCATACACTTTCGTTTTAAGGGACAATGGTAGGCTGCCATTCATTATCTGAGAATGCCTGCCGAATGCACTCCATCCCATTCTTATCCATCGAATTATCTCTGCCTCATGTTTGGGACCCAGGGTCACAACTTGGCCTAAGTAGATATATTCGCTTACTACTTCCACGGCCTCGCCCCCTATCTCATTCCGCTGTGCTGTTCCGAGGTTATTGATCATTACTTTAGCTTTCTGCATATTAATTTTCAGGCCCACGGTTCTACTCTATTTGTCCAGTGCGGTAAGCATGCTCTGCAATTCCTCCCCCGAGTCTTAACAAGGCAACGTCATCAGCAAATCTGATAGATTTGAACCCGGATTTCTCAGGATTCGAAACCGGGACCACCGCTTAACCGGAGCAGTGGTGGTACCGGGTTCAAATCCTGGACCAGGACGAATTTTTCTTGAACTGCGAAGTTTCTGAGGAAGCTGTATAGCTTTCCTTGGTAGCCGTACGGCTGCATTCACGTGGATGTCAAACTTTCCTTTGCAGAAACTTACTCCACCTTGGGGATTTCCCCTAAATCTGTTCTCAGGTATTCTGCATTAACCCTTACTCCCACCTGTTCCCAATCCAATGTTCTGAATACTTCTTGTAAACATGCTGTGAATAACATTGGGGAGATTGTGTCTCTGTGTCTGACGCCCTTCCTTACAGGTATTTTACAGCTCTCCTTATGGAGGACGACGGTATCTGTAGACCCATTGTAGATAACCTCTAGTATTCTTACATAAGTCTCATCTACAGCATGGTTCCGTAAAGTACTAGTAACCACAAAATTTAACAATGCGAATGGCTGCCGCAAAAGAACAAAAATATCGTTCAGTAACTCAACAGGTTATTGGGTGATAATCTTGTGTTTTTGACAAATGTAATGAAAGGTGTTTATTACGGCGAACATAAAGTACCAACCCCATTTAGTTAGACAACTAGTTACTCTAGATTCTGAAGTTTCAAATCTCGTCGCAGTTGGATATGCAGTTTTGGCTGCACAATTCTGCATGAATATGTAAGAATATACTCATACATCACTGTGGGCAGTGCCGAATGCCTTCAGTGCAAGCATAATTGGAGAACAATCTGGTGGAAGTCGTTCAGAGCACGGTGTAGCATTCTCTGCTATATGGAGCTAACTCTTCACTGAGCAACACAAATATTTTGTTGCGTGCGTGGAAAGCACGGCGAAGAATTTGCAAGGTCGTGAGAATGCACACGTAAATAACATTTTGCAGTGTATTACGATGCCCGATTTATGAAGCTCTGCTTCATAGACAAGACTCCCAGCACGAAGGGTTTTCGCTTCACAGTTCTGGCGGCCAGATGAATCATGAACGCTGCCTTCCCGATTGTGTCATTAACACTGATGTAGCCAGCGAAATTAGCCTATTTATGCATCCGCCAACCACTGCAGTCCGACGAAGGCATAGGGAGACGTAAAGTGAGCAAATGTTTTAGTTATGCAGACTATAAGATACCCCTGAACCTTTTCTCACACAAGGCACCGAAAGGAAAGATAGCGGGGTGCGCTGTAACGACAATGGCAACAAATTGACCGTCGTAGGATCCGAGAAAAAAAATGTCATCGGTGGTGTAGCGTCGCCCAACGCAAATTGTCAGGCTGGCATCGCGATATGACACACCGCAGACCTTATTTTTTGATCCAATATTATGCTCGGCATCACGTTTGGCGTAATTTACAGATTTGGTTACGCTGATCGGTGTCCTGTATACATCGTGAGGAAGCGGACTCGCCGACAGTCTTTAAAGGATAGCCGATAACTATTTCGAGAAAGGCATGAACCGTAAATGTCATGCTACTGAAAATTTCAAGTGGTCGAAACTGGGTAAATGCCTCTTTGGAGCAAAGCACAAAGTTTTTGGACACCCTCTATTTCTGAAAAACTATTTTGTCGCTTTCGAATATTTTTCACACATCGAAAGTCGAACATGCAGGCCTTTGAAAACTCAAAAGTCTTCAATAATGGTACATTCAGTGAAAACGCTGAGAGAAGTAATATATAGCAAGAGCACATTTTAAAATACAGTCATCATCTCGCTTCATCGCAGGAAGTGCCACTCAGTACGTCGTCAACTACGGAACGGCATTCTCCACATTTGTCGGTAACCGGTGGCCGTTTTCTTTCTCATACGCATGAATTAGTAGAGCATTCGGGACCTCCGCAGCGTCCAATCAATGGTTTCTTGCCTTGAAGGAACCTGTCGGTTATCTACGCCACTCAAGAGTACAGCCGTGCAGAGACATGCTGAGCGAGCACAGTGCCTAAAATGCTGCTGCGCCATCGAACTCAGCACACAGTTGCTGTCAGTTTGAAGGTTGTTGTTTGACCAGGTGTTTTGAGTCCGTTGTGCTGCTGGAAATGCCGTGAGGGTGCTCAAAGACTCTGTAAGGATGATTGCTACCTGCGGTTCTGGTTGTATATTATGAGGCACTTAAAAGTAGGTTGATGTTCTCTTGCTTTAGGTTGCTGTGCTGAAAATTGTCATTTTGTTTGTTGCTGGGAACTAATTTTCCGGGGACGCGCAGCCTATAGAAGGACAAAAGTAGACTTCCACGCGCCTCTGAGAAGAGCGGTGCAAGGCTAATTTTGCCTAGTATTCAAAATTTTGGTATTTGTCTCGTCGATTCTTCTGACGTGCGTATCTAAGGTGACGGAAAGCAAGTCTAAGGAATTACATCTGTACCGCCTGTTTTGTAGGTATCATTTCAACCGACCCTCTGCTGCTTCTCTTGCGACTTACTTTGAAGAAGCCAATGCAGTCATGTAAACGCCGCTTCAAAGAAATATCAAACTCACTTATTAAAAGAAAGATGGTTTTAACGCGAAGTTTTCTTCTATGAAACCTGAGTCAACGTGAAATTCCGTATAACATACTGCTTCTATCGGGTCAGAATAGTGCCATCAGATAGATGTACACTTGATAACGCGAGCGATCGTGGCTCAATTTCTACCACGGGAAACGTTTCTTTCTTGAGGCACGCGATGTGCCTTCGCTTATAATCAGCGTAGTTTTGTAAAGCTCATTGTGAAAATTTCTCTTTCCTGCAATGTGTTTTATTCGAACGAATAAAGCCTTCAGTGAGGCATACAAAGCGCCGCTTTAATACATTCATGACCGAATTGCCTTAATAGATGAAACTAAAAACAAGTTCTGTGAATTCGTGTATACACCATGGCCGCACACGTGCGTGGGGGTGCTAGGCACGAGCCATAAAGCTCCACCGGCAAAGTCTGGAATAAGGTCACCGAAAAAGCTCTAAATGCCAGATAAGGCAATTGTGAGCACTGAGAGCGACATTTTTTTATTATGTTTCCTCGTGGATCCACGTGCGATGTCCCCATTGTCGAACCGCGTCTGTAGAAAATTTTAAAACGCTTCTAAAGCACCGTTTTATGCTTACCGTTTGGCTGCTGCTGACGTAATTTCCCGGTGTTCATTGTTTTATACGTTTTTTTTAGGGGAATGGCATGTGGAATAAGGGACGTTGACATCGAGCAGAATGGAAAAAAACGTCCATGTTTCCAAGTACGGGTACCTAACGCAGCTGCATGCCATGACCTTCTGAATATCACACTGCCGGGAGTATGAACACTCGTTCTCTGTAGGGCTGTAGCTTTACCGTTCGAGTTGGCCCACTTGAAATGTTTTGTATCTCCAGGTTATCGGTAGTTTGCGCGGGGACACATTGAGAGACCTAAAGAACTATTCACACCACGTAGGCTGATATACTTGAGAAGTGAGCGGTAATACTTCTTTCAACGTTTTATAAATAATGCACTGCCTACTATAGTAAAAAAATTACTCCCACCTCCCCTCGCGGGAACCCCTGTGTAGATGTGACGCATAGGGGGTTCCGTTGTTGTTTCCGTTAGGTGGATTCTCCCATCGCGTGAAACGGGCCGTGAACCCCCTGCCGCTGCTATGACGCAACGTGGCGCGGCTATGACCCAACACAATCCAACACAATCCACTTTAATCCAGTCCAATCCAAATCCAATCCAATCCAACCCAAATCCAATCAAATCCAATCCAATTCTAGCCGAGCCATGCCAAGCCAAGCCAATCCAATCGAATCCATTCCAATGCCCTTCACGAGAGAGTGTTCGCTATCGGAGAGGAGAGGGGATGAGCGGCGGAGAGCGCAGCTCGCGCGGCGAGGAGAATAGGGGAGGGGTGTGGAAGTACAACGACAACGCCGTATGGAGGGACAAGGCGAGTGAATGAGACGCCGTCGCATCTAAAACATCACACGAATTTCTCCCGGTTATACGTTTCCCGGAAGCGCGTTTAGTCACATGTTTTTGAATCCGCCAGAGATTTTGACACCAGACAGGAGACAATACCGCCAAGTGGCTTTGTGCGCAATTTTTACTGAAAATCATACCTACAACGTGCTGCTTTAAAAAAAACGTCCTTTGGGTTCTATATAAGGGGTGCGATATGCGACGTTGTTCTCCTTTCCTTCCGACAGCTTTAATAACAACGCCTGGGGATAAAAATTATTTCTATGAATCATTGACGTATTTTATGTATTATGCTTGCGAAGAAATCACCCAGATTGAGAGGTACCAGCTAGGGGCCGAGATACGAGCACACTTTCCACAATAACCTCCCCTTTCTCCTTCTCATGAAGACGTCTTGGCCCTCCTTATTATGAAAAGGCGCACAAAAGCATGTAGGTAGAGTGTCTACTTCTACGTGTTGTATCATCCTGCTATTCGTGCTTTGTGGACCGGGGGCCGAAGCCTTACGAGAAATTCCAACCGTCATTAGCTTCTACAGGAGAAGATTGCATCTTGTGTGTTTAAGGTTGCATGAATGTATTTGTGTAGCCCCAAAAGCCAGCCACGTGTTTAGAGTGCTGTAAGTACACTTAGTCTACTATGGTAGCAATATTGTTGATATCGAAAGCTATATATATGTTGCTTGTTTATGGGTTTCCCCGTTTTCGCCTTTGTTGAAAACCTTGCATGCCCCTCTGTACAACTTCCTGAGGTAGATCTTAACTTGAGGGTAAATGAAATAGGTTCCATAGACATTTATTTTTATTTTGGGATTTAAGCATAGACGTTTCGTGCACCTCCGTTATGGTCAGCAAGGCGAAAAAAAATTACCGCAGGTCCGACTTGTGGAGAAACAGCAAAGTGGCTGGAGAAGCACAAAGTTGCTGACCTCTCTCCCTTCGTCGGAGACCAGGGGCCGTTTGCCCGTACATGATAAGTTGGAGAATAAGTTCTCAACTACGACTTATGCGCTTAAGTCGTTTGCCGGAAACCGAAACAAGCGCGCCAATAAGGTGGCCGACTTATTCCCCACCTTATACTGGTAGGGAGGTCCCGGCCAGCCTACGCAGCGAAGTCGCAAGTTTATGCGCTCCCTAGGAAATACGTCCTTTGCCAGGAACCGAAAGAAGCGCGCGGATAAGCCTTGTTTACATACGAAGGACCCGGCCAGCGTACGCGGATAAGTTGCGAACTTATAATTAAAGGATGGCTGCCGTTGCTCCCCCTCGCCCACATCGGCTACTAGCTCTGCTGCTAAGGCTGTCCTTGCGCAGACAGCGCGTTTCGCGACCGAATACGCCCGTTCGAGGTCTACGACGACGAACGCTTGCGCCGGCGGTTACGGTTTGGTCGGGGCGGCGTTCAGTTTTGCCCGAACGCATAAGTTCCCGCCTGCAAAAAGACAGCGGCCGCCGACTACGATAAGTCGAAGACAGCAACGGCGAATAAGTGGTTTGCCGGAAACGCCGCAAGTGATCATCTAGGGACAACTTATCTAGGGACCAGTGAAAGTTCAGCACCTAGTTGACGACTGTGAAAGAAATCTAGGGAAAACGCGAGGAAACCGAAACCGACTGAAAAGGTGCATATCGACGGCTAGAAAATCAGCTCGCAGTACGCCAGGAAGCCAAGTGGGCGACACCTAGGCCCGGCGCAGCCAATGAAAATGCTGCCGCCTTTTGCGACAGTCGTCTGCTTTGGAAGCTGCGATCATCTACCCTTTGCCGTTTGATTTCACGCGAAGAAAGCTTCGTGTTCAACCAGCGTGGCGGAGTGGAGCTCGCAGTGGATCATTTTTCTCACTAATTACATGTGCACGTCCATGCACTCCTCTTCAAATCCAAACTGCTTTGAGCATGTTGGAATTGCGCAATGAGATAGACGTCGGCTTCATAACGCGATGGAGCCAGCTTCGATTCTGACCACAGGAAGCGTTTTTTTCCCTGTCACTTTACTCACAAACATCACCGTCGTCAGAGACAGTTGGCTTTCCTGCAGTGCTTTTTCGAGGCGACATAGGCCATCAGTGAGATATAGAGAGCTTCACTTTAATAATGGTTCAAGCGGTGGTAGTGAAACGGCTACGCTGGTTGCTGCGGTTTCATCCCTCGGTCTCACTCGCGAAATTCAGCGGCCGCAAAGAGGCTCCGTAACCCAATTCGCGAAAAACTCGGGGCATGAAACTAAAAGGTCTTATAGTACTATTGTACCTTCAATTGTGAGCTGATGTACCTCGTACCATTCGATTTCACCGCTCTAAGTGGCCGACAAACACCGATGCGCGCTCGCGCTCCGCGGCAGTAGCGCGCGGCACAGGCCGGCCTGCGGCCGCTCTCGCTCCGGCCGCTCGGGCGCTCCGATTGCTCGCAGCGCCCTCTGCGCAGCGCTGTGCTTGCATCAGCGGCGCGGATACTCCTTCCCATAGAGAAAGCGCGCGGACGGCAGACTAGCACATATTTCTAGGGACCATACTTACACCTTCCCTTTCTAGCCACCATAGCAACGACGCATCGGGCAAGCCCATACGATGATAACACAACACGTTTTTTTTTTTTTTTTTTTTTTACTGGCGTACTTTTTGCATTGCAAATTTTGCTTTTTTTTTCACTCACCGATAGATACTAGTGCCTTGCTTCAGTACGGTGACACACACAACCGAACCAAACGCCTACGCAGACGCTAGCACTTTTTTTAGGTGAATATGTCAGATGAGGGTAGACGCTGTCGTCTGCATGGACGTTTTGTGAGGACAATAGTCTCCGGCGACGGCTTCTGCGCTAAATGTACGAGTTTATTTCAGGTACAGACGGTTGAGGCGTAATGTGTTTTTATTGTATGTCAGTATTGCGTTGTCGGTAGAAACATGTTGCTTTCTGTAAATCACCCGCCGCGGTGGCTCAGTGGCTAAGGCGTTGCGCTGCTGAGCACGAGGTCACGGGTTCGTTTCCCGGCCGCGGCGGCCGCTTTTCTGATGGAGGCGAAAAGCAAAAACGCCCGTGTGTACGAGATTTCGGCGCACGTTAAAGATCCCCAGGTGGTCAAAATTAATCCGGAGCCCTCCACTACGGCGCGCCTCATCGCCTGCGTTGCGTCGGCGCGTTAAACCCTACAATCAATCAATCAATCTTTCTGTAAATCGTTATAGTATATTGCAGCACCACAGACGCGCACTCCAACACACAAGCCATCGGCCGTGGTTGCGTGGTAAACCTATTAGCGCCATTTCGCTTGTGCAACTTTGGCGAGAGCAAGTCGCAATAATGAGTGTGCTTAAACATTCATTGCATTAATCCTTGTGACCAAAAATACGAGAGCATCGTCGTCAAAATAAAATAATCTGGAAAGCCTGTTTACAAGCGTCTTCTGCTTTCCGTGGACATGTGAAACTAGACGTGTAGTCGCGCCACGGGAAGTGGTTGCGTGTGGGGGTGTTTTTATAGATCTCAGACAACAAGGTTCCAAATGTGGCGCAATTTAACTGATAATGTTTGCTCTATTTCACAACGATCGCCGCTTCTAAAGCAGGCAGATGACTGTCGGCAAAATGCGGCAGCGTTTTCTTTAGCTACAACGGTCCTAGGTGACGCCCACTTGGCTTTCTAGCGTACTGCGAGCTGATTTTCTGCCCGCCGATTGTTGACTTTTCAATCTGTTTCGGTTTCGTAGCGTTTCCCCTAGATTTTGTTAAAGTCCCTATATTTTGTATCCGTGTGATCAGCTAGGTACTCGATGGCTAGGTACATAAGTGTCGCTGGTACCCAATAAGTTTTCTCTGGATGGTCACGTGCGGCGATTCCGGCAACCAACTTATTTGGCGCGGCTGTCTCCGACTTATCGTAGTCGGCGGTCGCCGTCTTATTGTAGGAGGGAACTTATGCGTACGGGCAAACGGGCCCAGGCTGTTGCAACTGACATGTATTTCCGAAGTTGCCCTCGAAATGTCTCAATGACTGGTAGCCCCTGATATCTTTTTCGCAGGCTTTCACTTGTCTCACAAATTGGACCGTGATAGAACCGGCGGCAACCAGCTTCGCGAATACAGCGTGAACTGTCGAGGAGAAGAGCACGCAATAGATCACGCCAGGAACGCCGGGCAGAGTGTTCTCGAAGTTGGGGTTGGACTATGCAAGGCGCTTCTCACGCGGCGCACGCGAACGTCGAGTCGGTAATAACGCGATAGCGTTATTAGGGACATTTTTCGACTTCCCCGTGCCTGCTAGGCGTCCGCTATTAGCCCTGCTCATAAAGCGTGCGTAGAAATACGTCGTCGCTGCCACCCGAAGGCCTGAACCAGGAAGATGGCACAAGCGCAGCTGAAACGTGGATAGGAGGGCAATGATACTACGTCGGAGACGAACGAAAGCATACGCATTTGCAGTAGGTGCCGCGTCTGCGCACTGAACTTTGTTCAACACCGTGTCCGTGCTAGCATAGACAAACGCGGTCCCCAGCGGCGCCCGTAACTGACGCCATCCTACCAAAGCGTCGTTCCCCATCGATACACCGGTGTTTCAGTTTCGGATTTCATCAAAAAAACGGCCGTCTCGGCGGAGAAAAAAGCCATGCATTTGGGTTTGGCAGTGCAAAACTTGACTCACTAAGCCACGCCGGCGTATTTTCTACCGGAACGTATGCCACACCAACATTCAGACCCCATACAAGAACTGGGGGCAAAGGATTAACGTCAGCCTCTCAGAAACTAAACCACTGATTAATAGGGAAAATAAAACAAAATAAAACCCAATATATTAGACCTATCAAGCAATTTTTATAGTAATTGTGAAAATTCCGGTATTTGTCTCCGCAATATTCTACGCTTCACACTCGACGAAGGGCGCGAAGGCGCGAAGTTAGTAATCTCGCTTGAATTGTTATGGATGTCCTCCCGGAGAGCAGTTAACTAAGAAGGCTTGGCTTGGCTCTAGAGTCAAACGGACGAGACGAAATCACAATCATAAAAAACAGGGTATATAAACAATTACCCTAATTTTAAAACTCCCAATCAAGCGAAGATTGACTGCGCAATTAAATGTTTATTCCTCTTCCTCTTAACAAACTACCCTTATTCGAAAACTATCGAGAGAAGAGTAGAAAAGAAAACAAGAAACGGTCAGACTGATTTAGCCAATGCTATAAGCCAGATTTTACAGAACCTGCCATACCAAATATTTAACCGTACCAAAGAAAACGAGGAACTTTAATATCCGTACAGTCTCAACGGCTGTACCTAACCTCAGAATATTGACCGTCAGGGGAACTGACGACCGGTAGACAACCCGGGTAACACAACGAATAAGGCATAGGCGGGTTTAGAAGAACGGGAAGCCCAATAAGGCGGTGGAGGATTAAAAAACAGTAGAAGGCACAGAATAGGCTCGGGCAACTTAGGGCAATATAGGTGAAAGCCAAAGGAAGAAGCCTTCATCGGTGGGTCGCCCTGACCAAGGTTGATGATGATGACCATACATTACCTCGCAAAATTGTGTATTCGTAAAGCTTTTAACGCAATCAGAGAAACCACACTTTTAATATTAGGTGAGCGGCTTTAACAAGAAAACTAGGGTGCGCCATCGTATGGAAGACTGACACCAATATGTAAAGATAGGACTGGACTCCATGATAGACATGTTACAGATTTACCGACTTGAAATAAAAGCAATCATTACCAAACACGCGGATCTAAATGTAAACAATATAACAGGTGATATGGCGGGATCGAGTTCATTTGAGAAAGGTTTAAAAATCCCGAAGCCGACTGCAGAATCAAGAAAAGTACAAGACGGCAATTGTCGGCGTTTATTGCTGCGGCAATCTTTGTGCCTTCATGAACCCTCAAACGTACAAAAAACGGAAGTTGGAGACATGCTCTTGGGAATCCTACAAGCGAAGGTATCGAATGAATGCATAAATATCATTCATCATCAAAAGCCATTCTGATGCCCACTGCAGGGTGATGTATTCTCGCATTGACTTCCAGCAGCTCGTACCCTGCGGGTTCGACTCAAGTGTCGGCTTTTTCTGTCCTTCAGTTCTTGTCAAGCAGATATGATAAATACAGCAAGTTCGTTCGAAAACGCTCTCATGGAGTTAAAGTAACACTTACGAGACTACGTTTGAAGCCTCAAACATAGGTGTCACCTCTAACTTGTTTTCCTTTTCGTCTTGCGAGCCCGTCACATGGCGCTCGCTCCCGCATAAGCTTGGACAACGCGTGCGCTCACGAGCCCTCGGTATTTATCTTCACGGATGGCAAAGCAAGAGCTTCTACAGCCTGCTGTTAATAGGAACATGTGGTAGCATGTGACGGCGGGCATGTCAAACCGCCACTTTTAAATTCCGCATTCAACAACTTTACTTGCTTCTTATGGGCACAAACTTTTTTCTATATGACGCGTGTTTTGCTTGGCCGCTAAAGGGGCTTGCATCCAAACTTGTGCTTTCCTTCTCTTTTTCGTTTTCTACGGTTTAAGCTTCGTTGTGAGCCCTCTTAGAACATCTGATTGTTTTTAAATATATGTAATTCAGCGGTGTCCTTATGTGTGTCCTGAGTAAAGACGTGGCCACTGCTAAACATCTTGTGTCATCGGGAGCCACCTCTCCAGAATGGGCGCTGCCCACTATTGCAGCTCGGTAGCTCCTTCCATAATACCCAACATTTAATTATTTTCAACAATCTACTTTCTTGTCGATATCGATTGTGGGCCGCTCTTTATGTTCATACACAAGAGGAACAGAGAAAACACAGCGGGTTAAACACACCTTCAGTTTTGGACATTACAAAACAGCGGATAGGATTCTACCCCATGCACAAAATTCCACATCCGCGGTACCCGCACGGTGGCTGTCAGTGCACCCCCAACTGCTTTTTGTGTCCTCTACGCTTGGCTTTACTGCAATTTCGACTGAGCATTCTGGTGAACACAAAAAGCTATTTCACGTTAGCATAGGTGACTCTAGCTAAGTAGGAACATTCTTGCTGAGCATATTTATAAATTGACACAATTACCCTGCGTAATAAGCGCAACACATACATTGGATGGAAGAACGGTCCCTTACACCAAAATATAAAAAAAATGTTTTAGTGGTTTTAGCATCCCCTCATCAGCCTGTTGTGTATACTGGAGGATGAAGGCCTCTCCCAAGAACCTCTATCCACAACTATCGAGGGAGAGCTGAGTCCGCCATTTCCGCACCAAAATTTGTAGATCATCCCTCAATCGAGTGTTTGTCCGGCCCTCCGTAGCTGCCTGCACGGATTTAGCAATTCTCAGCCCATTCTGCGGTATTGTCCGTCTTCTCGCTGCCTTGCGTAGTCGGCGATACAGCGGATCGGGACTGAACGCCGATACTGTTGTAAATTTATTAAGAACGTTTGTGAAAAATTTACCGAACCAGGAATGCCGAATGATTGCTTTGTAAGGTAATGAGTTGTTTGCATTTTAGAGCACCGCCTAGTGTGGTTGCACCTGTCTGGTACAATCTCTTTTTGTATTCTGTGATGGTGTGACCAGACCAGGCAGTGTTTCGGGCTTGGCGATCGTATAAAGGGTGGTGACCGAGCATCGTTAAAAGACTCTCAGAAACTGGGACGCCTTCCATGAATGTATACACTTTTTGGCATCTAGAAGCATCGCTTTTTTCTACTTGAGGGTGAATGGCCGACTCGAAGTGAAATCAAACCCCCAAGCATGACCCGTGCAAGCAAGGCCCGTATATATGACATGCATAACCCGTATGGCATGACCCGTGCACGAAGCACACAAGAAGCGTTGCATAGCGTGTCCTTCCGTTGTGACCTTAAGGGCTCCTTTCTTTACTCTACCCTTTAGTATCATAAGCCGTGCTAGGCCGACATTCACCACAATAAAAGGCAATTTTGTGTTAATAAGCCGCGTTTTATAGGGCACAGTAAAAAACCAACCAGATGATCTGAAGCGCGACAGCTCCTTTGAATTGCGACGCACCACAAAACATCTAGTACGACCCATTCTCTTATCGTATCTGCTACGAGCTCACGTTGGTCTAGGTTATACACATTGACCAAATAGCAAACGTTGAAGAATACGTACATGGGCGCTTGTACTGAAAATACGAGCCTGCTGATGGCGTGCGTGTGAGCGTTGCTTTCGTTCGGCTGCAATGAGTCTCGCCCGGATGTGCTTTACCACTGCCTTCAGCACTACCTGTGAGACTCCGCCCGCAAGTACCGGCGCGGCGCCAGCTGCAGGATTTGACTGCAGCTGTGAAGTGCCACACATTGTAACCCCGCTAAATGCACGAAGAAACACTGAGCTGCGCGCGTGTTTTGCAGTAATACTATGTTGCGCCGAAGCTGTATTCTTTAGTTTTGTTGCCAGCGCCTGGCTGAGCCAGACTATTTTATCCTTCTGGAGTTGAGCGCCCATTTACTATTGTTCTGATGTAAAGCGCCGGCAATCTTGTTTGATAGAGAGAGAATTTCACACGGGCATCATTAGCCTAGATTGCTTTTCTTTATTGGGCAATCCTCACCGCCGATATAAATGGTTCGAGAAAGAATAGCTGTGACAAACAAATGTTCGCCGGGAAAAGAGTGTCATTCTTGTCGCAGACGGTGGCTGAGCCCGTCGACCTTTTGACGGCTTGCTCGACACATTGTAATCTTTACGTTCATTGTGAAGCACAATGTTTTTCCAACTAAATCTGTTCTTCAAAGAGGCCTGCGTCGTTTATGAGAAAGTGACAACTGGTGGATAAGCGAGCTCGTGCATTTTTGGCCCATAACACCCCCTTCAAGCAGCGAAGCTAGTGCAACCAGAATAAGCTCACGTCAGCAAGGTGAACCACCCCAATTTTGTCTCCTGCCCCACCGAACCAAAAATAGAGCCGCTGACAAAACCTCGGTCAATGAAATCCTCAGGCTCGTCATTGAACAGCGGCCGAGGAAGTCTGCATGGTTCCAAGCAGCCACGGTATTGTCGATATTCATTGCAGACCGCTATTGATCTTCATTTAGAAGACGAGCAGAGAAAAACCCACGCCATCATGCCAGTCTATAAACATTTAAAGCACGTGCCGCGAACACGGAACAGGAAGCAACATGAATTAAGGGAGACCATATTCCTTGTGGAAGAATTAGCGTGACGCGGCATCTTGTTTGGGAAAGTCTATATAGCGATGTGTAATGTAAATCAATGTACAGTTCTAGTTGTAGGGTAATTGTTCGCCTGGAAATAGGTGCCAAGCCCTCGACGCTACAGCGGTTTGTAGGAGAAGCCCATATTAAATAACGCAGACACTTAACTGGCGGAATCGAGAGGATCTCAAATCGCGAAGAGGTAATATTATTGCCGATCGACGCCTTAGCGTTTACCGGCAATATCAGCACATTATCAGCAGGTGGACCTGCATGTAAGAACTGCCGAGACAGCATTAAGAAAACTCAGCCATCTGGTGCGCCACCGACAGGGTACTATTTCAGAAGGAGGATGGCTCGGAGTTAGCGGATAAACTTTTAAATAGGGAATGTCTTCAATGTTCTGAGAAGGCGACTACATATTTAAAAGGGGAGTGTTCAGAGGAGTGCACTGAGGAGGGCGGGACATTAGAGTACAATAGTATGGTAGATTGCGCGCTCATTGCCTATCCCTCCCAGGAAATGTATCCATGCTGGTTTGCGGAACCTTAGGCCGGCGGCGATCCTGCCATCTTCTTCCCAAATAACGACCGGGCAAAATTCTTTCATTCTTACGTAAGGTGGCCAAAGGGTGTTTGACTGATCCCTTGAAGCAGCAGTGAAAGAATTCTCAAGCTCTTTGTTAGGCAGCTCTGAAGAGGCCTAGGCTCCATTCAGAGGAGCGTGAGCGTGTCGTCCTAGTGCGCGACTTTAAAGAACTGTTTAAAAGGGTAGGAAATCAGTCAGTTCCCTTTTGGAATTGTACACGTTCCGAATCCCGCGACAAATTTGATGAAAATACTGGCGCTTACATTCCCTCGTGGGGTGTTTTAGAAGCTTTGGAAACCGCGGACGAGCCATCGTCGGGTAGAAAACCGGCGGCCTTAACGCTGTTCATACCGAGTGGCCTACACGTCGAAGATTAGGGTGACGGCAGGCCTTTTCGGGCAAAGTCAACTCCTGACGACCGTTCTAGCGCCAAACATAAGCGAGGGGCGACCATCGAGATAGTGGAACGATTAGTGTGATGGTGGCTCTTGGTGACATAAATGGACGTTTGTTTACCCTCCAAGGAAGCAGCACTGAGGAGAAGTGCTCTGAAACGATGGGGACCACCTAACGTGCAGGACCAACATGTCAAAGCAGAACCGAATATAACAAAAACCTGGACACAAACTGGTATTTTAGCCAGAATTTACCCCAAAACAAACGTATCTTTTTGAGTAGGCGTGACCCGAAATGGAACTGACCTGAACAAAATAAAGGATGCTGGTTCAATGATCCATTGTTTCAAATGCGCTATCAATGGCGTTCGTATTTTTTTCTTTCACACAATCAACACCATAACTTCTCAGACACTTTTGTCCTCATGGTGAATTACAACACTTCCAACGGATAATAATGGTCACAATATATAGGTAAGATATGCGCACGAATGTTGCAATGGTATGTTGCTGCTGCCTGCATTAAACAAAAGGCTGGGCGACGAAAAAACGCACTTGCAATTACGGTACTTCCTAACACGAAATTTGTACGCAGCGCGAACTGCAATGTTATCGGTCACGGCGCATATCTGTTGCATAACAGTAAGTGATCTCGTGATCCTCAACCGCACGGCGGTGCACTACTACTCTGCTGCTATCTCGCAGCGCGTCGCTGATGCCGGACGGTAGTGTGGTTGCAAATTGTGTTTGATTTTCTCGTGCAAATTTCACGTGGTTCGTATAAGCCACACACGGAGGAGCAGCGACCTTGTTGCAAATGATGTTTTAAATCCTTGCGAAGATGTCCCATGGTTCGGGTTAGCGACGAACGGAGCAGCGTGTGGGGAGTGTAGTGTGAGGTGGAGGAGGCTCCTTAGCTGCTTTGCATGGCGAAAGTGTGAGGGGGAGTCAGTCAGAGACATGACTCCATACCCGCCCATGCTGCCATTCTCTTTACCTTTCGCATGACGCTGTTCTCCGTTTTCTTTCCGCCTGCGCTAATTCAGTCGTCCACTGGGACACGTGGACTCAGGCAGAAGTACCGGCAGCCAATGCATTGTGGCCGAAAAGTTCACACTCTCAGTAGCCTGCATACGATATTAAACATTGACTTTGACCTTCCCTAATAGCGAATTTGTAGGTAAAATCATGGCGTAAGATATCTCCACCATGCAACGACTGGGGAATGCCCGTCTGTAAAAAACTTGTCAAACAACCAGGGAGATGCTCGACGCCTACGCAATCAAAAAACGAGGCGACAAATGTGTCAGCCAGCCGTCTTTAGGACTGTCCCCGCAAGAAGTAGAATATCTAGATAAAAACGTCCGATGCAATTCATAGTAGAAGTGTGTAACATGTGCCGGTGGTGTGTACATATGTTCTTTGTTTTCAAAATCCCTTTTTGTTGTGAGTGGCGCCGCGTTTGTGTTTACCTTAGTCCTTCGTCCGTGTTTTTTGGCGCCTAGTGAAGGTGAATTCTCACACACAAAGCTTCCTCCGTGTTGTATATCATTATTTCCTTAAAGAAGACGTCGCATCCCTGAAAAGTCTAGATATCTGAGAAGTGCGGGTTAGAACACGCGCCCCCTACCCCCATGCCACCCATTAATTTCTGTTCCAGACAGCGCGTAGGGAGTGCTCTGTTCCTACCTGCAAAGCTCCCTTCCAACAACCCAAACCCCCAACCAGATAAATACCCTGGCTCCGGCATTACCTGCACATGGTTTTGTACGTTGACGTTGGTACGCGAACATCTGGTCCTTCATTTTGCCTATTTCCCACTTTTTTGACACATATTTTATATGTCTTTTCCTTAGCGGTTCAGTACTATAGGCAACAGTCTTGCACAGTTTCCTTTGCAAGGAATTCAAAGGATATGTTTTAATATCCAGTAGTTGAAGAAGCGTTTAGGAACATTAAAGCTTAAATAGTCTGTACCACGTTTGTGTGGCCGTATTAAATACGGCGATAACCTCGCGAAATAATGGATTATCCTTACGATAGAGCTGCTGGGTTATAAACTACATTTTGATAACTGCGTTTGTGCGTTGTCGGTGTTAACGAATAAACAGCGCACTTATACGTTTTAACAGCCTGCTAACCAACCTAATAGCCACCTGCTTGTATTTCCCATCAGCACGTGATTCGCTTATTACATTGCTTTTAAAATGCAAGGAACCAATGCGGTACATGTGGCTTCGTGCCCACAAAAAATAGGACAGTCTACGAGGAAATGCAAAGCCTTGAAAGAAACGCTCACAGTGCTCAGTACTATGGCTCGGCCGCAAGGCCACATTATTCCGCCAGCACTGCCTTATTTGGAGGGTTCCACCATTTACATCTCTTTCTGCCATCGTTTGAGTACTTTATAGGATAGCGCACTAATAAAGTTATGCTACACCCTAAGAAAAAAGGGTAGAAAAAGGGAGCAAATCGAGGGGTTAACGGACAAGCGAGCTTCTCCCTTTAGCTAATTACACGTAGCACCCTCTGTACGGCCTCTACGAAACTCCGAAACGGGGGAGGAAATATTCTCCCCGGTCGTCTGCAATCTGCAGTCGGCGCCGACGCCGAAAACGAAAACGTAATTTATCGTTGCACTGTGGCTTTCGCTGATCGGGCGCATACGACGACTATGAGCAACACCTCCCCTGCGGTGTGTTGCTTGCATGTTTTCTTGCTGTCTTTTTTTATTGTTACCATGTGGCCGCCACGCTAACGCACGGCTTGCCAGCCGTGTGTTTGAAGCACATTCTGTGGGCACCTCTGCATGCTTGCTGTGGGCGACTCGCCTGCGCCCTGTCCAACGTTACCACTGCATTTGTGGACATTTTATACTGACGCCCAAGGGTAAAAGAGGGCAGCGATGATAGCAAACTGCCCATTTTTTCGTCAGCGAGCACGGACCGCAGCATATTGACGCATCAGTTACCAACAACAAAAGGCCCCCATTCGGTAACATCTTCGCTGACTGGTTGCCAGACCCGTGGTGCGCTCTACGCTAAGGCGAGGCAATGAGTGTCATTACTCAAACATACCTGCCACACTGTTTCGTGAAACATTTTTTCTTATTTGAGATATATTACTGCTTCTTACAAAACGACAAATTAATACAAGTTTGCAATTGCACGGGTTACATTTGTTGAAATAACGAAACCCACCTAAGGCTCACGCACTGCCGTAGGTTATTGAAAGAAGAAACAAGCTCATTGTTCCTACCTGCATTCTCGGCGATCAGGGTTTTAAATAATTTGTGGCCGTTTCAATGTTTAGTTGTGGCTTGTGATCATGCGGACATGTCAAAAGTGTACTATATGGGATGGTGGATACGTGTATTATGCTTGCGATGTTGTGTGTTACGTGTATTGTGCGTTGGCAGTGCCTTTAATGAAGTGTATGTCGCTGTGTTGTGCTATATTTCTTCCAAATACGTGCCCGCCCACATGCGGCCTCCGTGATATACGTTATCTATAAAGGAAACCAAAGAAACGCCTTGATGTAAGTGCCCACTGATGGGTATGCTTAGTAGCTGCTCCTTCCCACCCCTACTTTTTTTTGCGTCATCTATCGGTAATTTTAAAACATTTACGATTGCTTTACTTCGTGCACGCTAGAGGGCGAGCATTGTCAGGCCTCTCAAGCTTGGACGTTCCCTGGTTTCCCTGTAGGCGGCGTAAAAATCGACGCCCCACGTGACCAACCTACAGCGCAGTTTTCGACCGTTAAGTCCACCAGACGGCGCAACCGAAAGGTTACTATTGGTATAGAATACATAACATTCATTCTGTGACGCAAAGAGTCAACACAGTTCGCTTACAATGTGTTGTTTAAAAATATTAATAACAAGTTCCGCATCAAAACATCCGTTGAGAAAAAATGTACGCAGCTTTTTACCAACAGCGGACTGCTGCACCACCTCGTTTCTGCATTTGCAACCACAAAGCCGCCAATTCCAATTGAAACCGCTGCAACGGCCCACCATTTCTATGTGCGCGGAGCGCTGGTTTCGTGACTGTTATTGCCCTTATGCGCTTTTGCGTCCAACAGTTGTTGAGAGGACTGGCAAAACACGGGAATTGAGTGCTTGTTGAGTGACAAATGTGGGAAATTCCGCATCGAAAGACAGCTGTCGAGGCCAGAATATTTGATTCTTCCAACAGAAGGTGAGTGTTATGCACGCCGCTAGAAAGACGGTGCAAACGAAACCGTTGTCGCCGTCAATACCTCATTTGTGCCCTTCGTTCGAAATCTTAGCGCAAGTGAACGAGTTGTTATGGAAAAAAAATGTTGTCGCGAAAGCGACGTACAATTGCAGCGATCGAAATGAAATGATGTCCTGGCCTCTGTAAACATGCGGATGTCAATAAACGATTTGCTCTCACTTGCTGCTCACTGTGGTCTGTGCCAGTCGAGGCCATCTGGTCACCTGGCGTAACATCACTTCACTAGCGGGGCGCAAGTAAACACGCGGCCAGCGTGCCAGCCAGGAACCAGAAGGAGCAGCCACGGCCGGACTAGACGCTCATTTCGCGCGCGGGAGGAGAGTCGAGTCCGGCCGTGGAGCAGCGAGCGGGCGGCCGACGTGCGAGGGCAGCGATGTTATTAAGGAGCTCAAGCGGCCTGTGCAAAAAGCATCCGCCATGTTTACAAAGCCGTGTTTACAGCACCATCAAGCGGGCGTCCTCGGTAGTTCACGACGCCGCCAATACGCTTTTTCTGGCAGTACAGGCAAAGCTAGATCTCTGCTTCTCTAAAATCCTCCCTGTTCTGTGGCATTGTCATCTCCTCGCTCGGACGGATGCGACAGCGACGGATACGTTTTTCGTGTTGCATGCATTGCCTTTGCGCTGAGCTTTACGATTGCAGACGGTCTGCGTGTTTGATGCATTGATTGTAGCAAGGTAAGGCGACTAACAACAACTGGTTGTTCTTAAACGGCCTCATTGGATGCTTGTGATCTCGTGTGCGGTGAACGGCGGGGTCACGAGCCTGTCGGAAATAAAAGCGGTATTTTGAAAGCAATCGGTATGACTTCTACTACGTTTACGGCGGCGCGTTCGCTCTGAACGCGTGGGCGAGGAGCGCAGCGAGACGAATGCAAGAAGTCGCGCATATACGATTAGCGACATCGCTTGCTAACCGCAGTTCTGGTGCGCGGTAGGTCATTTCTTGGTTATTTTAGCACATTTGAAGCGCACGCAACCACAGTAACCTACGTATTTGTACTTCATCGATCCTCAAACCGATCAGCTGCTAGGCCTTTCTCCCATTACAAGCCTTGATCGGGTGACGCTGCCAGGAGAGGAACGGTCCTCCATTAGCTCACGAAAGGGGGAAATCTTCCTCCACTCTTAGGGGGAAGAATGCGCGCCTCCCTCTTAAAGGGAGAATCTTTCTACGTCTGAGGAAGCAATATATGATACATTCCTGTTTCACCCTTAAGGGAGAAACTACCACACCCTTTTTTCTTAGTGTAGAAGCTATTGCGAAAGCACGTTCGAGGGCGATGACGGCCGTCGGCGCTGCCTGACCGACCCAGAGTTGCGCGCGTGTGCCGTCGTTGGCGATGCGTCCGCCTGGCAAACTCGAGGGTTCGGAGCCTATACCCTTGTCAAATGCATTGGCGAAAGATTTTACAAAGCTTACAAGAAGGCTCAAGGAACAACTGCTAAACGTAGTCGTCCAAAATACGTTTTAAAAGCGTAGTTGCTGGTGGGAGCTTCACCTTAAGAACATTGACTTCTAGAAGCCACCTGTTTCTGTTTGAAATTTGTTTCTGATATTATGCGCTTCATGAGGTTGTGTGCGAGAAATAGATGGTGTGTGTCGGACAAATATCTGTAGGAACGCTATTAATTTTGCGGCATTCCGTCGAAAGTACGAGTGATACGGCAGCAGAAAGCGACGGAGGGGAGATAGGGCAGAGGAAGAGTGCTGCCGTCGCCACCCTCGACACGTTGCAATGGAGATGCCAAGCAAGGCGTGCCGCATGCGGCTGCCTGGGCGTCGAAAAGTTTTGTGTTCCAGCGACCCCGTATAGTCGTTTTACAGTCGCGGCTGCAGCCATTGCGGGCGGCAAAATACAAAAAAAAAATTTGAATAGGCAAAAGCACTTGTGGATATATTTCAGCGGGCAAAAAGAAAAATCGCGTGGTCCGCCAATTCCGCTTTGTAAGGGGGAAAACGGGATGATTGCAAATTTTGACCGCTGAGCAAGGTTTGCGTGGTGGACGAAGGACGTGAGGAAAACGCCGCGGCAGACGTCTGAATAAAGAGCAATGCATGCCCGTCCGGCGAAGCCTACGTTCACAACTGAAAGGGGCGATATGCAACAAATTCCTAAATATCCAGCAATAGATACAGGTCGGTAAATTTGACTATTTTCCTTGCAAAAAGAAAAACCTTTCGTTTGGATTTCCCGGCAGTTTCGTGGGGCATCTTTACCCACAATAGATGTGAACAATGGTCCACAGAACCCTTATACAATGCAAACAAACATACCAATGCATACTCGCCGGTGCAATATTTCTCATTCGTGTGTATGAGAATATGAGAGCAGTTGTCCTAGCACAAACCATGATTTCGAGCCACACTTATTTTTTCTCACTGCGCACGTTGAGGCTCGAAATTCCGAACAAAAACAAATCACCCTAAACACAGTTTACAGGCCACCAAATTGTTCCTTTGAGTTGCCATCAGCACGTATTTTTCATTTCAATAGGATACTATACTTTGGTATTGTTCCTCGGGTGTATCTTGTAGTAAATGTTTGGTTTTACATCTGCCCTTTTCTTCCAGCGTAGCCACTGTTTAGGGCAAACAGGCTTATACTTGCCGTGTAAGGAGCCTCCAGGTGGCTAGCACTTCCACTGGAACTTCATCTTTACCTTTCCAGTATGCCATGTTAGGGCAGGCTTGTTTACCGCTGGGGTGCGCTGTGCGGATTATGCGATCTAGCTTCCCTCCTCACGGCCCAGTGAAAAGCTGCTGGTCGCTCACATCTTGGCACACCAGATGCAACGGCAGTAGAAATATCCTTCGCAACAAAAATACTCGTGCGCATATGCGCTTAGCGAAAAATGACCAAGAGCTCTCTTTTTTGGGGACTAAGTCACTTTGTCAAAATTTTTCAACCCTTTAGTGACGTAATGTGAAGGTTCGAACGGTTATGACGCAACCGGTAGGTGCGTTCTGACACTGGACGAGGAATAACTTGTGGAAGGGACCTGCAGAAAAAAAACAGGGCAGCACCGCCTTCCAGGTTTCATCCACCGACACCCGCAGCGCACGCTCAGTACACTACCACTAGGACACGGGGTCTTCTATGTTGGAAGCACAACATGTATTTTCAAAGAAGCGGATATATACATAATACATTCCCACGCAAAAGGCGTTAAAATTGGTTCACCCACATACTGTCATGATTTAACCTTCGACCATCTTTAGGTCAGCGTTCCCTGAACGCGCGAATTGCACAAAACGAAGGACTGCTGGTGCAAAAACAAGGAACAAATAGGAAAATAGGAGGTTGACAAACAATGAAAAAATGAATTGAACAAAGAATGCTGGGCTGGTGCCATGTTCACATGCGGATGCATACTCAGGGTTGATGTGAACAACGCCTGATCGGTATAGAAAACATTCAGGAAAGCTTGAACTCTCGAGGGACTTCAACGGCGAAACTGCTATGCGAATATTGACGGACACAAAATTGAGGTTTAGACTACTTATGGGGTCGTGGTTGACGTCATCGGCCTGGACATTCTAGGACTTTATGTTGAGCAAGCTCAGAGTGAGCTCGTCGTTTTGGTCGACGTTTTCGTACGGCACTCTGCAAGCGCAAGGTAACCCTACCACATATTTTAATGTCAACGCAAACAATCAGTGATAAAGGCAAACGCAGTAAATTGACATTGGCGAAACTGGGAGAGAAAATTGGGAGCTTGGTTTTGGCTAGTAATTATAACGCAGTAGACACAGTCGTAGTCGTTAGAAGGAAAATAAACAGGAAGAAAGGGCACTTAGGATATGGTTGACCTCGGCAGGGAGCTAGCCTGCACCCAGTCTAGTCCGGCTTAGGCGGCGTAGAGGGGGAATAAGACTAAACTCGAGTGAAGGAGGTGGAGTACCAGAGAGGGAATAACGAAACATGGCCTAAGTAAGGCTACCACATCAGTCAGGTGGGAGCGTCAGTCAGTAGCACGTATATTTTCATTCCATTTGTGTTTAGACTAATGTCTACTGGATATCGAGGTTATGGAGACGGCCTTGTCAGCCTGGACAACCATTTTTGGCTTGCCAAAAGGGCGGTCAGAGGGCTTGTTGACAAGGTATCGAACGTCTTTTAATCAAACACCAGTTAATTGAAGCCATTTCACCGAACACACCTTCATCGAACTTGGCTTGATAGAAGACCTCACATCAACGACATTTGATCAAATTTGATCGTGTAAAATAGAGCAGAGCCTTCAGGGCACAAGGACAGAACTAAATGACATTGTTATGTTTTCACAGCTGCTAGCTTCATTATTCTCATTTTGATACTCCAAACTGGCCAATTTATTGTGGAATAAACTGCTGATTTGGTTTCTTCAAGCTTCAGACCAAGCACTTTGGCACGTGGACAAATTGTGATGAGTTCTATAGATACTGGAATCTCTATAAAGGCGTCAGCCTACGGTATTTTAAAACGGCGTAAAAATTGAGTTGACAACTACCGCACGTGGGAAGCCAATGCTCCGCCTTGACGGTTACGCATACATCGTCGACACAAGGGACAAACGCAAACAGTTATACATGATAAAGATGATGGTTTGTGTTTAATGGCGGAAGGCCTATTCGGGTGACGAGCGCCACAGAGTGTATTGGAAGTGTGAGCTTGAGTGCTTTGTCCAGGGACGAGCTGTGGGGGCACCATTAAAATAGAAGGCCAAGCCGACCAACAACTCGAAGGAACGTAACCACGCTCCGAACAGCGAAGAGTGGAGGCCCTGTATCGTATCTCGAACACCAGGGGGGACATGCCAGTAACAGACTATTTGATGGCAATTACTCATCAAGGAAAATATTCATAGTCTTTTCGTTATTTTTATGTTAAAGTACAGGGTAGTTGCACACACGCCTCACTTCGTCCTTGCAAAACAAACTTTGATTTCGGCCAGTCTATTCATAGATTTTCAGTAGTTCCTCAAAACGTGCGCCTCCTGGCAGTTCGTGCGGTAATCGACAAGAGTTTCTTACGTGACCCCGAAACTTCTAATCCCATTCTTGCTTCCCGTATCTTTTGATGAAGAAAAAGAAGAAATTCGCAGCTGCGAAACACATCACTTGAACAAAACGGTGTTCGATAAAACGGATATGCCTTTAACGAAACGGGTTTCGACGAAATAGTGTTCGATGAATTGTTACGTATCCTTGTTAAAGGAGTCACAGGTCAAGGCATTTCTTACTGGCGACACCTCCTTAAAGCCTCAATACAGCTTCATCGCTTATTATCAATAAATATTCTCTCTCTCCACCTCCTTTTTTGCCTGTCCGTCTGTCTGTCTGTCTGTCTGTCTGCCTGTCTGCCTGTCTACCTCTTCTAGCTCCTGAGCTCCCCTGTTTATAGGCAGCGCCGTGGTATGACCGTGCGGGTATGAAAGCATTTGCGGAATTTTTCTGTAATCCTCCCAAATAAAATCCACCGATTTTTAGAGACAGACGAGTTCTGTGATAAAAACAGGAGAAGTTAGCCGTGGTAGCGGAAGTGCTGAGCCAGTCGACGATGCTTCAGAAAACTTTGGTGATTTCTGTTCATTTTATTTATTCCACTTTAAAGGCCCGAAGGCATTACATAAGGGGGGTGGCGGCTTACAAGGTATAAAAAACAACGCAACAAAACTAAAACCGTTCCAAGGGTAAAAATTCAGACAACAATGACAATACAAAGGGTACAAAATGCAGACTGCAAAGAAGGCATTACCAAGTGCAAAGTAAAAGTAAAGGTAGAAAACGTAAACACTCAGAGAACGATGAAGCAGTTTGAGCAGTGTGTACTTGAAAAAAAATGTGGTTTATTCGTTTGGCATAGGAATCGCTAAAACACGAAAGAGAAATGTGCAGCGAAATCTGCAGCGGAGCATGATTTGCGGGTCGGCGGCTGACTTGTTGGTGTGCTTGGTGAGTGACGTGCTGCTGTTGGGTCGCTTCGGCAAAGGTATACTGGCATCATTTCCGTGACGAGTATGACGTCAATGAAATATTGGCGTATGCCGGAATAAACCCTTTTGTGTTAAAACATAAAACCTGAAAACGGACAACGCTAAGTATAACGTACTGTTTGGTTCTAAAGGTTTCTTTCGCCCAAGAAGAACTTGTGTGCAGGGGTGCATTCTTAACAGGCCCCTTGTTTCGTTCTGCAGGTGTCATTTCCTCTACGGATTTGACATCACTCTAGTGTTTGCGTATCCTGGACTAAAACATTTTTGTGTTATAATTATTTTAAAATTTGGCAGGGGAACAGTATATTTGGTTAAATTGAGACTTGTGACTTTTTTGGTTTTTGCGGAAGGTGTGGCGGTTAATGCATGTGACTATATTATCGGATAGTTTGTTCCGCAGTGCAATCCCATAGGGAAAGAAGCAGGTAATCACTGCAGAAGTGTGTCCATTTGTAGGTGCGATAGGGTGGCTGTGGTTTATGCGGGATGACGTTCTGTGTGATGGTTGTACCAGGACGTGCTGCATTCGGGGGTTGTAATAGAAAGCATGCAGAAGACACACTCGAAAAATATTACGACAAGATTCAAGTGACGGCAGGATCAACAATTCTTTTATTGCAATATCGCTGATACCGTTAAAGTATTTGGAGTAAATAAAACTGGTAGCGCGGTTTTAATTCCGGTATGAATAATTATAAAACATACGTTTTTGAGGGATTCCGATTTAGCAAGCATATTGTAATTTCGATTGCACGTAAGGCTTATAAGCTAACATTTCTATGTCTTAAGCGCTAATTTTAAATTGCGGGGCAGGTATCCGACAGCCCGTGAGGCTTTTGAACAGATGATTTGAATATGGGTTGCCATGATATCAACGATGACAGATGCACTCCGAGGTATTAGGTGCGGAGTACCTGAGGACCGCACAATGTCCATTCGTTTCCGTGAACATAGCATTTACAATGGCAAAAAATCACACAGGCACCGGCAGGATTCGACCCTGTGTCTGGTAGACGACACAGAGTTAGTCGTCTTAACCGTTGGGATACGACCGTTTTTTTTCTTTATTGCCTTTTTTCGCACACAATACACGTCACGAATAGATTAAAAACCATCGGCCGAACTTCGGCTGACAGAAAAACTTCATATAAAGATCAAACGTACACAGTTGTTCTAGTACAGGTAGCCAATCCTAACTGGGCGTCTGCAACTTGTGCGCTTTATAGAGCAAACTTATATCCCGTGCAAAGTATTTGCTCACTGTGAGGGCGTGCGGGTCAGCGTGGCTCCCCACCATCCTCGTCCTCCAAATGGCATGCACTCCTAGAGCCATGATGAGGTCATACAGAACAGTGTTGTCAGAAGGTACACAAATAAATCGTATGCCTTGGGCAGAAACAGGGAGGTCTATCTTTAAGGTCCTTGGTAACACATCCCAGAAAAAGGTGGCGTGCCAGCACACCGCGAAAACGTGCTCAACAGTTTCTGTTTTGTTTCACAAAGTGAACTTTGTAGGACCAGCGATAAAAAAGTGTTTCTGATGCATTCACGTCTTAACGGGATGTGCACCGGTGTGCAGCTTAAAGAAAAAGGTTTTCACGGATGCTGGGACGGGCATCTTAGAAACACAAGATAACACATCCTGGCCAGGAACAGATCTATACACTGATCGCTAAAAAAGGTACACGTAGCAACAAATCCTTCAAGTTTTTAGTAAGTGCCTTTCTTGAAACAGTTCTTAAGTACTCCAGTGAAAATCGTACTGCTAGAAACCTGAAAGAGCCTACAACCTCGTTCATATAGCCTTGAGGGCTCCTACATCTTTCGTTGCTGGGCACGTGAACAGTGGAAAGCGTTCTAGATGAGGCACAATAAGTGAGTTGTACGCACAAGCACCACATGCTTTATCAGCATTAGGGGTTTATAGAAGTTGCAGCTGTTTTCAAAGAGGTTCGTTTTTCCTTTACGACAATATTCTATACTTTTTTGTATGAAAAAAAAGCTTGCGGCCACCGTGCTTTCAAAATCATTTAGTTTGACAGCAAAACTTATATAAAACTCTTCATAAGATTTTCTGCCTTTTGCGGAGCAACGTAATGCCCGTGAAGCTGCTTTCATTGAGTATTTACAGTTTGCCTTTATTTAGAAAAATCATCATAAAAAATGCATCATACCATCATAAACGGAGGCTAATTGTCTTAGCTGAGTGGCATGCCGTAAAAGACGACTATAAATTAAAGCCTTGTCGTCAATTAAATCAAACCATGTGCGCAAGAATGTAATAAATTGACTGCATAGCAGGTGTTCCCTGAATAAGGTATCAAGAAAAAATGTACAAGTATTCAATTTCTAAATAAATTAAAAACTGCGCCAGTATAAAAACGCAATCACTGCTCTGGGTGGTTGTCTATAAACCACCCTCTACGGAAATGAAAATATGACGGCTGTTCCAACAAGCAAGCACCCGATAATTGTGTTGCCGAAAAGTTTTCGCACCCTAATGTCTGCGCACCTGAATGGCCGCACCTAAACGTTCTGGACCGAAATGTCCTGCACCGATCAAGCGCAACAATCACAGCTCGATTAACTTTTCACTACGCAGTGACATATCTTGGTTTCAGTGCTATTCCTCGAAACTCTGAGACAAGCAGGCTTCATGACCTGGTCATTCAGTTGGTCAGCTTAACGAAAATAAAGCTGAAACACAGTTACACAAATTCCGGCAGCAAAGACACGCAGCAACTCAGGCCATGCAAAGCCATGCAGGGGAGTCGGTGCCAGCTGCAAAACAACTAGAGTTCCTCTATAAAGCTCCCGCAGGGAGCTAAGTTTTGCGCGACCCTTTTCCACGAGCCGCCGTGATGACGTCACTCCAGTTATCCATGCCGCGTAGAGAAGCCCACACTACGGCTGCGCCGCAGCCGCCGACGCGGGCGGAACCGCGCCCCGCCCAATAATAGCAGCAGTAGCAGCGTGAGAAACATTGCAGCAATACAACGATGCCGCCACAAGGCGCCACCGACCGAAGCGCCCCCAACACGCGTCGGCTGCCGTCGGAAGGGTGGCGGCGAGGCTCCTATACCCGCGACGGGCGGCTTTCCCACAGCAATCTGGATAAGAAGATGGCGGGCGGTCGCGCAACTGTTAGCTATGGTCCCTAGAAATTGTGCTAGTCTGCCGTCCGCGCGCTTTCTCTATGGGAAGGCGTGTCCGCGCCGCTGATGCACGCACAGCGCTGCGCAGAGGGCGCTGCGAGCAATCGGAGCGCCCGAGCGGCCGGAGCAAGAGCGGCCGGCCTGTGCCGCGCGCTACTGCCGCGGAGCGCGAGCGCGCATCGGGGTTTGTCGGTCACTTAGAGCGGTGAAATCGAATGGTACGAGGTACATCAGCTCACAATTGAAGGTACGATAGTACTATAAGTCCTTTTAGTTTCACGCTCCAAGTTTTTCGCGAATTGGAGCCTCTTTGCGGCCGCTGAATTTCGCGAGTGAGACCGAAGGATGAAACCGCAGCAACCAGCGTAGCCGCTTCACTACCACCGCTTGAACCATTATTAAAGTGAAGCTTTCTATGTCTCACTGATGGCCTATGTCACCTCGAAAAAACACTGCAGCAAAGCCAACTGTCTCTGGCGACGGTACGTGATGTTTGTGAGTAAAGTGAGAGGGAAAAAAACGCTTCCCCTGGTCAGAATCGAAGCTGGCTCCATCGCGTTTTGAAGCCGACGTCTATCTCAATGCGCATTTCCAACATGGTCAAAGCAGTTTGGATTTGGAGAGGAGTGCAGCCAGAAAAATTATCCACTCTTCCACTCCGCAACGATGGTTGAAAACGAAGCTTTCTTCGCGTGAAATCAAACGGCAAAGGGTCGATGTCAAATCCGACGCGATCATAAGTCCAAAATGCGTGCGAGTCAAAGTGAAAGCTCAATGAGTCAAATTCAAAACTCAGACGACAAGGAATCGCTCACAAGAAAGCTTCGCGTTCAACCATTAATGTTCAGACAGTGAATCCCGTTCAAAAAGAGCTCCCTGCGACACCAGAAGCTGCGTTTGTTCCACATCGAAACTACCGGGTCATTCCCGAACGTCATTGACGGTGACAAGCACGCAGACGGCTGGTAGGCTGACAAAAAGAAAAGCGAAAGCTTGAGTAAAATGTTTTGCCAGCAAAAACTTGTTCCTATATACTTTTGGCAGAGTGCGGGGGGAGGGGGGATAACGCAAGGTATATATATGGTTATGAAAGTATAAATAAACCTCAATATTTTTACTCCTTGTTTTCAAACAGCCACGGTTATAATGATTGGCCATAACACAAATATTCTCCCGTTTTGCTTTCCCCGCGTGCGTCTCGCAATTCTCTCCGAGCTCGTGTGGGTGACCAAAAAGAACCTGTGCAATGAGGAATGCAAGCGAAGTTACTGATTTGCAGTCATGTGTTATTAAAAATCAGTTTCACGTACCCAATGCTGGCGAATGTTTCAAATCGTGCTATTCACGAAAATTACAGGCACGCAAAAGAGGTTTGATAGTACCCAAATTTTTGAAAATTTCGAGATAAGCGGAGTGTTGGGTTAAGCGAAATGCGAAAAATGTATGGCCAGATCACTGGACTAAGAGCTAGTGCTGGTAACAAACGCTCCAATGCACAGGGACGCTTCCGGAATACAGGCAAAATAATTTGTAGAAAAAAAATTTTTTTTTAGGTATTGCGGAAAAAGAACTGCGTGATGCACGCCTGTTTCGCCTTCGCATCTGGTCCCAAAAAAGTGTTTTCGAGCTTCTCAATGCCGCATCAACTGTTGGTCGCCATCGCTATATTCTATCTTGCTGTGAAGCAGGCAAAGCTAATGTTTTTCTTGTTCCTGCCGTTTTTGGCACTTCTTGAGACCTGTCGTCGTCCACATGATCAGAAGCGTCTTCCCCAGCTATATCAACAATGTAGGCGTCGGACAGCACTCCGCTAACGGGACATCGGCCGCGCACAGTGCGTACCCCGCGCAAATTGGCCGTTCGCGACGGTGTTCGGCGGGTAATGGGAGCTAAGCTTTAACCGAGAGCTTATCAGCTGCCTCCAGCGGACGTTGCATTGCGTCCTCTTTGTCAACATTTCGAGATATCCGTGATCCCCGAATGGACGTTTCGAGACAAAGGGTGGAAAATGTCGCCTATGGCGGGTATATGCACGGCAAAAAAAGGTTTCGACTTAACCGGTATTTCGAGACGTCCGAGTTCGAGTTATGGAGAAATCACTGTATCTGATGACTGAAGGTGATTAAACTTCGTATGCATGTGCACACGTCTTGTTTTTTTATTCGGAATTTACATTTAACAGATTCCCAGTTGACTGGACGTAACTGAGGGGGCCGCGAAGACGCGCGCTTAAGGGCCTCCAGGTCAACGATGCGAAAGGTCAGAAGGCACCGGTTCGAGCTGCTTTAATTACATACACGTACAGGGGACAACATCATGGGAAACTTGCAAAGAAAGACGGTTCCAAAGAGCCATACAAAAAAGCGGAGCGCCGAACACCACACACACATTTTCAGGCGCTGACTAATCCATCAGTCAACGGCGGGGATATTCACAAAGAACGGTTGTTTGCTTGGTAATGTAGCTGAAGTCCCGCATGATGTTTCCAAGCTGGAAAACGATTCCGTGCCGGCAGTGTTCCCGAAGCTCCCGAGTATGTGTCGAAATCGAAATAGCGTAGCGACACGATTCTGCGGTTTTTAGGAAACTCGATCCTTCATAATACGCGAAAACGTACTCCTGTCGCTTGACGCTTCGGTTAAAACTCTTCGTACTGGTAAGAACCAACTTATTTGGCTAATCTGGTTTGTCGACAGAAGCGGTAGGGTTCGAAAAGGGGCAGTTAAAATGGGCTGAACCCGCCCAGAAACCGTGCAGAAATACGAAGGCAGCAGCGGCACGGCAGAGCGCCGTCCGCCGCTGCCCATCGCGCCGGCCGGCCACCGCGCTCCGATTGACTGCAGCGCCGCCGCTGCATGCATCACGGAGGAGCCCCCTTCGCGGCCGGCGGACGGCGGACTAGCACATATTTCTAGGGACCATATGTTAGCTCCCTGCGGGAGCTATATAGAGAAATTCAAAGAACCACTGGCTAACACCGTCACCTCCCGGTGCGTTCCGGAGTGTGCCAAGTTACATGTTTCTGCTGGGGGACGCGCCGAATGGGACGGCCGGAACAACGGCGTTCCGTCGGCAGCCGAACGCGGAGGCCACGCTATACGTATACTGTGCTGGGCTTATTTAGCGGGTGAGTGACACATTTTACACTTACTGAGGTTTAATGGCATCAGAGAGTTTTCCCACCAAGCTAAGAATAAATCTAGATCACGTTGAATTTTAGCTCTGTCGTCTGGTTTACAGATCGGAGCGTGTAAAACGCAGTCATCTTCAAAAATAATTATTTTGTTAGTACCTTAGTGAGCAAGTCAATATTGTATATGGTCACGAAGCCAAAGACGACGCAGTTGTCTTCACGGAAAACAAGTTTATTGGAGCGAACATCTGCTCCCCTAACAACTCAAAGATTACACAGGCGGCGAAGCATCAGCCAACAAAGTGACGTGCGCAGGCGAGCGTCGAGAGGTCGAATGCCGCGGCGTCTTCTCTGCGGGCATTTATGTCTCAGAGTGAGGGTTTCTCGAACAGTCGATTTGCACCCGGAACACTGTACATCAAAGAAGATTATTCCAGGCGGGTGACCTTCGAAACACTTTTCCTATCAAAAGAGATAACACGTGCGTCATGAAGAATGGAACATGCGCTTCACTTGGCCCACGGATTACACAGATAAAATAGCCGGCGCTGCGGGCCGGGAAAAACGAACAAACCCAAAAAATGGTTCGTGGCAATATTGCTAAAGAGAAGCGGGAAGATGCAGGCACCCCTGGGGACGCCTGACGTTATGTCACAGAGAGGTGTGCCATAGTCGTTAGCGCTTGTCAAATGCTCCGGGTGTTTTTTTTTCCTAGCAAGAAAATTATGTTGAGAGGGTTTCCAAGGTTGCAATGGTTAGAGAGCAATAGGTTATGAGGGGCACGGTCGATGGCTTTAAGGAATATAAAAATATGGCGTCAGTTTGAAGATTTTTGTCTATCGAGTGAAGTGATCATGTGTGAATTCCGCCAGTTGTGTTTCGCACTATAGTAGTTCACAGAAACCATGTTGATGATCAATGAAAAACATTCAGGCATCTCCACGAAGTGAATCATGACGAGCGGGCAAAGCACTTGGGATCGTTCTTACTGTAAATCAGCCGCTGAAAGGATTTCGAATCTAATCCAACCCAATACAATTAAATTGAATTCAATCCAATCAAATGCCATTCATTTCAATCTAACCCAATCCAAATCCAAATGCAATTCAATCCAATCCAATAGTTTCCCGCGCATGCTGAGCACGGCTCTCCAGGAGCTCTGTAACCTTTTCCTTTGTGAACCTCTTATTTTGTTCTTGTTAACCTTTTGTGAACATTTTCTTCACAGATGTTTTGATTTAGGCATTGTTGTGCGTCTCTATCTATTCCTCTCTCTCTCTCTCTCTCTCTCTCTCTGTCTCTCTCTCTCTCTCTCTCCCCTTTTGTGAACCTTTGTGTAGTTCTTGTTAACGCTTTGTGAACCTTCTGTTCATAGATGTTTTCATTTACACGGTGCTGTGCCGTAAGCGCGATCGCCGGCCGCCAGACAAGCCTCGCCCCTAAAATTGATGGATTCCAGATAAGTCTTTAGGTTCGAAAATATATGTTCCAGGAAGTTAGATGGGATACTGGTTAACTGGTTGCGAGGTTGCATGATTTAAAAATTGTAATATTCCTAGCCTTCTTCCAATCGTTTGGGAGGTTTTGTCGTTGTAATGGTTCTGTCAAGATCAAGTAAAGTATCTGGCTAGAGACTGAAAGGCAGTTTTTAATGAATTACTTTTAATATTGTAACATCGCACCCAAGATAAACGTTTAAATCGTTAATCAGTTCTAGTATTCCTTCTGGAGAAATTTCCATTCCTGGCCTCGCTACAGCTGCAGGATCGGGCATTGTTACGGTATCAGTGGTTTTAACTGAGCAGAACACCGACGAAAAATGGATATTCAAACAAGAAGCGCACTGGGCGGCGTCGATTGCTTCTCCGACAGCATTTGCTAGGTCTATTAAATTAGATTGTGACGTATGGGGAAGCAAGGGCCAATGTTTGTTGGGGTTCAATTGAAGAATTCATAGTAAGGGGTCGGAAAAGAATTTCATTTTTGCAGCTTTGAGTTGGGTTAGCAGCTGTTGGCGGTAGTGCTTCCGTGTAATTGATTTTTGGCTTAGGTGAGCCGTTCTGTGCAATCGTTTTTTAAGGTTACAGAGTAAGTTTAAGCGTTTGTTAAACCATTCGCAGTTGGAATCTGATTTAATTAGGGTAGTAGGAATGTATTTGTTTATGTGGCTAAGCATTGTAGGCTTGATTTTTTTAAATTTTTATTTATTTATTTATTTATTTATTTATTTATTTATTTAATTATTTATTTATTTAATTATTTATTTATTTATTTATTTATTTATTTATTTATTTATTTATTTATTTATTTATTTATTTATTTATTGTAGGGTTTAACGTGCCGATGCAACGCAAGCGATGAGGCGCTGTGTAGTGGAGGGCTTCGGATTAATTTTGACCCCCTGGGGATCTTTAACCTGCGCCGAAATCTCTTACACACCGGCGTTTTTGCTTTTCGCCCCCATCAGAAAAGCGGCCACCGCCGCCTGTAATCGAACCGACGACCTCATGCTCAGCAGCACAACGCCTTAGCCACTGAGCCACCGCGGTGGGTAGCATTGCAGTTTAAAAAGTTCCCAATTAGCGTTGACACTTCGAGTTAGGTACATAATCCTGAAGTTGTCTGGGAAGTTGGTTATTTCGTGAATAATGGAGTCAAACCTTCCTGTCTTGTAATGTGTGGTTACCTTCCGTGTGGGTTATTTGTTTTTCAGTTGGCAGGCGATGCAATTATGAATTAGTTTGTTGTGAATAATCCCAGCGTGCGTATTAATTGTTTTTATGTCGTGAGGGCACAAAGTTTGCAGGAAATCTAGAATATTACTACTCCTCGTAGGGCAGGATATGGCCTGGTCAAGATGAAAGTTACGTACAGTGTTTAAAAATTGTTGCTTTTAAGACGCTGACTCATTTGACACTGAAAACGATGATCAGCTGATGGCTGGACGGCTCAAGTACACCTGAGTGAGTTACAAAATTGTAGTTACTTCAAAAGTGAACAAGGCCGGATTTTCTATTCGTGGACCATAAAAAGATTCTGCACAGTGGCTTAACGTACTGACGGCCAAGTAAAGGATAGAGGCCGGATGATGACACCACCCAAGCTCTTCAAATAAAGGTGAATATATAGATTGTTGTATATATTGATATATTGATGTGTACAAACTCCTTCCATTCATTGCTGGGGATCGCCGGCAGGCAGGCAGGCCGAGGAGCGGCAGTACAAAACATTTTTGGTAGGATTTTTAGTCAGATATTTACATGAAAGATACGCGCAAACAAGAGCAAAGAATGTTTATTGTTTCACTTTTAAACGGAGTACGTCTATTAGAGCTTTAGCGTACATTTTGGGGAGTAATGTCTACCTTCAGTATAAATGTTGTGCCATCCTTACGTTTCGTTTCTGCTTGGTGTTATTTCAGTGTGGGATTCTCCCCCCAGAGAAAAACCTTTTCACTTTCTATGCCATAGTCCACTAGTTTCGATGAATAATATGAGGTTATCGGGAAATTCCAGAATAGCCGTTTGTTTTATTTTGAATGGCTTCCGGCTGATGACGTAGCTTAACCAAGAAATAATTGAACATTAAAAATAATCAATTCACATGAAATAGCAGGACCAGAATTTCCATTCTGCGTACCAAGCAAGCAAAGTATGCTGGGTCAATCAAACGTTCTTGTTCTGTTAGTGTTACCTTCGGCAAGGCTAAGTTATTTTCGTATCCTCACACCTAACCTTGTCCGTAGTAACAAATTTCTATCGAGTTTTGTCGTTCATTGCAACAAACTGCCGCATGAGATTTTTGATCCGGAAAAGTACTAAAATATATTATTAGCTATTAGGATGTATGATGTCCTTGTGTCTTACGCCAGTGCATAACTGTATGTTATTTGAACACGCCTGTACTGTTATGCAATTGCTCAGGGTAAATTTGTTTGCTAAACATCGTCGTCCTGCTCAGGCCATTTGTTGGCCCGGCCGTTTTTTAAATAAATAAATAAATAAATAAATAATACATCCGGGACTGCATTACTGGACCACAAGTGTTTTTGTCTGCTCTTTCTTGCGGTGGACGACCGCTGCTAAGCTGTGTGTTATAGGCAAATGTAATATCGTAATTGTGTGGTATTGTCATCTACTGTCAAGGCGGTCAGAAAAGCATGGACATGGGAGGCGTGCGTTGGTGCGATGGAGAAGACAAATTTGTATCATAAAGGGAACCCCTACCTATCATATCTACACTTCATACTACACAAAGAACCGAACTTATACCAACGCTAACAAAATGCAAAATCAAAGTAACAACATTCCTAACTATAATATTTACAGTGAAAACCCTGAAACTCATCTAATACAGTCGTCACAGTAATGGCCTTAGCCACTGTGCCTCGCTTGTCCGCTGTACACGGGGCGTTGATGTGATGTGCCAGGTATGACGTGGCTTTACCGCAGCTGTGCTTGCAGGGATGCGGCGAGGACGATGCGCCGATGCTGTACATTCATGAGGTCGAATCTTGATGTCTACTTCCGCTGTAGCCATGCAGCACAAGGGCAGCGCATAATTTTGGCAGTGTCGCCTTCGTAGGGGCCGTCGAGACATGTGTATACGGTGTGGTGGCGCCACACGCCCGCATTCGAACGTCGCTGCTTGGGCCCCCAATAGACAGGTTGGCGGTGCGTAGAGGAGGCTGGAATGGCTGGACCGCTAGTTCCCTTCCGGCAACGCTTGGTATCGACGTCAGCGAACGTTCAATTCCACGTCTGTCTTGCCCATTCACGACCTTGCCGTGTCCTCCTTGCGCTCCTTTCTTGCTCGCTCTGCCACCTCCCTCCAGCCGTTACGTCTTTTCTTAAATATTCCTCTTAGGTTTTCAAGGCGACACTTGATCGGACGCTCACGAAGCCATCGACGCGTCAATCCTCCATTAGGTGGAGTGGATGGCCGTATGTGGAGAGCGCTGAACGCTGGGTCCTTTGTAGGCGCAAAAATCTATTCTGCGACACCATCCTGTAGAGCGGTTTTTGCGTCTCCTCTTAGAGGGAATTTTCCTTGACTCGTGGCATTACGCCCTCTATAATAGCTTTTTTTGCAATAACCTTTTCCCGATCACCATTAAGACTTCATTGTACCTACACTTTGCACCAAGTTGTGGTTCTGGAGCGCCAACAACACAAGACTTCGAAATCTTCATGCATCCGTTCGAACTTATCTCTTAAAAAAAAACATGCATAATCAGAGGGGATTCTAGCCCTGGCCTGCACAGAAGCAGCGGACGATCTACCTGTTTTATTCTAAGTTTTACACGTAAAATAAGCTATAGTCGAGCAAAATTGGCCGCAAACCTGCCTTCTTCCTTGGAAGGGCCGTCGAAAACGATAGTCTTCTGCCGGACATGACACAGTTCCTTTATTCTTTCCTGGGGATTTCTAGGCCGGTGTTCGCATGAAGACTTGGCACTGCCATGGTCGCTGAAGGGTGACGAAACCACGTGACCTGGCACCGTTCCTTCTGTAGCTATTGGCACTCCGCACAGAAAGTATGCACAAATGCACGCCTTAGTACAATTTGGTTAGGGTGTACAGTCATGGAGAAAGCAGATACCAACCGCGTAGTCTACCGCCGAAGATAGTGCTTGGAAACTGGCGGAGCACCTGGCAGTGGTCGTTGTAAACACGCGCCTTCCGCACGCAGGACTGCCAGGTGGCTTACCATTTCCTGGGGGGGTGGGCTCCGGGGTTCGTATTTCTTCACTGGCTATGTATAAATCAAATATCCAGGTATTTATCATAAAGATACTCTGAGAATTGTGATGATGTTTTGTTTCAGGTATCCGTACTGTTTTCAAGTTTTTGTTCAAAAATGTTGACAAGAATGTAGATTTCACCAATTTTAGATATTTATAAATGGCTTTGCCAATTTCAGTGACTTCTTCGTTATTTTTCTTAACTTTGACAGAGTGGCTGAAATATAAAATGTGAAATATGAAATGCACAGGCCGACACGCACAGACAGGCTGAACGTCCGTGTTTAGGTAGCCCAAGGAAGAGTATCGTCTTTAAAGTACAAAAAAGTAGCGTCATTAAAGTACCATTAAATAGATGTCATACAAAACGTGTGCTTAATAACACATCCGTAAAAAATTACCAGAACAGAAAAAACCAGACCAAAAAGCAGTCAGCTCGCCCGCTACCGTACCGAAAAATCTCTAGGTTAAGTTTTGATACAGAATTTTCTTGGCTTGTTTATTGCAAGTGTTCGTAAAGCTACTTGAAGTACTGAAATCGGAGGTGGACATATACTGAAAATCTGTTGTTAGAACCTGCGCTTGCATTTCGTTTATTTGCTGCGTATATCTCCAATGTGGGGAGTATCATTTACTGAAGTTTGAAGTTATATGAAGACCGACATTAACTACACTACCATTCTCCAAAACGAAGAGGACACTGTCGTGGTCTGAAGAGCGGCCAGACGCTGTCGAATTATTTGTGCATTCGTATATATTAGAAGCTTAGCAAGGTATTTCTGTTACAGCTTAAAACAAATATCGACTTTTTTTCTTTGGATGTTCGCACGGAACAAAAACACTGGAAACTACACCTACCTTTGTCGATTGAAAACAGTGTTCTCTGCGACAGTATGATAAGTTGAGCCGTAGTCAGAAAAAACAAAAACACATTCAGCACCTATAACAAAAAGAGCAGAAACACAAATAACTTTCCTAGTTTCACCAATTCCGCTTTTCACATTCTCAGTCTGGTTACGAAATCAATACGAATGCGGTCGTATAATTTTGCAGTACCCAAAGCAAATCTTGAGTGCAGTGAGTTTTATGGTGCTGCAGCTTTATTATTGCATGTGCCCCGTAATTAATACTGTAACCCTTTTTGTTCCCCCTGTTACGACCTATGTTTGCCTACTAGTTCTTTAGTACGGCACCAAGTTTCAGCACCAGATGTCATGACCGGCAGTATGCACTGGTTGGAGGTTTCTCCTTTGAGTGACAGAGGAAGCTGATTGTTCATTATTTGGGAGTGCTTGCCGAGTGCTCTCCTACCCATACGTAATCAACGCCGGATTTCTCGCTCGTGATTGGGGTCAGCCCTAACCATCTGTTTGAGGTAGTTGTATTCTTTTTCTTCTAGTGTTTTGTCGCCTAACTTGAAGCGGACGTTTTTGCATGCCTATTTCACATTACTTTCAATTTATTAATGTTTATTTTTGGCATCATGGCCGGGCTTTCTGATTCTAGTTCGTCAATCATTTTTTGCTGGGGTTCTGCAGTCTCATTCGGCAATACCTTGTCGTCCGAAAACTTTAGATGGCTCAGGTATTTTTCGTTTATCGTTAATCCTATGTTTTCCCTGTCGAGCTTGCTAAATACCCCTCCAGACATGTGAATTTCTTTGGCGAGATGGTATCTCCCTGTCTGACAGCCTTTCGGATGGGTAATTTATCGCTTTGCTTGTAGACAGTTATCCTACCCGTGCATTACTTATATATGTCTTATAGAAGCCTTATGTAGGTCTTCTTTATTTTCTGGTCGTTTAACGCTTCTAGCACGGCTGCGGTTATCACGGAATCAAACAGTTTTTCATAGTCTATAAATACAAATAACTGTGCTTAGTCTATTTCGCAGATTTCTGTCACTTTACTGACAACATGGATATGATCTTTGGTTGAGTACGACAAAATAATAATTGTTATTTTAGGGGCGAAGCTCCTCTTTCTCGGGCTTTGTCCCGTCCCTCGTTGCTTCTGTATCCGGCAAGGCACATTAAGGATGATTATGGCAGGATCCCCCTAGGAATTGGCCAACCAAAGATTGGCCGAAGAGGTCAAAACGTTCAACATTCAAACAAGGAGGGAAGCTTTCAACGTTCAAACAAGGAGAAGAGGAAAAAGAAGAGTTCGCCGTTCGTCCCCTACGAGCTCAAGACACGTACCGGGGGTACACAACACAAGACGTTTTGCAGAAGTCGACGGCCAAGGTTGGTAAAATGTCACACACCGAATTCGCCAACTTACCCATGGAGATTCTCAACGTTCCAAACAAGCCCTACATAATCACCACAAACATCGACGTCGTCGACGGGCTTGTCAACGGAGCGGTGGTAAGCTTGACGTGTCGAGTCTTTATATGATGTGCGGGCGAATGTTTCCCGGTTTTACCGATAAGCATTTTAGCTTCGCCCCTCTCATCCTCATTCACTTCGTGGAGATGGCGAGATTTTTTTGCTCTAAACGTTCGCACGACAGAAAAAGGCTCCAAACTTAGCCTTGCCTCTGTAGATTGAAAACATCGGTCAGTGCGACAGTATTAGAAGTTGAACAGTAGTCAAGCAAAAAATGAGAAAGCATTCAGCATCAGGTAAATCAAAGATGTGGCCTTCCGTTGGTTTCGTCGCTGAAGTCGATGATCCGATGAAAGGATGCAGCGATGGCTTGTGGCCGGCGGCACGTAGAGAAACAATGAGCTACTCCAAGCAAAAGGAAGATGTACAACATCCATACTTTATTTACCCTACATATTTACAACTTTCAACGCTTATGATCGGATACAAGAGGTCGGGCAAGGCCTGCGCCGAGCAGGGCTCCCCAGTCTCTTTCCCCCCTTCTCTTTTTTTCAAAACATGAAACTGCTCTGCTTTACCACTAACACCGCTCCTTCCTCCCACGAACAGGACATCACAAACTGAGAATGAGGATGGCTCATTGATTAGCCCAGAGTAGGTGAATCATTAACCACCGTGACAAACATGGCCTAGTGGCTTCAAAAGTCATGAGACCCACCTCTATCAAACATAGACACCCGAAGGTGTTCAGGAAAACACAAACATAACACAGGTAAAAACGAAACCAAATAAAAGCGTACCTAGCACCGGCCATTTGTTGTCGGGCGGCTCGTCTTAAATTATTGTCAATACCGTGTACGCCTATGATTGTGCCCCGCGCTGCCAAAATTTGTTTGCATTGTAAATATTTCATGTACATAACAATGCGTGGTCGCCTTACCATTGACGCATCCCAGCCGCCGAGTCGCCACGGCCAGACTGGAGCGAATGGAATATTTACCCAGTAACTATGAGCAGTCAAACTGTGGTAGACAGAACGTCTGGTGCCCTATTCCTATCTATGACCCCTGGAGGGACCTCCAGTTCCCGTCCGGTTCGGGCATTTTCATGGCGGTAATCGTGGTTGTTAAAATGGCAACGGTGCCCTTCCTCCAATTTTCCAAACAAAAGAAAGGAATGCCTCCTTAGAAACCTGTCATCGCTTTCAACTATTGTGGGGTGACGGACGCATTCGTGTAAGTCCTGTCCGGCCCCGCTCGTCGGGTAAACACAATAGCGCGGCGAACAAAAAAGAAGCTTCCGCGGTTTCGCCCCACGCTCCTCGATCCAAAGTGAGCTCGGCCAGCGGAAAAACAAACACAATACAAAAAAAAAACACGCCATGCCCATTGAATGATACCTATTTGCTGGCGGTATAAATTAAGTGAGGGGCGCGAACCTAAGACCATCTGTAAGGTAATCAGCAGGAACAAAAGGAGCTTTCCTAATTTCACCAATTCCGTCTTTTCTATTTGCATTGCTTGTTTACGAAATGAATACGAACGCAGTAGTGTAATTTTGCAGTACCCGAAGATCGCTGATTGCAGGGAAGGAGAAAGCGT
>NW_027526335.1:157259411-157274326 GCF_048455015.1 Haemaphysalis longicornis | reverse complement strand
ACCACATCCTCCCCTTTGCTTTTCGAGGTTTTTTGACTGCCAACCCTTATTTCTGTGTTATCTTCAACGAGCCCCTCATTTACCATGCTGGTTCGATATATATATATATATATATATATATATATATATATATATATATATATATATATATAGAGATACGGGACGAGGGACTCGGTAAAGATACATATCAAGGTTGCAGTCGTCATTGCCAGTGCTATTCGGCTTTTTTTCGAAATATATAATAGGGCCGAATGACGTGTGCTTGTCACGTTTCTTTGATTCATTGATAAATAAGCGAAAATATAAGTCGAGAAAAAATCCGCCGTTTTCCGGGAGCGGGACTCGAACCCACATCTCCGCATAACCGGTGCGGTGCGTTAACCAATTACGCTATCCCCACAGCGGCTTCTCTCTCGACTTAAAGCGGGGGTTTATATTTACAAGAGCTCTGAGGCCGGTCAACTAGCGCCGCCCCTCGACTACCGCGGGAGACGTAGAACGTCTTCTTTCCCAGCGGCCGCCACGTAGAACGTGGTCGGAGGTCGGGGTTAGCAATTGGCATATCCGAACTGCTGGAGCCAGTGCCTCGTAATGCATGTAGCAGAACAGAGAGATACGGGACGAGGGACTCGGTAAAGATACATATCAAGGTTGCAGTCGTCATTGCCAGTGCTATTCGGCTTTTTTTCGAAATATATAATAGGGCCGAATGACGTGTGCTTGTCACGTTTCTTTGATTCATTGATAAATAAGCGAAAATATAAGTCGAGAAAAAATCCGCCGTTTTCCGGGAGCGGGACTCGAACCCACATCTCCGCATAACCGGTGCGGTGCGTTAACCAATTACGCTATCCCCACAGCGGCTTCTCTCTCGACTTAAAGCGGGGGTTTATATTTACAAGAGCTCTGAGGCCGGTCAACTAGCGCCGCCCCTCGACTACCGCGGGAGACGTAGAACGTCTTCTTTCCCAGCGGCCGCCACGTAGAACGTGGTCGGAGGTCGGGGTTAGCAATTGGCATATCCGAACTGCTGGAGCCAGTGCCTCGTAATGCATGTAGCAGAACAGAGAGATACGGGACGAGGGACTCGGTAAAGATACATATCAAGGTTGCAGTCGTCATTGCCAGTGCTATTCGGCTTTTTTTCGAAATATATAATAGGGCCGAATGACGTGTGCTTGTCACGTTTCTTTGATTCATTGATAAATAAGCGAAAATATAAGTCGAGAAAAAATCCGCCGTTTTCCGGGAGCGGGACTCGAACCCACATCTCCGCATAACCGGTGCGGTGCGTTAACCAATTACGCTATCCCCACAGCGGCTTCTCTCTCGACTTAAAGCGGGGGTTTATATTTACAAGAGCTCTGAGGCCGGTCAACTAGCGCCGCCCCTCGACTACCGCGGGAGACGTAGAACGTCTTCTTTCCCAGCGGCCGCCACGTAGAACGTGGTCGGAGGTCGGGGTTAGCAATTGGCATATCCGAACTGCTGGAGCCAGTGCCTCGTAATGCATGTAGCAGAACAGAGAGATACGGGACGAGGGACTCGGTAAAGATACATATCAAGGTTGCAGTCGTCATTGCCAGTGCTATTCGGCTTTTTTTCGAAATATATAATAGGGCCGAATGACGTGTGCTTGTCACGTTTCTTTGATTCATTGATAAATAAGCGAAAATATAAGTCGAGAAAAAATCCGCCGTTTTCCGGGAGCGGGACTCGAACCCACATCTCCGCATAACCGGTGCGGTGCGTTAACCAATTACGCTATCCCCACAGCGGCTTCTCTCTCGACTTAAAGCGGGGGTTTATATTTACAAGAGCTCTGAGGCCGGTCAACTAGCGCCGCCCCTCGACTACCGCGGGAGACGTAGAACGTCTTCTTTCCCAGCGGCCGCCACGTAGAACGTGGTCGGAGGTCGGGGTTAGCAATTGGCATATCCGAACTGCTGGAGCCAGTGCCTCGTAATGCATGTAGCAGAACAGAGAGATACGGGACGAGGGACTCGGTAAAGATACATATCAAGGTTGCAGTCGTCATTGCCAGTGCTATTCGGCTTTTTTTCGAAATATATAATAGGGCCGAATGACGTGTGCTTGTCACGTTTCTTTGATTCATTGATAAATAAGCGAAAATATAAGTCGAGAAAAAATCCGCCGTTTTCCGGGAGCGGGACTCGAACCCACATCTCCGCATAACCGGTGCGGTGCGTTAACCAATTACGCTATCCCCACAGCGGCTTCTCTCTCGACTTAAAGCGGGGGTTTATATTTACAAGAGCTCTGAGGCCGGTCAACTAGCGCCGCCCCTCGACTACCGCGGGAGACGTAGAACGTCTTCTTTCCCAGCGGCCGCCACGTAGAACGTGGTCGGAGGTCGGGGTTAGCAATTGGCATATCCGAACTGCTGGAGCCAGTGCCTCGTAATGCATGTAGCAGAACAGAGAGATACGGGACGAGGGACTCGGTAAAGATACATATCAAGGTTGCAGTCGTCATTGCCAGTGCTATTCGGCTTTTTTTCGAAATATATAATAGGGCCGAATGACGTGTGCTTGTCACGTTTCTTTGATTCATTGATAAATAAGCGAAAATATAAGTCGAGAAAAAATCCGCCGTTTTCCGGGAGCGGGACTCGAACCCACATCTCCGCATAACCGGTGCGGTGCGTTAACCAATTACGCTATCCCCACAGCGGCTTCTCTCTCGACTTAAAGCGGGGGTTTATATTTACAAGAGCTCTGAGGCCGGTCAACTAGCGCCGCCCCTCGACTACCGCGGGAGACGTAGAACGTCTTCTTTCCCAGCGGCCGCCACGTAGAACGTGGTCGGAGGTCGGGGTTAGCAATTGGCATATCCGAACTGCTGGAGCCAGTGCCTCGTAATGCATGTAGCAGAACAGAGAGATACGGGACGAGGGACTCGGTAAAGATACATATCAAGGTTGCAGTCGTCATTGCCAGTGCTATTCGGCTTTTTTTCGAAATATATAATAGGGCCGAATGACGTGTGCTTGTCACGTTTCTTTGATTCATTGATAAATAAGCGAAAATATAAGTCGAGAAAAAATCCGCCGTTTTCCGGGAGCGGGACTCGAACCCACATCTCCGCATAACCGGTGCGGTGCGTTAACCAATTACGCTATCCCCACAGCGGCTTCTCTCTCGACTTAAAGCGGGGGTTTATATTTACAAGAGCTCTGAGGCCGGTCAACTAGCGCCGCCCCTCGACTACCGCGGGAGACGTAGAACGTCTTCTTTCCCAGCGGCCGCCACGTAGAACGTGGTCGGAGGTCGGGGTTAGCAATTGGCATATCCGAACTGCTGGAGCCAGTGCCTCGTAATGCATGTAGCAGAACAGAGAGATACGGGACGAGGGACTCGGTAAAGATACATATCAAGGTTGCAGTCGTCATTGCCAGTGCTATTCGGCTTTTTTTCGAAATATATAATAGGGCCGAATGACGTGTGCTTGTCACGTTTCTTTGATTCATTGATAAATAAGCGAAAATATAAGTCGAGAAAAAATCCGCCGTTTTCCGGGAGCGGGACTCGAACCCACATCTCCGCATAACCGGTGCGGTGCGTTAACCAATTACGCTATCCCCACAGCGGCTTCTCTCTCGACTTAAAGCGGGGGTTTATATTTACAAGAGCTCTGAGGCCGGTCAACTAGCGCCGCCCCTCGACTACCGCGGGAGACGTAGAACGTCTTCTTTCCCAGCGGCCGCCACGTAGAACGTGGTCGGAGGTCGGGGTTAGCAATTGGCATATCCGAACTGCTGGAGCCAGTGCCTCGTAATGCATGTAGCAGAACAGAGAGATACGGGACGAGGGACTCGGTAAAGATACATATCAAGGTTGCAGTCGTCATTGCCAGTGCTATTCGGCTTTTTTTCGAAATATATAATAGGGCCGAATGACGTGTGCTTGTCACGTTTCTTTGATTCATTGATAAATAAGCGAAAATATAAGTCGAGAAAAAATCCGCCGTTTTCCGGGAGCGGGACTCGAACCCACATCTCCGCATAACCGGTGCGGTGCGTTAACCAATTACGCTATCCCCACAGCGGCTTCTCTCTCGACTTAAAGCGGGGGTTTATATTTACAAGAGCTCTGAGGCCGGTCAACTAGCGCCGCCCCTCGACTACCGCGGGAGACGTAGAACGTCTTCTTTCCCAGCGGCCGCCACGTAGAACGTGGTCGGAGGTCGGGGTTAGCAATTGGCATATCCGAACTGCTGGAGCCAGTGCCTCGTAATGCATGTAGCAGAACAGAGAGATACGGGACGAGGGACTCGGTAAAGATACATATCAAGGTTGCAGTCGTCATTGCCAGTGCTATTCGGCTTTTTTTCGAAATATATAATAGGGCCGAATGACGTGTGCTTGTCACGTTTCTTTGATTCATTGATAAATAAGCGAAAATATAAGTCGAGAAAAAATCCGCCGTTTTCCGGGAGCGGGACTCGAACCCACATCTCCGCATAACCGGTGCGGTGCGTTAACCAATTACGCTATCCCCACAGCGGCTTCTCTCTCGACTTAAAGCGGGGGTTTATATTTACAAGAGCTCTGAGGCCGGTCAACTAGCGCCGCCCCTCGACTACCGCGGGAGACGTAGAACGTCTTCTTTCCCAGCGGCCGCCACGTAGAACGTGGTCGGAGGTCGGGGTTAGCAATTGGCATATCCGAACTGCTGGAGCCAGTGCCTCGTAATGCATGTAGCAGAACAGAGAGATACGGGACGAGGGACTCGGTAAAGATACATATCAAGGTTGCAGTCGTCATTGCCAGTGCTATTCGGCTTTTTTTCGAAATATATAATAGGGCCGAATGACGTGTGCTTGTCACGTTTCTTTGATTCATTGATAAATAAGCGAAAATATAAGTCGAGAAAAAATCCGCCGTTTTCCGGGAGCGGGACTCGAACCCACATCTCCGCATAACCGGTGCGGTGCGTTAACCAATTACGCTATCCCCACAGCGGCTTCTCTCTCGACTTAAAGCGGGGGTTTATATTTACAAGAGCTCTGAGGCCGGTCAACTAGCGCCGCCCCTCGACTACCGCGGGAGACGTAGAACGTCTTCTTTCCCAGCGGCCGCCACGTAGAACGTGGTCGGAGGTCGGGGTTAGCAATTGGCATATCCGAACTGCTGGAGCCAGTGCCTCGTAATGCATGTAGCAGAACAGAGAGATACGGGACGAGGGACTCGGTAAAGATACATATCAAGGTTGCAGTCGTCATTGCCAGTGCTATTCGGCTTTTTTTCGAAATATATAATAGGGCCGAATGACGTGTGCTTGTCACGTTTCTTTGATTCATTGATAAATAAGCGAAAATATAAGTCGAGAAAAAATCCGCCGTTTTCCGGGAGCGGGACTCGAACCCACATCTCCGCATAACCGGTGCGGTGCGTTAACCAATTACGCTATCCCCACAGCGGCTTCTCTCTCGACTTAAAGCGGGGGTTTATATTTACAAGAGCTCTGAGGCCGGTCAACTAGCGCCGCCCCTCGACTACCGCGGGAGACGTAGAACGTCTTCTTTCCCAGCGGCCGCCACGTAGAACGTGGTCGGAGGTCGGGGTTAGCAATTGGCATATCCGAACTGCTGGAGCCAGTGCCTCGTAATGCATGTAGCAGAACAGAGAGATACGGGACGAGGGACTCGGTAAAGATACATATCAAGGTTGCAGTCGTCATTGCCAGTGCTATTCGGCTTTTTTTCGAAATATATAATAGGGCCGAATGACGTGTGCTTGTCACGTTTCTTTGATTCATTGATAAATAAGCGAAAATATAAGTCGAGAAAAAATCCGCCGTTTTCCGGGAGCGGGACTCGAACCCACATCTCCGCATAACCGGTGCGGTGCGTTAACCAATTACGCTATCCCCACAGCGGCTTCTCTCTCGACTTAAAGCGGGGGTTTATATTTACAAGAGCTCTGAGGCCGGTCAACTAGCGCCGCCCCTCGACTACCGCGGGAGACGTAGAACGTCTTCTTTCCCAGCGGCCGCCACGTAGAACGTGGTCGGAGGTCGGGGTTAGCAATTGGCATATCCGAACTGCTGGAGCCAGTGCCTCGTAATGCATGTAGCAGAACAGAGAGATACGGGACGAGGGACTCGGTAAAGATACATATCAAGGTTGCAGTCGTCATTGCCAGTGCTATTCGGCTTTTTTTCGAAATATATAATAGGGCCGAATGACGTGTGCTTGTCACGTTTCTTTGATTCATTGATAAATAAGCGAAAATATAAGTCGAGAAAAAATCCGCCGTTTTCCGGGAGCGGGACTCGAACCCACATCTCCGCATAACCGGTGCGGTGCGTTAACCAATTACGCTATCCCACAGCGGCTTCTCTCTCGACTTAAAGCGGGGGTTTATATTTACAAGAGCTCTGAGGCCGGTCAACTAGCGCCGCCCTCGACTACCGCGGGAGACGTAGAACGTCTTCTTTCCAGCGGCCGCCACGTAGAACGTGGTCGGAGGTCGGGGTTAGCAATTGGCATATCCGAACTGCTGGAGCCAGTGCCTCGTAATGCATGTAGCAGAACAGAGAGATACGGGACGAGGGACTCGGTAAAGATACATATCAAGGTTGCAGTCGTCATTGCCAGTGCTATTCGGCTTTTTTTCGAAATATATAATAGGGCCGAATGACGTGTGCTTGTCACGTTTCTTTGATTCATTGATAAATAAGCGAAAATATAAGTCGAGAAAAATCCGCCGTTTTCCGGGAGCGGGACTCGAACCCACATCTCCGCATAACCGGTGCGGTGCGTTAACCAATTACGCTATCCCCACAGCGGCTTCTCTCTCGACTTAAAGCGGGGGTTTATATTTACAAGAGCTCTGAGGCCGGTCAACTAGCGCCGCCCCTCGACTACCGCGGGAGACGTAGAACGTCTTCTTTCCCAGCGGCCGCCACGTAGAACGTGGTCGGAGGTCGGGGTTAGCAATTGGCATATCCGAACTGCTGGAGCCAGTGCCTCGTAATGCATGTAGCAGAACAGAGAGATACGGGACGAGGGACTCGGTAAAGATACATATCAAGGTTGCAGTCGTCATTGCCAGTGCTATTCGGCTTTTTTTCGAAATATATAATAGGCCGAATGACGTGTGCTTGTCACGTTTCTTTGATTCATTGATAAATAAGCGAAAATATAAGTCGAGAAAAAATCCGCCGTTTTCCGGGAGCGGGACTCGAACCCACATCTCCGCATAACCGGTGCGGTGCGTTAACCAATTACGCTATCCCCACAGCGGCTTCTCTCTCGACTTAAAGCGGGGGTTTATATTTACAAGAGCTCTGAGGCCGGTCAACTAGCGCCGCCCCTCGACTACCGCGGGAGACGTAGAACGTCTTCTTTCCCAGCGGCCGCCACGTAGAACGTGGTCGGAGGTCGGGGTTAGCAATTGGCATATCCGAACTGCTGGAGCCAGTGCCTCGTAATGCATGTAGCAGAACAGAGAGATACGGGACGAGGGACTCGGTAAAGATACATATCAAGGTTGCAGTCGTCATTGCCAGTGCTATTCGGCTTTTTTTCGAAAATATATAATAGGGCCGAATGACGTGTGCTTGTCACGTTTCTTTGATTCATTGATAAATAAGCGAAAATATAAGTCGAGAAAAAATCCGCCGTTTTCCGGGAGCGGGACTCGAACCCACATCTCCGCATAACCGGTGCGGTGCGTTAACCAATTACGCTATCCCCACAGCGGCTTCTCTCTCGACTTAAAGCGGGGGTTTATATTTACAAGAGCTCTGAGGCCGGTCAACTAGCGCCGCCCCTCGACTACCGCGGGAGACGTAGAACGTCTTCTTTCCCAGCGGCCGCCACGTAGAACGTGGTCGGAGGTCGGGGTTAGCAATTGGCATATCCGAACTGCTGGAGCCAGTGCCTCGTAATGCATGTAGCAGAACAGAGAGATACGGGACGAGGGACTCGGTAAAGATACATATCAAGGTTGCAGTCGTCATTGCCAGTGCTATTCGGCTTTTTTTCGAAATATATAATAGGGCCGAATGACGTGTGCTTGTCACGTTTCTTTGATTCATTGATAAATAAGCGAAAATATAAGTCGAGAAAAAATCCGCCGTTTTCCGGGAGCGGGACTCGAACCCACATCTCCGCATAACCGGTGCGGTGCGTTAACCAATTACGCTATCCCCACAGCGGCTTCTCTCTCGACTTAAAGCGGGGGTTTATATTTACAAGAGCTCTGAGGCCGGTCAACTAGCGCCGCCCCTCGACTACCGCGGGAGACGTAGAACGTCTTCTTTCCCAGCGGCCGCCACGTAGAACGTGGTCGGAGGTCGGGGTTAGCAATTGGCATATCCGAACTGCTGGAGCCAGTGCCTCGTAATGCATGTAGCAGAACAGAGAGATACGGGACGAGGGACTCGGTAAAGATACATATCAAGGTTGCAGTCGTCATTGCCAGTGCTATTCGGCTTTTTTTCGAAATATATAATAGGGCCGAATGACGTGTGCTTGTCACGTTTCTTTGATTCATTGATAAATAAGCGAAAATATAAGTCGAGAAAAAATCCGCCGTTTTCCGGGAGCGGGACTCGAACCCACATCTCCGCATAACCGGTGCGGTGCGTTAACCAATTACGCTATCCCCACAGCGGCTTCTCTCTCGACTTAAAGCGGGGGTTTATATTTACAAGAGCTCTGAGGCCGGTCAACTAGCGCCGCCCCTCGACTACCGCGGGAGACGTAGAACGTCTTCTTTCCCAGCGGCCGCCACGTAGAACGTGGTCGGAGGTCGGGGTTAGCAATTGGCATATCCGAACTGCTGGAGCCAGTGCCTCGTAATGCATGTAGCAGAACAGAGAGATACGGGACGAGGGACTCGGTAAAGATACATATCAAGGTTGCAGTCGTCATTGCCAGTGCTATTCGGCTTTTTTTCGAAATATATAATAGGGCCGAATGACGTGTGCTTGTCACGTTTCTTTGATTCATTGATAAATAAGCGAAAATATAAGTCGAGAAAAAATCCGCCGTTTTCCGGGAGCGGGACTCGAACCCACATCTCCGCATAACCGGTGCGGTGCGTTAACCAATTACGCTATCCCCACAGCGGCTTCTCTCTCGACTTAAAGCGGGGGTTTATATTTACAAGAGCTCTGAGGCCGGTCAACTAGCGCCGCCCCTCGACTACCGCGGGAGACGTAGAACGTCTTCTTTCCCAGCGGCCGCCACGTAGAACGTGGTCGGAGGTCGGGGTTAGCAATTGGCATATCCGAACTGCTGGAGCCAGTGCCTCGTAATGCATGTAGCAGAACAGAGAGATACGGGACGAGGGACTCGGTAAAGATACATATCAAGGTTGCAGTCGTCATTGCCAGTGCTATTCGGCTTTTTTTCGAAATATATAATAGGGCCGAATGACGTGTGCTTGTCACGTTTCTTTGATTCATTGATAAATAAGCGAAAATATAAGTCGAGAAAAAATCCGCCGTTTTCCGGGAGCGGGACTCGAACCCACATCTCCGCATAACCGGTGCGGTGCGTTAACCAATTACGCTATCCCCACAGCGGCTTCTCTCTCGACTTAAAGCGGGGGTTTATATTTACAAGAGCTCTGAGGCCGGTCAACTAGCGCCGCCCCTCGACTACCGCGGGAGACGTAGAACGTCTTCTTTCCCAGCGGCCGCCACGTAGAACGTGGTCGGAGGTCGGGGTTAGCAATTGGCATATCCGAACTGCTGGAGCCAGTGCCTCGTAATGCATGTAGCAGAACAGAGAGATACGGGACGAGGGACTCGGTAAAGATACATATCAAGGTTGCAGTCGTCATTGCCAGTGCTATTCGGCTTTTTTTCGAAATATATAATAGGGCCGAATGACGTGTGCTTGTCACGTTTCTTTGATTCATTGATAAATAAGCGAAAATATAAGTCGAGAAAAAATCCGCCGTTTTCCGGGAGCGGGACTCGAACCCACATCTCCGCATAACCGGTGCGGTGCGTTAACCAATTACGCTATCCCCACAGCGGCTTCTCTCTCGACTTAAAGCGGGGGTTTATATTTACAAGAGCTCTGAGGCCGGTCAACTAGCGCCGCCCCTCGACTACCGCGGGAGACGTAGAACGTCTTCTTTCCCAGCGGCCGCCACGTAGAACGTGGTCGGAGGTCGGGGTTAGCAATTGGCATATCCGAACTGCTGGAGCCAGTGCCTCGTAATGCATGTAGCAGAACAGAGAGATACGGGACGAGGGACTCGGTAAAGATACATATCAAGGTTGCAGTCGTCATTGCCAGTGCTATTCGGCTTTTTTTCGAAATATATAATAGGGCCGAATGACGTGTGCTTGTCACGTTTCTTTGATTCATTGATAAATAAGCGAAAATATAAGTCGAGAAAAAATCCGCCGTTTTCCGGGAGCGGGACTCGAACCCACATCTCCGCATAACCGGTGCGGTGCGTTAACCAATTACGCTATCCCCACAGCGGCTTCTCTCTCGACTTAAAGCGGGGGTTTATATTTACAAGAGCTCTGAGGCCGGTCAACTAGCGCCGCCCCTCGACTACCGCGGGAGACGTAGAACGTCTTCTTTCCCAGCGGCCGCCACGTAGAACGTGGTCGGAGGTCGGGGTTAGCAATTGGCATATCCGAACTGCTGGAGCCAGTGCCTCGTAATGCATGTAGCAGAACAGAGAGATACGGGACGAGGGACTCGGTAAAGATACATATCAAGGTTGCAGTCGTCATTGCCAGTGCTATTCGGCTTTTTTTCGAAATATATAATAGGGCCGAATGACGTGTGCTTGTCACGTTTCTTTGATTCATTGATAAATAAGCGAAAATATAAGTCGAGAAAAAATCCGCCGTTTTCCGGGAGCGGGACTCGAACCCACATCTCCGCATAACCGGTGCGGTGCGTTAACCAATTACGCTATCCCCACAGCGGCTTCTCTCTCGACTTAAAGCGGGGGTTTATATTTACAAGAGCTCTGAGGCCGGTCAACTAGCGCCGCCCCTCGACTACCGCGGGAGACGTAGAACGTCTTCTTTCCCAGCGGCCGCCACGTAGAACGTGGTCGGAGGTCGGGGTTAGCAATTGGCATATCCGAACTGCTGGAGCCAGTGCCTCGTAATGCATGTAGCAGAACAGAGAGATACGGGACGAGGGACTCGGTAAAGATACATATCAAGGTTGCAGTCGTCATTGCCAGTGCTATTCGGCTTTTTTTCGAAATATATAATAGGGCCGAATGACGTGTGCTTGTCACGTTTCTTTGATTCATTGATAAATAAGCGAAAATATAAGTCGAGAAAAAATCCGCCGTTTTCCGGGAGCGGGACTCGAACCCACATCTCCGCATAACCGGTGCGGTGCGTTAACCAATTACGCTATCCCCACAGCGGCTTCTCTCTCGACTTAAAGCGGGGGTTTATATTTACAAGAGCTCTGAGGCCGGTCAACTAGCGCCGCCCCTCGACTACCGCGGGAGACGTAGAACGTCTTCTTTCCCAGCGGCCGCCACGTAGAACGTGGTCGGAGGTCGCGGTTAGCAATTGGCATATCCGAACTGCTGGAGCCAGTGCCTCGTAATGCATGTAGCAGAACAGAGAGATACGGGACGAGGGACTCGGTAAAGATACATATCAAGGTTGCAGTCGTCATTGCCAGTGCTATTCGGCTTTTTTTCGAAATATATAATAGGGCCGAATGACGTGTGCTTGTCACGTTTCTTTGATTCATTGATAAATAAGCGAAAATATAAGTCGAGAAAAAATCCGCCGTTTTCCGGGAGCGGGACTCGAACCCACATCTCCGCATAACCGGTGCGGTGCGTTAACCAATTACGCTATCCCCACAGCGGCTTCTCTCTCGACTTAAAGCGGGGGTTTATATTTACAAGAGCTCTGAGGCCGGTCAACTAGCGCCGCCCCTCGACTACCGCGGGAGACGTAGAACGTCTTCTTTCCCAGCGGCCGCCACGTAGAACGTGGTCGGAGGTCGGGGTTAGCAATTGGCATATCCGAACTGCTGGAGCCAGTGCCTCGTAATGCATGTAGCAGAACAGAGAGATACGGGACGAGGGACTCGGTAAAGATACATATCAAGGTTGCAGTCGTCATTGCCAGTGCTATTCGGCTTTTTTTCGAAATATATAATAGGGCCGAATGACGTGTGCTTGTCACGTTTCTTTGATTCATTGATAAATAAGCGAAAATATAAGTCGAGAAAAAATCCGCCGTTTTCCGGGAGCGGGACTCGAACCCACATCTCCGCATAACCGGTGCGGTGCGTTAACCAATTACGCTATCCCCACAGCGGCTTCTCTCTCGACTTAAAGCGGGGGTTTATATTTACAAGAGCTCTGAGGCCGGTCAACTAGCGCCGCCCCTCGACTACCGCGGGAGACGTAGAACGTCTTCTTTCCCAGCGGCCGCCACGTAGAACGTGGTCGGAGGTCGGGGTTAGCAATTGGCATATCCGAACTGCTGGAGCCAGTGCCTCGTAATGCATGTAGCAGAACAGAGAGATACGGGACGAGAGACTCGGTAAAGATACATATCAAGGTTGCAGTCGTCATTGCCAGTGCTATTCGGCTTTTTTTCGAAATATATAATAGGGCCGAATGACGTGTGCTTGTCACGTTTCTTTGATTCATTGATAAATAAGCGAAAATATAAGTCGAGAAAAAATCCGCCGTTTTCCGGGAGCGGGACTCGAACCCACATCTCCGCATAACCGGTGCGGTGCGTTAACCAATTACGCTATCCCCACAGCGGCTTCTCTCTCGACTTAAAGCGGGGGTTTATATTTACAAGAGCTCTGAGGCCGGTCAACTAGCGCCGCCCCTCGACTACCGCGGGAGACGTAGAACGTCTTCTTTCCCAGCGGCCGCCACGTAGAACGTGGTCGGAGGTCGGGGTTAGCAATTGGCATATCCGAACTGCTGGAGCCAGTGCCTCGTAATGCATGTAGCAGAACAGAGAGATACGGGACGAGGGACTCGGTAAAGATACATATCAAGGTTGCAGTCGTCATTGCCAGTGCTATTCGGCTTTTTTTCGAAATATATAATAGGGCCGAATGACGTGTGCTTGTCACGTTTCTTTGATTCATTGATAAATAAGCGAAAATATAAGTCGAGAAAAAATCCGCCGTTTTCCGGGAGCGGGACTCGAACCCACATCTCCGCATAACCGGTGCGGTGCGTTAACCAATAACCAAAGAAACGTGACAAGCACACGTCATTCGGCCCTATTATATATTTCGAAAAAAAGCCGAATAGCACTGGCAATGACGACTGCAACCTTGATATGTATCTTTACCGAGTCCCTCGTCCCGTATCTCTCTGTTCTGCTACATGCATTACGAGGCACTGGCTCCAGCAGTTCGGATATGCCAATTGCTAACCCCGACCTCCGACCACGTTCTACGTGGCGGCCGCTGGGAAAGAAGACGTTCTACGTCTCCCGCGGTAGTCGAGGGGCGGCGCTAGTTGACCGGCCTCAGAGCTCTTGTAAATATAAACCCCCGCTTTAAGTCGAGAGAGAAGCCGCTGTGGGGATAGCGTAATTGGTTAACGCACCGCACCGGTTATGCGGAGATGTGGGTTCGAGTCCCGCTCCCGGAAAACGGCGGATTTTTTCTCGACTTATATTTTCGCTTATTTATCAATGAATCAAAGAAACGTGACAAGCACACGTCATTCGGCCCTATTATATATTTCGAAAAAAAGCCGAATAGCACTGGCAATGACGACTGCAACCTTGATATGTATCTTTACCGAGTCCCTCGTCCCGTATCTCTCTGTTCTGCTACATGCATTACGAGGCACTGGCTCCAGCAGTTCGGATATGCCAATTGCTAACCCCGACCTCCGACCACGTTCTACGTGGCGGCCGCTGGGAAAGAAGACGTTCTACGTCTCCCGCGGTAGTCGAGGGGCGGCGCTAGTTGACCGGCCTCAGAGCTCTTGTAAATATAAACCCCCGCTTTAAGTCGAGAGAGAAGCCGCTGTGGGGATAGCGTAATTGGTTAACGCACCGCACCGGTTATGCGGAGATGTGGGTTCGAGTCCCGCTCCCGGAAAACGGCGGATTTTTTCTCGACTTATATTTTCGCTTATTTATCAATGAATCAAAGAAACGTGACAAGCACACGTCATTCGGCCCTATTATATATTTCGAAAAAAAGCCGAATAGCACTGGCAATGACGACTGCAACCTTGATATGTATCTTTACCGAGTCCCTCGTCCCGTATCTCTCTGTTCTGCTACATGCATTACGAGGCACTGGCTCCAGCAGTTCGGATATGCCAATTGCTAACCCCGACCTCCGACCACGTTCTACGTGGCGGCCGCTGGGAAAGAAGACGTTCTACGTCTCCCGCGGTAGTCGAGGGGCGGCGCTAGTTGACCGGCCTCAGAGCTCTTGTAAATATAAACCCCCGCTTTAAGTCGAGAGAGAAGCCGCTGTGGGGATAGCGTAATTGGTTAACGCACCGCACCGGTTATGCGGAGATGTGGGTTCGAGTCCCGCTCCCGGAAAACGGCGGATTTTTTCTCGACTTATATTTTCGCTTATTTATCAATGAATCAAAGAAACGTGACAAGCACACGTCATTCGGCCCTATTATATATTTCGAAAAAAAGCCGAATAGCACTGGCAATGACGACTGCAACCTTGATATGTATCTTTACCGAGTCCCTCGTCCCGTATCTCTCTGTTCTGCTACATGCATTACGAGGCACTGGCTCCAGCAGTTCGGATATGCCAATTGCTAACCCCGACCTCCGACCACGTTCTACGTGGCGGCCGCTGGGAAAGAAGACGTTCTACGTCTCCCGCGGTAGTCGAGGGGCGGCGCTAGTTGACCGGCCTCAGAGCTCTTGTAAATATAAACCCCCGCTTTAAGTCGAGAGAGAAGC
>NW_027526335.1:157016911-157254411 GCF_048455015.1 Haemaphysalis longicornis | reverse complement strand
AATGTGAAACGTCCGCAGACAAACGCGCTAGTCCTTCCTGTTTTCAGCAGGGACAATAAAAAGCCACTACACCCTAGTGCGCACTCGTATATCTTTTTGATAAGTACCTCCCTCTTTCGTCCGTTCTTTGCAATATTGAGCAATACAGTGACCTTCCAGCGTCCTTACAAGCATCGATATTGCGATCACCGCACGCCAATCCACAAGCAGAATTTACCAAGTACTTTAGCGGGCACGCGGAATGAATAGTACTTGGGCAAATGGGAAAGAGAAAAAGATTGTAATAATTGCACAGTCCTTAGTCAGGTCTGGCTAGCGCACAGACTCCGACAAATAAATTATTGTTTTGCGGAATTCAGCTAAGGAAATTAGGTTCCACATTCCTACAATAAAGTAACTTCAAGACCCTTGTGCTTGCTCCTTGGCGATGCAAGATCGGACAATCTAGATTAGGTTCCATGGCACTGGAAAGGCTCCCATATCGCTTGTGTAGCCAGTGGCAGTAGTTAAGTCACGCCTTCCTAGTTTTTTACCTGTGTAGCCTGTGTGTGCTATAGGGTCATCGCTATGGATTTGAGCCGCTACAGCACGTTCTCGCAACTTTGCCAGTGCATCTGCAGTAAAGGTAGCTGTGGTCCGTGATTTTTAGGTTGACATTTGTACTTTTGAGTTTCCAGAAGGGGGCACAAATTCTGCGACACCTCCGCCCTCCGGTCACGGTTGATTTACACTTTGAGCAAGCAGCAGTGAAGCTTGAGGGAGCCCGTCAAGGCCAGACAACCGGAGATGTAGAAGCTGTCTCGTCGCGTCATGGCTGGCACTGTTACACGCGCCACCCACGCGCTTCCGGACCAGTCCACCCGCACCGTAATGCCCTAGAAGGGTTTACTCAGGAGACTGTCACTGTCAGGACACTGTCACAAAAGGGAAAGAGGTTCCCAGCCTGCACCACGTATGTATCGTGCAGGCTGGGAACCTCTTTCCCTCTCACAGTCACCTCACCTCCATCATAAAAGCTGCCGCCATGGCCCGCACTCCAACCCGAGTCCTTGGGCTCGGCAGAACGACGCCTTAGCCACTCACCCAGCGCTACGGGTGAGGTCGCTATTATGACCACGTTTTACGCGCGGCGAAGTGTATACCTTTGCAAAATCCATTTGCGATTTGACAAAAAGGATATAGGCGAAGTGTACATGGGCACTACTGTACCACGCACAAGCACCCTTGCCGCTGCCCAAAAAACCAGACCTTTCCTGTGGATGAGAACCATCAAGCACATTTCAGGTAAAACGGTATTACATGACCGAGAATCGCAGCGTTTTAAGCGAAGCTTTTATGGTTAGGGTTCGCAAGTGTATGGCGTGCACGCGTGTGAAAAGCAAAAAATTAAAGCCGTTCTACTCAATGTGAAAGCTGTCGTAAGTGCAGAGCAGTGATTCGCCATAATGGGCTGTGCCGCCGTTATCCGCTTACTGCTACCACCCCATGCAATTTGCACTTCCCGCCTTCGCAGTGCTCTCGCACCTCCTGCCTGAAACTGCACCAGCGGGAGTTCTGTTCTCTTTGTGCTTTCCTCCCCGCACGTGCCGGCGTTGCACTGCCTCATTTTGACCTTACTATCGTAAAAGACAATCCAATAGGCGTCCTTAACTAAAGGAACGCGGGCGCTGCCGGTTCATTACGTATATTTTTCCTCAAATGTACTGATAGTTTTTTTTGCGCTAAACAACGGGAAGATGTATGAGGAGCGCCAGCATTTCACGAGTTCGAACGCTTATAACTATATAAACCGCTTGGCTTTCGAGGCCTCTTGAGTACGCCGCGAACAACAGCTTTACATGAATTGGATTTGATTGGATTGGCTACACTGACCGAGGTTGACCAGTTTCGCGTAGCTCCTGGAGAGCCGTGCTGCGCAAGCGCGAGGATTGGATTGGATTGGCTTGGATTAGATTGGATTGGTTTTCGATTGTATTGGATTATATTGGAGTTAGATTGGATGATAAGCAGAGGTAAGCGTGATAATCAGCTATTCCTACAAAACCAGGAGAGCTAAGAATAACCAGCTGAACCTTAGCTCATGCTACGTATATCCTGACAGAGCCGCTTGGCTTTCGAAGCCTCTGGGTTACGCCGCGGTGGAGGTACCGTGACAGGCTAAACAGTAACGCCGTGGCGATATGCTTGGTTCTAAAGAGGGAGCTAGGACAAGGCGAGCCCATAATTGCTCTGCACTTAAAATGAGCATGTGTTCCAGATCTCGGCACACCTAATAGATTCTCAGGGGGTTAATTAATCCGGAGCCCTCCACTGGGGCGCACCTCACAACCTGTGTAGTTTCGGCGCTTTGAACAGCATTGTGAACCAATAAAAGTGACTGTAAAGTTAGGTTCGTGGTTGAAGGTGGTTGGTGTCGTCGTGGAGGGTGGTGAAGGACCCGATGACTAGACGAGGCCAGTAGATGACGAAGCAGAAGAAGTCTATTTACACTTATTTGCAGGAGACGACGAAACATAGCACAAGACAAAACGGAAACTCAATTACAATTAAAAGGCGCCGCAGCGCACAAAGGGGGGTGTAGCGGCGCGATCCCTGATGGGGGCCCGGAGGCCAAAAAAGGTGCCGTACCGCCGCGCGGTTCGCGAGGAATTCGTGGGGCTCTGGCGCCCAGAAACCGCCACGGGGCCAAGTCTTCGTACGACCGCTCGCAATCGCAGCTGTCGACAAACTCGTTGAAGCATGCGCGAGCAGGGCGCAAGCAAAGCCGCCTCCCCCCAGCACCGCACATGAAAATAAGGGTTTTGACCTCCGCTCCCCCCCTGGCCGTCCCCGAAGGTCAGGAGGACAGAAAAGCCTTCCCCGACGCCGCGTAAAAAGCCGCCGGCGAGGCCCATACAACCTTTTGTATGGGTTGCAACTCGCTGGCGCCTGCGGAGGCCGCCCATCGCTTCCGCCCAAGGAGGGGGACTCCACAAGCCCACAAGAAGGGAGGGGTGTCATCGTCCTGACGGGGTTCATCGGCGCTGTCATCATTACAGCTCCCCTATCAAAAGCCTGTGTCAGGACTGCTTGAACTACTACAGGCTTCACAACAAAGTGATTACAGCGCTGATACACACAAACAACAAAAATACAGGAGGAATATCTCTTGAGGACTCAATGCATGCAAGTGAAATTTCCGCGTGCAGGCAAATCACCAAGAGAAAAAAAGCGCAACGATGCATAACCGTCCGGGGCACATCATGCAAACTAGAAAACTACCTGCGTGCGGGATACAACGACAAAGACAAAATTAAGGCTGACTCGCTAGAACAAGCGAAATAACAAAAGAAAACTGAAGCAAAAAGAACGATGCAATTGCGCAAGAAAACGCGAGGTGAACGCTACCTCCCCCGCAAGCATACGGGTGAGAAAAACACAGCAGCAACAAAAACGCGGAAAGAGCGGTACGCGGAAAGAGCGCGTACGCATCACGCGATGGGGTGCTGTTAGTATTGGGGTCGCTACCATATCTGTCGGCGATAAGCGGCGACGGGTCTGCCAGTCGCTTAAAGAACATCCCCTTCGCGAGGGGCACGATCAAATGCAGAGCATTTCCGGGGGCGCACGACGTTAAGTAGTTTGCGTTACGTTAATGTTGTTGCATTTGTGGCAACTGCTGACGAGAGAGCGCGGCGATGAGTGCGTTCCAGCCTCGCCGACACCCGCCTTTATCACGCCACGATCGCGCCACGCGCGCGCGATGCTGACGTCACGATCACGCCACAGATGTTTTTGTTCCCGCAACGCGTGCGCCCCCACCTGTTGGGCGCGAACCGACCGCGGAGAGAGCGCGCGATGCGAGCGGAGAGTAGGCGAGGAGGAGCGGGGGAGAGGGCGCACCAGCGAGCGATGGGGACTACTACGGACGCTTAGAACGGGTGACATCGTGAGTTAAATATATGCTCTGCATTTAAAACGATCCCGGGCGTTGAGTCAGTTCACCATAGTTTGCGCCAGTAGCGCCCGAATTAATCGGGTGCAGCTTCGAGGTGAGAGCCGATGTGTTTGTTGCACCAATCGCGATGTTCGGCCTTCGCCGAGGCGTCAGGTGATCCGCCTCTGCAACCCGTGCGGGAAGCCCGCAATGCCAGAGCCACCCGCATTACCAGGAGCACGGGCCTTGAGACGCTTACGTTTACCTGTCCGCGCCTGCCATTGGTCCCTCCATGGCATGCCGAGTTGCTTCCTGCCTACCTTTCGTTGACCCTTGTCTTTACTTCTGAGCCCTGTTTCGCTTCGACAGCAAGCGACCGTTTCTTAACGTTCAACACGGCGCAACAGCGTCTCGGCCTCCGCGCCCCAGAAAGCTCACTCAGGGGACCGCTAAAGCCTCTATTCCTCCCGGATAGCGACCTGTCGAAACAGGGAATCCAAGCGGGTATGCCTGAGGGCGAGATCCAGTTTGTACGGACGGAAGCCCAATGGCGCGTGAGTTCGGGTCTCCCGTCAGGGCATCAGCGGTTTGTTCGCTGCCGCCAGCAGCATTGGCTGCAGGGGTATTCTTACAGCAAACGTCTGCAGTTGCGTCTGCCCCGAGAACACCATTTCGACCGGGCCGGTCAGGATACGGTAGAGACTGTCCGTCGGCGGTCTGAACTGGCGCTTCTCTGGCGCTCAGCGGCGGCGCCTCGACATTTCCCGGCTCATATGCCTTCCCCAGACGATCCCGGCGGAAGCCCGCCACGGCGAGTGCCGTCAAGGCGAGAGCACCCGGCTGTTCGGTGGCTTGAACTGCGGGCTCCGCTGCCTCTAGCTGCGCAGCCGGGTAGTCGCCGACAATGGCCACCGACGCACGCCGGGTTGCAAGGTCCGCGATGGCGTTTCGACGTGAATCATCCAGCGATGAAGCCGGTTTATCGGGCCCGATCCGACGATCTGCCCCCGCATCAGTGTCGCTCAGTGAAGAGAAGTCACAACTGGCAGGCTCATCTGCCTCCCCTGGACCAGCGCTAACAAAGCCCGCCCCCACTCTCTCGGCGCGTGCCGTCGTGGCGGGCGCACCTGCCTGACCCTTGGGCTAGCCGGCCGACTCCGCTGCCTTCGGCTGTGTAGCCGAGGTGCCGCCGAAAATAGCCCTCGATGAGGGGAAAACAGCGGAGCCCACAGTCGTCCCTTTACGAGAAGTTTCTGCCAATGCGACTGATTTAGCCGACCTGGTCAACTGATACGAAGTGAAAATCCTTGTCAGCCGCACGGTTTCGCTGACCATGTCGAGCCTTAGCTTGAATGGTTTAGCGGTGACGCTCGGTCCCCCTAGCCTGCCGAATACTTTGTTAGGCCGTCTTTTGGAGACGCCCGATACTGCAGCGGTGACGAGACGCCGCTTTTCGCCTCACTCCGGACCGTCTACCTCAACCCAGCGTTCCCTTGGTTGGGATGGGCTGGCGTCACGGTCGAGATGAAGGTAAACGCGGCAGTCTGCGGACAAGTGTGTGGTGTGCCCGCAACTGCAGCACGGCCGCAGCGCGTTCTCGTTACCCGGCCACGCCCGAAATTCGGCCTTACCAACGTTAAGAGCCACTCGAGCTCTGGCGTTTTTGCGCGTTCAACCTCCAGCTCTTTGTCCCTGGCCATGCTGTGCTCTGGCAATAAGGATGTTCCCCAAAAAGGACGGTGCAGAGACAGAACACTCACCGATGATCTGGCCACCAGGCTGCACCGCGCACAGCACTCCCACTTGTCTCCCGCTGAGATCGGAGGGTCCAAGAATGTCTTCTTCCCGGCAGTTGAACTAACTAATCCGCTGTCTTGCAGGCGGCTCGCAGCAGCCCGGCTTCGTCGTTGCCCTTGCGTGTAGTCGACTTTTTTCTTCTGCTCTCGCGGTCACCTTTGGGTCACACTTCGGTCATGATTTCGTCACTTGAAGCGACGAAGATATCCACGACGCTGTCGGGCTGCGCCAGTAAAGTTAGGTTCGTTCAAGAAGGTAAGTGGTGTCGTCGTGAAGGGTGGTGAAGGACCCGATGACGAGTCGAGGCAAGTAGACGATGAAGAAAAAGAAGTCTATTTACACCTATTTACGGGATACGACGAAACATAGCACAACACAAAATGAAAACTGCATTACAATTAAAAGGCGCCGCAGCGCAAAAAGGGGGGTATCGCGGCGCGATCCCTGATGGGGGCCCAGAGGCCAAAAAAGGTGCCGAACCCCCGCGCGGTTGGCGAGGAATTCGCGGGGCTCTGGTGCCCAGAAACCGTCACCGGAGCAAGTCTTCATTGGACCGCTCTGGGCCGCAGCTCCGAACAAACTCGTTGAAGCATGCGCGAGCAGGGCGCAAGCAAAGCCGCCTCCCCCCAGCAGCGCACATGCCAATAAGGGTTTTGACCTCCGCTCCCCCCCCTGGCCGTCCCGAAGGTCAGGAGGACAGCAAAGCCTTCCCCGACGCCGCGGAAAAAGCCGCCGGCGAGGCCCATACAAAGGGTTGCGACTTGCTGGCGCCTGCGGAGGCCGCCCATCGCTTCCGCCAAAGGAGGGGTACACCACAAGGACAGAAGAAGGGAGGGGTGTCATCGTCCTGACGGGGTTCATCGGCGCTGACATAATTACAGCGACCGACGACATTAACGCTGAAAAACCTTTCTCAGTTTGTAAGCCTGTGAAAAAAGTATAAATAAAATGTCTTTATTGTGTTGTCGCAGAGCGGAGGTCTCTTGATGATTTCTGGTTGTTTTGAGTTCTGTTCCCGCCGCCGGGGCTCTTCCTCTCAAGTGTTTTGTGTGAAAACGCTTCGGACGCGGCTGGGCCCTAGCCCCGTTTTTTCTGAGAAACGGCTCCAGCGCGTGTGTTTGCCCGTCGGCCGACCAGGAGCCGACGGCTGTTGAGGGGAGCGAGCCGTCGTCTCGGCTTCTGTTACCGCGGCCGCGGCGTTCCATTCCCACCGTGGCCTGTGCGCTGGTCGCGTTCGGTCTCCGTGTCCTCAGTGTTCTTCAGTTCCGGGCTCGGACACACTGCCAGATCCACAGCCCGTCACAACCGAAGCCAGTGATCAAACGACGAAACCTTTACCTCTTTTTTTCTTTCACAGCAGCCTTAGATTTGCTTCAAAATGTGAAATAAACGTGTTCAACAAGAACAACTCTTTTTCCCCTCTTTACTTTAGTGCGTTTAGTCTAAACTACTTTCTTTACGCGCATGGTTCTCCGAGTGCGCGTTGTCGGGTTCGGCCTTGTCTCTGTGTTTGATTTTTTCCTTTTCACTTTGGCCGGGACATGTCTGATTGGAGCTAAAAAGCGTCTCCCCGATTGGCTATAGAAAGCCTTGTTCCATTGCGTCCGCACCCTCCAGGATGCGCTTTTTCCCCAATACGTCCCCTACCGGACCGCTTGAAGCGAATATAACGCGGCGCCTCCGGCTATTGGGGGCGGCGGGCGACCTGCACCAGGACTCACTTCGGAAACTCTGCCGCCCGTCGTCGTGCCCTCCCGCCGGAAGACCGAGATCCGGTCAGCCATGTCCCGCTAAGTACTCTTGACTATTGACTGTCATTCTCATTTATGTAACAAGTGTATTCGTTCTGATTCTTGTGTGCTGAATGTGATCAATGTTACCAGCAAATTAAATCAGTTAACTTTAAAACTTATTCAACGCCTTGACTGCTTCACTCCGATCGGCATGCTACCGTAGCGGAAGATATGTGACCAAATTATGCCGTTACAATGTTTCACTCCAAATATGTTGCGATCAAAACTTCTCATTTAGAAAAAATACCTTCCCGAACACGACATAATTAGGAGAGAATGTATATTTTGAAGAGATAGTGAATTCTAGCTTACCTTTTATTCTGTGTCGTATTGTACGTGTACGCCTCCGCACTGAACCTGTATAGGAAGCGTTCACTCGCTTTGCGCAGGCATACAAGTAAAAATCGTCGCATGGGTCCACCGACTCGTCGACAGAAGACAATATCAGTTTGGCTGAAAGAAAAGTTGCAGTCGGTTTTCTTATGAAACGTAACAAGGTGAATTTCATAGTCCTGGTAATTTTTTTTTCTCCCGGTCTCTTTCTTATTGCATGTGCTCTATGTAAACTACCTCGTAGACCAGAATCTGCAATTCTATCGCGGTATAAAACATTCCTTACTAGATCCCAAAGAGAAAGAGTGCTGCGCATGCAAGTAAGAGCTTCGCTAGACAATGCCGTTTGTCCCGGTCATGCAAAGCAGAGCGGCGCTCTAACAACTGGCACAGGCCGAAAGAATGAAGTGTGAACAAGAAACCTCTGCTAGGCAACAGCAAGGGTGTCGGGAATGCTAGGCAAAACACGTTTTGCCAAGTGTTTCATTCATTTCGCTGCTCAGCCACCCACTGCTCGGACCAAACTTAAATACTCTAATGCGGGACGGGCTTCATCTGACCGAGCCTTAAGTATTGACTCAATATATTTCATGACAAATCAAGAAAGCAAAAAGAACAATGTCACTTATTTACACTGAAGCTGTGCCACTTATTATTTTCTAAGTAAAACAACCGCCAGTTTATTTTTTTGTATTGAGTATCAATAACACCAATAGAATAAATTTACCGTCGCAAACAGTATTACTGCTGCAGATCTTAGACGAAACACTAGCCTGGGAAAGTAAAGAAGGCCTTTACCCTCATGTACCTAGGAAAAGAACAAAATAAACATTCCCTAGAACGGAAGCTGGTGCCGATGTGCCGGACTTGTTTATATTCTACGTGCATCGTTTACGTTGATCCTTGTGCGATGAGGACGCAGTCACCAGTTCTACAAAAGCTGCTGTTATTGTTTACTAGCCATTCTCCATTTTAATAGGAAGTTCATCTGGCAGCTTCTCAAACTGCGTGGGTTTGGGATGTGTCGCGTGTTTCGAATTTAGACGCACAGTTGGTGTTTACATCGACAGTTTTCACGTCCTCAACACTATTTTATGTCTATCAATCCAAGATAGTACTTGCTCAGAAAATGAAAAACTTGGCAAGCGGATTTTGTCTGTCCAATAGCACATTCAGTGCTGTTCTGTAAATACCATAGAAACCCCAAAGGTTGTAGAAAGAAACCAACCTCGCTGCTTGCAGACTTTGGAGGTACAAACACGCTTTTCTTCGGACGAGGCTGTTGGAAGAAAAACGTCCTTCCTTTGTTCATAGTATAAAAATAACAAGTAATGTATGCGTACCAATACTTCGACAGAAATGAAAAACACCACTGAATAGCTGTACTGGTCAAACGGCAGAACAGCGGTGTACAAAAAAATGATATACTTGTTTAATTGAGGACTGATTGGAACCACCGCCTCGCTCAATGCAACGCAAAACCACCTTAAAATTTCAGTATATTCTGTATTACAAACGTGTTACCCATGTTGTAGTGTTACGAATCTATATCCATTAGTAGGAAACGGTTATATTTCTGAAAAAATGCACACGGGTCTTTTTTAGGCCAATCTAGCAACATACCTGAAAGGGAACATACATATATAGGGTCTGTCAGCTATCATGCACCAAAATAAAAAAACAGCACTATTGTTAATCGAGCAAAAAGTATTGCAAAATCTTTACATTATAGTGGTGTAGAAGCCCCTTATGTGTTTCGTTATTGACAAAGAATTAGATATTTGTAAATATTTATGTAACTTGATATATATAGTGTATTAATCATCAAGTGTCAATGAGGCACTTGAGGCACCAACGAGAGCCATCTAACTGCAGTATTTGCCGCGACGAACTGATTACGTACTCCTTTACTCTGACTGATAAAGACACTCCAGGAAATATGAAAATACCACTTGACGACACTCCCACTGGCATCATAGAGCAGCACCATAGGCAACAGCATAAAGCAGCAGGTAAATTGGGCTGGTTGCGATACTGGCCCTCAAGTCTGCTCGTTTCTGTATGAGGCACGCGCGCAGTAGTCAGCTGCTTTTCTCCGTCACTCAGACAGGGAGCTTGACATAACACTAAGCGCGCTGAATCATCTACGCTATTTCTAGCGTTCTATTTCTTGAATTTCCAGGCTTGTTACTTATGAACGCTTTAATAAACACGCCTTTGCTAGCTCATCTCACCACGCTAATCTAAAGCTTTACAATTTCTGCGGCATAAACGTCTCTCACTACGCACAAGAAAAATTATCACTGTAAACTGGCTCAAACGACAAGAGACTGCGGTCAAAGCCACCAGTAGACGAAGAATGCATCGCTTTTATGCACGTTCTCGCTACATCTTTCTTCTAATTATGCAACATCAAGAGCAGTTGAACTAGTAATGAAGCCCATGAGGCTTGCATTGCTGAATTAAAATCGAAAGTGTGACCACTTAGTTATTATTGGGCCACTGCCAATCAACGCACAAAACGACCACTTGCATTCCTGTATCTGAGCGCTGCTTGGACTTGCATCTTTAATAAACCATTGGGTTAGTCGCAACGTTCAAATATATCGCATTACTCACTGAGCGGCTAATTTCTTTAGCGCACCGTACTTAAGGCAAGTTCAAAAACAATGACCTTCATACTATGAGGTTACTAACTGCCTGTTCCAGGGCTACTGAATGGCGGGTAATAGGCATGGTGTACGTTCTTCTCTTAGTAATACGCAATGTTCATTCAATAAACGCTGTAGCATTCATCCTCGCTAGTGCTACAAGCAAGTACATAAGTCGCTATTTACCCTAAGAGCGATCAATGTTTTAGTGCGCATTGTGCCGTCATGGTTTTCGAAAAGTCTAAAAGGAGATAATTTTTCCGCATGAAACTTCATTTTTGATCTTTTGAAGTGGGCGCTGAAAAAATGCTCAAAGTCAAGCTTACCTCTGGGCCCTGGAAACATTGCACCTTGCGAAAGAATTATCACATGCAATGCAGTCAGCAAAAATCCGAAGAAAGCTGTCGCCATCTGCGAGAAGGAAATCCCCGACGATACAAAAGCACTTCTCTTTGACATTGCAACTTATTGTTACTTTAACTGTCCTTCTGTTATGTTTTTATATCGGGTTAGCATAACTCATATGGAAGCCTCTTGAGCCAAAACCGGCCACAAAGGCATTTAAATGTTATAAACGGCAGTTCCGAATACTAAAAAACACTTCCCAGCATTCATATCGCGGTGGTATCTGTGGGGAATTTTGGACAGAATTGACGTAGGAAATTGCCGCATAGGTTTTGCAGCAAAAACGTGGGGCTTGTAACCATAGAGTACTAAAGACACTGTTTTTGGTTTACTCCTGGGCAAAATATTTATTTTGCAGGTTGAGACTAAACGCACTAAGCAGAAACATAGCCTAAAGGCTCAATGCCGCATTCCAACACAAAAAAAACCGTGTTCTGATTTTGCCAACTCTACGGAAATAAAACAAGAACAACAATTCAAAATGTGCCCACCCGAAGGAGGAAAGAGCACCAAAATATTACGTGGTCATTCCACGCCAAACTTCCCACACAGCACACTCGACCATCTCTGATTACACGGTAAAAATCATAAGCCAATCTCTTCACTCCATTATTCGTTCTCGTAAGAACTTTTCGGTTATTTTTTTTCTCTCTCACAGAAGTTTCACTATCGTGGCTGTGACGAAAACCTAGGTCCTGATTAGAAGCTGTTACAAACTTTCCTGGCACAACTAAGTTTCATAATTTTGTTTGTCTGTTGACAGTAAGGGCAGGCGGAAAATGTGGAAGTCCGCAAAGGAGTGGTTTCCGCGTGGTAAGCGTAAGAACTTTGAAATATTTTCAGTATTGCTCGAGTTCATGCACTTGTCGCAGTGTGCGGGGATTCATGTAAAAATGTCGTCTTAGTCTGACTTGAAGAGCGTACAAAGCGCATCTATGTCAGAGACTTTAGTCAAAGAGTTCTTGTTTTAAGCTAGAGAATAGTTTTTATATTGACCTGCCCCCTGCGATTCTGTCAACGGGCCCCAGTTCGCTTCATTGCACCATGAGGGCCTCCACAGCAGTGGAGTGGCGCAGTGGTCACGGGGGTTTGGTTTGTCCTGTGGCCACCTGATTTAGAGAACTGCGGCTGGTTGGCTGGCGTGAGCGGGCGTCAATGGCCGATGACCGGTTGTACGTGCTCTAAATAAACTTAAACGACGCTGTGTTCATGCAGACAGGTCTAGTATATCACATTGGTCGCCAGGCTCGCTTTGGTGCATTTAGGAAACTCGAGTTTTCAGCGTGCTCGCCGCCGGTGGCACTTTCCACCAATAAAATCTGGAAAACCTGGATGTTCGTTTTATGTTGTTAGTGATCTTTGGCCTTTCATGTAAAAAGGTGGTGGGTGCAAGTATTGGTATAGTAAGCTCCGTGAAGAGTGGTATTTACTCCAGCAGGCTTCTAGTGCTGCCAACCCTGTCTACGCCGCAATTTCCATGTGACATTGGAAAAAAGTTTCTCCCGGCGAATAAATTGGCCTTCCTCATGCTAGCACAACTTTGCATTTTTTGCTCCTGTTTTGTTTCTTTTTATTTTTTGCACCGACAGAACAATGTCAAATTTTCGTGACAGCAGAAAATTTGTGGTTAAGAACCAAAAACGCCTGAGCTTCAAAAGTAGCCACGGCCGCTTTCCCTAGGTTAAGACAATCTGAAATCATGGTGTACCACTTTACAAAAAGGGCCCAGTTTCTTCTGAACCACAGTGTGCCAAATAGACAATATTTATTTTAAATACTAAATCTTGAAATAATAGGTGAGCAAAAAGTAAAAAAAACGTTCAGAATAGAAAATAAAAACACCAAGAAATGAGAAAACGGTGAACGGCTCTGCGGGTCCACAACAATTAAGATATGGTGGAAGCTCCACCTTTAATCGCTCTAGTAGCGTAAACGGAGCTAATTGCTCGAACAGAGTTTGAAGAATCAGAAACTGAGAAAAAAATGAAACAATAAAATTTTGAGAAAAATTATCTGACAAAACAAAAATATTCCTTAAACCTCTCACGCAACACAGCCTGCAAAACATAAAACAGCCTGCAAAAGGGGACTTGAAATAAAAAAAAAACCTGGTGGAATGGCGAAGCGTGTAACGCTTACAAATTCCACAACAATGCTACTTTAGTGAAGTTCAACATTTCATCGTTATAGGAGCGGAAATTAGGAAGATTGGTCACACAGATTTTTGATTAACTAAACCATACCAAAAACAAAAATGTTATTTTCACCCAATTATCTGACAGAATTAGAAAGATATATCTTAGACGTTTGAAACCATACCAGAAAAAAAAACAAATCAATCCGCAAAAGAACGTTGGAAATACGAAGAAAACGAACATGATAATAGCCTAAACGTACCAACTGCGTAGTACGGCTTGCGCCTCAGAAAAAAGAAAACAAAAGTAGCAAAGTGAAAGCACTTCATCGCACCAATAGTGTAAATTTACTTCATTTCCGCAAAAACAAAAACGTTACAAAAATAAAATAATGCAACATCTTTTTAACTCACAGCCATATTTCGCTGTAATAGCTCACGCTTTATACAAGTGGAACATTATTGCTACGCATTAGTAGACAATTACCTGAGTTTCCACAGATCTGCGGCTAATTATATTATCAACCAACATCGTCTGGATAACATTCATCTACCGTTAGGGGAGGTACAGGCATTTGTCAATGTGACATTGACCGAACACGCAGAAAAACGTCGATCATAAAAATAGTCGTTGCTCCTAATTAGCTTACCTTCACTTAACAAGGACCTGCATCCGTGAATTCAGAAAATGCATTAAAGGCGGCCGTTTTTCGCTTTCAAAGAACTAAATCGGACCCCTTATTTCCATCGAACGTGCAAGAAGACATACGATATTCATGCTAGTTACGTGCCTTTTCTCAAGGGGAACCTGACCTTGAATGTTGGCGAAACTAGTATTCCAACGGCCGGAACGTTGAGCGGGTATCACGTACGGGCGGTTAGTATTCTATACGAGCCGTTGCTTTCATGCGCAGGGAAACCAATGTTGGTCAGAAAGGCATTCACTTTGGATAATACAAACTTCTATCTGGGATGTCCCTGGACCTAATAAAAGGTGTGAATAAAGTGGAACGCAATCCAGCCTATTACAAGGAGACGATTGGTTATAACGTCTTGGAACTTTACACATTTGCAGACTGTGTGAACATTTTGAGGGGAAAAACTAAGTGCTACATGTCGCCCAACACCGTGATTGTCATGGTATGGTTAGACATTTATTTTCTAAGCAAAACGAATCTGCTTTCCTTAAGTAAAAGACGAGTGCGTGGCAACCCAGCGAATGCAGCACGTTATCAGCAGCAGAACAAGAGTTAGTAAACCACGTAATCCACGCACGTCCTTTCACGTGGCCGGTGGATGGGACGATACGTGAATATGAAAGGCGCCCTCCAGCTAAGAAAGCCGTGATTTTGGGGAAAGAGAGTTTTCCTTTAGTGTGAATGGTCGCCAATCAGCCTGCCACAGGTATTTTTTGTCAAAATACGAACACAGGCATGCAAACGCGTTATAACACCAAACAGGGCATTGATGGGGCGTAATAGCACCGCCTTGAAACCACGTAGCATCAAATCTTATTTATCTATTCCTTGAAAGTATAGCTAAACCAGTCAAGCAATACAGCGAATAATATTTAGGTATTGCAACCTGCATTCAAATCAATGGCCTAGAATATATACCTAAAAATGAAGGAAGCTCGCACGAACACGTAAGACTTGGATAGCGAAGCTGTACTCAACATTCACAACCATCAGGACGGTTCAAGTACACAATTTCAGCCGGCTTGCTTTTGCTTCGCTCCCGGAACGACCTTTACTCCATCTTTGTTGCTATAACGGTGAAGAAAAAGCAAATCGAAAAAGCTTTACGGACGAACAGAACGCTTGCACCTAAACTGGGCGCCCCCGTGTGCAAAAGAACGTTTTCTTCTCACCTCTCGAAACATTTAACTACATTGATATGTTTCCAATAATTATTGAACCAACCGGAGTTGCTAAAGGAAATAAATCCCACAAAGTTTTTTTCCGCTCCTGGTTGTGACGACATCAGCCCTAAATTCTTGCAGAGCACTTGCGCATATTCCTCCATCTTTTTAACAAAGATTTTTCAGCAATCACTTGACGCGGTTGTTTGCCTGCCGACTGGACGGTGGGGAATGTGATTCCGCTTTATAAATCAGGAAACAAAAACTCGCCGCCTAATTACCGACCCATTGCACTTACTAGCATCCCTTGTAAAATACTCGAACATGTCATTTTTTCACACCTTGTTAACTTCTTAGAATAAAATTCATTTTTACGCGATCACAGCATGGTTTTCGCAAAAGTTACTCATGTGAAACACAGTTGGTATCTTTCCCACATAAGCTTCATGCCATACTTGATCAATCATCATCTGCTGATTGCATATATCTAGACTTTTCGAAAGCATTTTACAAGGTGTGCATAAACTACTACTACACAAGTTACGTCAGCTTGACATTGAACCTAAACTTCTTGCATGGCTTGAGATTTTTCTAACTACTCGCTCGCAGTTTGTTTCTATTAACAACCATAATTTTTATAACACCTTCGTTCAATCCGGTGTGCCACAAGGTTCCGTTCTCGGCCCTCTGCTTTTTCTAATATATATGAACTATTTAACGTCGAGAGTCTCATCTTATATGAATATATTTGCTGGCGATTGCGTAGTGTTTCGAGAAATAATCTGTGACGATGACCGTACCACCCTTCAAACTGACCTGAATTCTATAACGTCATGGTGTTTAAAGTGGGGCATGGAACTCAATGTTAGCAAGTGTAAATTTATGCGTGTATCTAGAAAAAATACCACATTACCTCTTTGCTACCTTGATAGCAGCGCCCTAGACTCTGTTTCTTCTTATAAATATTTCAGTGTTAACATCACAAGCAACCTCACCCAGAACGTTCACATTGAACATAATATTAACAATGCAAATCGCATGCTGGGTTACCTCAGGCGTAATTTTGCTAAGGCACCATCTTCTTTTAAACTACTGTTGTACAAAACACTTATTCGGTGTAAATAAAAACACGCCTCGTCTATTTGGAATCCTTCTTTTAACAATCTCATTAACTCACTGGAAATGGTACAAAACAATTCTGCCCGTTTCATTCTGCCTAACGATAACCGAACCGCTAGCGTAACAACAATGAAGTCTACCCTTAACCTTCAATCCCTAGCAGTTCGACGAAAAATTTCCCGACTTTCGTTGTTCCACAAAATATGTCATCACGAACATCTGCACGAAGAACTCATTTTGCCTGCATTGTACGTTTCTTCTCGCCTTGATCATGCTCACAAAGTCGGTATAGCATCAAGCCGAACGGCCGCTTTTTCTCAGTCGTTTATTCCTCGTACGTCATTACAATGGAATCACCTTCCCTTTCCTACAGCAACCATTGTAAATCACACGCTTTTCAAAAATGCCATAGTCAACATTGTGTAATTCGTGCTTGTTGTGGGCAGTTATGCTTGCTTGATCAGTTTCTTTCTGTTTTGCCTAATTTTGTATAAGTTGTTTGTTTGACATGTATTTCTCTCGCTGCTTTTTTTTTCGTTGTACTTGTGAATGTAACCACTCCCCTCAATAATGTCATTGGCCCTGAGGGTATTACAAATAAATAAATATTGAATAAATAAATAAATAATGTTTACCATATCGCGTGTTATATGTAGAGAAGGTGGTGTGATTCCTCCCCAGTCTCTGCCGAGTGACATAGGGGTTTCATTCTTGGGTACTAACTGACGTTCACAGCCCAACAGAGTAAGACGAACGTCTCTAACAGCGTATATCTATCATAAACTAGTTCTAATCCTGCGGGCGCCGGTGATTTCCGTTCTGTTTACCGTTAAGCTTAGTTTTGTGAAACGCCGGAATCTACGAATTGCTGAAACAGCTTCGCTGTTAAAACAGAAGTGTCCCACGCGTTTTTTGACTTACTGGCTGACTCATCAACGCCCAGCTAAAACTGCTGGGAGTTTTCTACAATTGCACTAAAACACTGTAAAGCTTTCGCCCCGGACTCCGGTGAAACTAACGAATTATTTCTGTAATGACACTGATGACAGGAACAAAAAGGCAAAACAGATAACGTCAATGCCTAGCCAAACTGCTGGCTTTAGCGGCTTCGTATTTCATCAGCACATGCTGATTACAATGTAGAAGTTAAATATTGCTGAAATGTTCAAAAATATAACTGGAAGACAGCAAACATTGCTAAAAGGTTTTCCAAATGTTTATTTTTTATCGCCCAAACGACTGACATTGAACTTGTTTTCGTTGATGTAGGAAACTTATACAGTTATCATAACACCGTTTTAGATGATTTTTCAATACCTTCCACATAACAGGTACAATCAAGATATCGGGAAAATTGATTGTTTTTACAAATTGCTGAACATTTACACAGCTCTTTCATTTATGTCATTTGTATTGCCTTGCGATGTTTACGCATTCAGTTGTCGAAAAACCCAATTTCACGATTGTGTCCCAACAGATCTATAATGAGGCAAGTGGTATTGTTACATTACCCCTGTGGCCACGAAATTCAGTTCAATTTTTCCGCTTTCGCATAATGCTTGCCATCTCTTCGAACATTCTCCAAGCACGCGCTAGCCGTAGGAGCCCACTTTATTTATTATAAAACTGTCACTGATGGGTATCCTTCCTAAGTATTCGCGTAACACTCCCCATGGGTACGTTGCCGTGGTAGCACATCAACTGGTGTTATTGTTTGTGGTAGTTACAATAAAGAACGATCAGCCGTATGATGAGGGGACAGATTTTTGCTTTAGAGAACCACTTACTCTCCCCTGTAAGGGCGTACGTGCACTAAAAAAATTCTGTTTCTTCGCGAGTAAAGGTAAATCCGGTCGGATCTACGTCTAATCGAGTCAAAGGCAAGCGCACACCTAATTTTTTGCAGGTGCTTTGTGCACTACGTGGAATGGATATTCTCCGCCGCAAGTGCTGACCGTCCATCGTTACCTTATTTCGTGTACCAAGGACCACTCCTCCTCAACTTCATCGGTCCGGGCCTTCAAAGATACAGCGGACCCGGTGGAGGAGCACCGGCAGTCCAGAGAATAAAGGGGAAAGCAGGCGAACTTTCGCGTAATGAGCAATTGCGGCGACAACGGTTGCAAGACCGGCGCTCCACAGCACCGCGGCACTTGGCAGCCTTGTTTGTCCTTGACGTGGCTGACGCCGTTCAGAGGAACATATAACTTGTTCACGAGCACTTGAGATGCTTTTCATGGCCGTGTATTGATAGTTGGAAGATGGCGGGAGAGGTTGGATGTATGGACATTTGCGAACATTTCATGGAGTGTGCTGTGAGGTCACTACAGCTGGTGCAAGAGTCTCATAGAAGCCTCCAATGTGGGATTCCCCTAATCTCCCTTCGTAGGCTTTCGATGGTAGGTCCTTCAAGGCCTTGAGCTTTTGCTTGAAACTTTCTTTAAAATTTTTTTTCATCCTTTCATCATCAGCAGCAGCGTGTCTGCAGCCCACTGCAGGGAAAAGGCCTCTCCTTATAATCTCCAATTATCCCGGTCCTGTGCTAACTGCGACCAATTTATCCCCACAAATTTCTTGATCTCACGTGTCCATCTAACGTTCTGCCGCCCCCTTCCACGCATGCCTTCTCTAGGGACCGCTCTTTTACCCTTAATGACCAAGGGTTACCTAGCCTTCGCAATACACGCCCTGCCCCAGTCCATTTCTTCTTGTTAATTTCTGCTCACATGTCATTAACACTCTTTTTTTCATGGACAACTCGGCTCTCTTCTTGTGGTAGAATAGAACTTTGAAAAGGCTAAAAATAAGAAAACTAAAATAGCGAAAAATGGCGCACCGTGTACAATACTCAATTTCCACAATAGTGCATATTGGGCGCAAGTTCCTCCTGTGGCATACATAGACATAATTGGTAGAACAAATTTTGAAAAGGACAAAAAAAGAAAAACAGGAAAAAGAGCTAAATGTGGCGAACCGTCAACGCTCTGAATTTGCAGAGAAATTCAGATTTCGCGATAGTTCCAGCTGTAATTTTCTTGATGGAGTAAATGAAGATAATTAGTCGAGCAGAATTTTGAAAAATCAAGAAATACAAAACAAGGTATAAAAGGAATAGCGAGAAGTGGCGAACCATGTAGCACCTTCAAATCCTCAGAAATGCAGATTTGGCAGGTTCCATTTGTAATCGTTATAATAGCGTATATAAAAATTATTTGTTGAACAGAGTTTAGAAAAGCCCAGAAACAAGAAAAATTAAAAAGGGCGAAATGTGGTGAACCGTGTAATGCCCTACATTTCTACAAAAATGCAGTATGGCGGGAGTTCCATCTCTAATCGGTATAACGGCGTAAATGCAGGTAATTGGTCGATTGGAATATTGAAACTGCAAAACATCAGAAAAGTAGAAACATGGCTAAAAGTGGCAGCCCGTGTAACGCACTGCATTTCCACAAAAATGCAGATTTGGCGGCAGTTCCACCTGTTCTTGCTGTGATAGCTTAAAGAGACATAATTGGTTGGACGGAATTTAAAAATCCGAGAAAAATAATAAACAGAAAGAAAGGGTGAAATGTGGCGAAGTGCGAAACGCCCTGCATTTACAGAAAAGTCAGGATTCGGGGAAGTTCCAGCTGCAATCCCTATAATACAGTCAATGGAGATAATTGGTCTAGCAGTATTTCAAAAACTCAGGAAATGAAAAATAGAAAAAAGGAGACCGAAAAGCGGCGAGACGTATAACGGAGTGCATTCCCACACAAATGCAGATTGCAGGGAAGTTCCAAATATAACTGTTATATAGCCTATATAGAAACACATGGGCGAACAGAATTTGGAAACAACAAAAAATAACAAAAATAGAGAAAACTGGCGAAATGTGGCGAACCGTATAACGCCCTGCAGTGCTAGAAAATGCAAGTGAGCGGAATTTCCACCTGTAGTCGTTGTAATAGCGTAAATAGAGATAATTGAGAAGTGAATCTTGACAAAAAGTTAAAAGTGAGAAAAATAAAAAAAAATACAGAGAAGTGGCTAACCACGTAACGCCCTGCATTTCTGCAAAAATTGGGATTTGGCGCACGTTCCACCTGTAATCGTTATAATTGCTAAATTGAGACAATTGTTCGACCAGAATTCTAAGAAACCAATAAATAGAAAAAAAAGTGGAGTTTTGTGGAACACTCTGCATTTCCACAAAAATGCAGATTTGGCGGATGTCCCACGACTAATAGTTTTAATAGAGTATATAGAGAGTAACTAAATTTAAATAACCTAAAATATGTGTCACTAATCAAGTTACACTCTTTGCACGCGACATAAGAATGCTACGCGTTTGTAGACATTCATCTACATCTCTGCAGATTATTTTTGAAAGATTCTCGTTAGTGATCGGACCCGTTCTGCATTGCTTACTGCAGTAACCGGCGAGAACATTGACTACTTCGTCATGACTCCATGACCCTACTGTCATTAGCGCTCGTGGAAACATAGCGTTGGTGGCATTTCTTTGGTGACCTTGTTGATGTTTTTAACCATTTATGGCTTATTATAGGCATGCGGGTCCTGGTTTGGCAGAGGGGGCCGATAGGTTCGCATGGAGGGTCGGCGGTGCAGCGATCGCTCGCTTACTCTACGCCATTGTAACCAAGCCAAGTGCTCTTTGAATGGTATTGGCCTCGGGTCTTCAAAAATCCGCAATCTGGTAAAAACTAATGTCCAGGTGTCTGTCTGGTATTGATGTGATCGCATTGCAGAGGGTAGTCAATTGATATCAGTTAGAATTCACACCATAATTGAATTGCAGCATTGCAGGCTGAGTAGTTTTGCCCCTTTGTTGGTTATCCCCACTACAGAATAAGCATGAACTTTCAAGGACGCGGCGAAAGTATCGAAGGGAATAAAGAAACGTAAAAAACAATGGGGAGAGCCTCATAAGAAAGATATTAGTGTAAACAGAATTAGGGTAGTATAAAGCCATCTAGCTGGAAGCAACATAAACAGCTCCAAAGTAAACAAAACAGTGTAGCAGCTATACCCTAGAAAATCGACCTTTTTACTCACCACGTAATAGAAGAAATAAAGGAGTAAAAATGCTTTGGTGTTAAAGAGCTGTGTCAGAAAAAGCGATTTATTTTCAATAATATGGTTGTGCATCTAGGAGACACAGTAAATATGAACGCGACATATTCCAACATGGGGATTGGTTGTTCTGAAACGTACAAAAGCCGATTGAGGCAGTAAACATCGAGGTTAAATATAGGAAGACGATGGCTCCTTCGGGGCAGGAAGTTGATGGTTTACAAGCTAATGTACACTAGTTCACACAGAAACGTTTACACAAACATGTAATTATACGTTGAGGGCGTACATTGATCCGTACTTAGCGAGAGAGCAATTTACGGGCGTTTTTTGTAAGGTGGTTTGTCTCCACGAAATACCTTCCTAATACGACATCAGCTTAGAGGGAGAAGCGGACGTTTTTCTCGGAAAAAAGAAAAAGGCCAGAACGGCGCCTGTGCTGGTGACAATGCACCATTACCTAGTTCTGTGGGAAGTGAATCATAATCGACCAGATTTAGGGGAAATCCCCAAGGTGGAGTAAGTTTCTGTAAAGGAAAGTTTGACATCCACCTAAATGCAGCAATACGGCTACAAAGGAAAGCTATACAGCTTTCTCGGAAACTTCGCAGTTGAAGAAAAATTCGTCCTTGTCCAGGATTCGAACCCGGGACCATAGCTTAACCGGAGCAGTCGCTCTACCAACTGAGCTGACCAGGAGGCCAGTCGATGGCAGCGCGAAAGCGAATTGATCAACAACTCGAAGTGAAGCACAGGTGTTAATCCACCAGATTTAAAGAAAATCCCCAAGGTGGAGTAATTTTCTCTAAATGAAAGTTTGACATCCACATGAATGCAGCCAAACGGCTACAAAGGAAAGCTATACAACTTTCTCAGAAACTTCGCTGTTGAAGAAAAATTCGTCCTGGTCCTTTGTAGCTGTATGGCTGCATTTAGGTGGATGTAAAACTTTCCTCTACAGACGTTAATAATAATACACCCGAAACGTGCGTGGTTGCAAATACGCGGTGAACATAGCGTGATGGCAAACAGATGTCTCCCTACCGCTTGAACTAAAATGATCCAAACGCTGCTACTCTACATCTGCTTGGGAGTGGAACTGCCCGCTTTGCAGTTTCTGTAAACTTCTCTGCAAGGTTTTCGAAATATGAACCGTGTTCAAGTTTTATCTGAAATTTAGCACTACGAGCAGCAAAAACAATTTTTTCGATATTTTCCATTTACGGAGGCAGCATCGTGCATGAGCATATCTTATCGTTTTTCGACAACGAACACCATTTTAGGGCGCTCGAATGTCATAGACCCAATTCAGGACACTCAGAATAAGTGCTCTGAAAGCGTACATTGTATAACGCAAAACTCAGTATTGTCAAGTTATATTTCTGCGCTTACAATACAATGATTTCACGGCTTGTAGGGGTGATTTTCTTTCCTTAGAACTGCTGACTTCAGCCGAGAGCACAGTTCTTATTGTCAAAAATAACCCCAAGATATACGAAAGTAACCACATGGTGAAAAGGTTGGGAGGTAGTCCACCTAAGCCTGTTTGGTATTTTTTTCTGCGGCTGTTACGGGGTGGCAAGCGAACCTGTGGGACAGAATCCTTCGGAGTTGCTGTCATCGCTTTTTAAACCCCGTATTCTGAGTCCCCCCTCCACTCGTGCCTCCGCTCGAGAAGACCCTTGAAAGCGAGTTTAGGTTTCACAAACTAACCGCCATTCGAGTGTGTACTCCAACGGAGGAGCCGCTCGGCGATTTGGACGAGCCACTCCAAGTTGCAAGGTGTCGTCTGTGCTACCTTGAAGCAGCCCTCCAGTGTTATTTTCAAGGTGGCCGCTTACGCGCCTCTCGGTTCGAACCGGCTGTGCTCGCTCGCCTCTTTCGCAAAGTTCTCGGAGCATGTATCCCGCATTGACTAGGCATTTATTGAACATTTAGGGGATTTACGCACCTTGAATTTTTCATTTCAGCGCATAAGGTACTGGCTGAATACGCTTGAGCACTTCAGCAAGGGCGAATTTGTGTCGGAGCGCCGCTTTACCACATCGATCACTGCAGGAGCTGCCGAGGTGGCTACCCTACAAGCCAAACGCCAGGAACCGCGGCCACCCACTGCTCCCTGCGTTGCGGCTGTTGGTTACATTGCGATGTTATGGCGCCGGGACATTTCAATTTGTGATGGGCGCCTTCGTCAACGTCTCGCCGCCGGCAAGCCGCGTCGCCAGGCGTTGGTTGGAACTCGTAATTGGAAGCGTCGTGATGTTTTCTACGACGGTGGGTGGGCTCCGAGATATCTGTGCGGGCTTGTCTTTATCCTCGCAATGATAAGGTTGTCACTGTCATATACCGCAAGTCATCACTCTGTTATGAAGGTGTCCCACTAACCTATGTCACGGCTACCGTAATCTCATTACAGTGCGTATGAAGCAGACGATTGCCGTAGCGAAGCGATTGAGCGTATCGTGGGCTGAAAGCGCTGGTTTTTTTTTTTCTTTTTTCTTCGCGTCGCCCGCGCTGTGAGGCTCCGGCCCCTCCAAGCGCCTGCGCTTTTTGCTCGTCTGCTACCTCGCGCTTGCATGCAGACAATGGACTGGCGCCCGCATATAAACCATATTGCGACCAAAGGGGAGCGGGCACTTGGACTGTTGAGGAGACTCAGCAATAGGACTTTTAGAATGAGAAGGGACACTTTACTTTTTATTTACAGGGGGTACATGCGTCCCATTTTAGAGTTTGGCTGCGCCCTCTTTTCCGGTTCACCAGATTACAAACTCAGAAAGCTTATTATGTTGGAGCATCGTGCACTGAGATTGTGCCTCGGCCTCCCAAGGTGCGTGGCCAATAATATCTTTTATTTGGAGGCCCGCATTCCGCGCCTGGAGTCTCGGTTTCGGCTACTAACAGCACTGACGGTTATGAGGATTTGTGAACCTCCACAGAGCAGATATTTTTTATTGATGGTTGCTCAGCCAGCACTCTTTTTCAGCTCTTGGTGGCCTCGGTACATTCGACCACAGTGTGTTTATGCCCAGTCATTACTCTCACCATTGAATATCAACATTCCCACAGTACTGACAATGCCCCGTGACGTTCCTCCTGCGCCTTTAACTTTCCACAATATTTTCCCCAGCAACGCTAAAATGCTTAGGCTTACTTCGCGATTTTTAACAGGAATACTCCACGACCATTTGACAAGCTTTAAGGATTATGCAATAGTTGCAACAGATGCATCCCAGCGTGAGGAGCGAGCAGGTGTGGGAATTTTTAGTCCACACCTTAACTGGTCAGTCTCGCTGCGTCTACCTGACTTCACACCAATATTTCAAGCCGAATTCTTAGCGATAGTTCTGGCCTTACAAGACGTACCTCCGCAGCACTTTAACGTAGCAATAATTACTGACTCCTTATCGGTTTGTTCTGCTCTGTCTTCATCCGAAAATTCCGCTCTTATTCGTACATTCAACTTCCTTGTGCCTTCCCATTTGCGGGACATCTGCCTCATTTGGGTTCCAGGTCACAAAGGGTTACAGCTTAATGAACAGGCGGATTCCTTGGCGCGATCGTCGTTAGATGGCCCTCCAGTTGACCTATGCCCTATTCCCTTCACTGCAGCAGGAGCAAGGTTTCGTACCTACCAACGCCTAGCAGGAGTGCAGGAAGGAATCATCACTAATTTTGCGGATTATGTCCATTTAAAACATAATTGGAATACCCGTTTTTGCGAATCTCGACAATGCGAGGTTACATTGACTACCTTCAGATGTCGAGTCCCCCAACTCAACTTTTATATGCACCGGGCTGGTCTAGCCTCCTACTCCCGATGTGCTGTCTGCGGTGATCATGAGACTTTAGAGCACTTTCTATTGCATTGCCGCGGTTTTTCTATGATAAGGCAACGTCATCTTGCCACGCCATTACGACGAATTGGCCTGCCTATTTCCATGCCCGTTCTACTATCTTTTGGGGCCACATCACTGGGATATTGCCACCGAGGGGTGGCTGCAGCCATTCATGCATACGTTTCTGAGTCCAGGCGCCTGCCCTGTTAGCGTTGATTCTGGCATGTAGTTTTTCCGCTCCAAAAAGCTCAGTTATTCTTCTCAAAAATCCACCTATAACTTTCAACCAATTCCATTTTTTATCTTTCTGCTTATAAATAGAGAGGTGTATCAGTTTCCGGTGTTTTAAGCGGGCGCATTAGCCCTTCTCACGCCCGTTTCCTGGCCAATCACCCACGTGGGTATGCGCCACATCGACAGGAACAACAACAACAACAATCTCGAACGCAAACATTTATACTCGCTTTATTGCGGTGCCATCCAAATTACAAACACAATCCTTTTTAATCTGAGCAGTATTTGGGCTTTTAGCTGAGGATAGTGGCGTGAAGAGCAAAGAACGATCACTGTGTCGGCCATTCCGGCCGAAAATATAGGCTCGCCACGCATAAAAACAAAAGCGCCGTACACCTCCAGCTCTTCCACTGGCATCGTTACCTTTGCCGTCATCCGCAGTGGGGGCGCTGAAACTCATAGTGATCGATAAGATCAGAAAGAACGGAAGAAACGACACGATACGGGGAGCAGCATGCACCAAAATAAAAGTTCTATTGTCTGCTACCGAAGTATGTGTGTAGTGTGGCCAGACAAAAAAACAGCTATATCTAGTTTTGTCTACCTAGCTTATGTCATTTTTGTTCTCCGCTCAATCACATAAAGTAGTATTCCTAAAATACCCATATAGGTATTTAACAGAAACTAAAAACGTTATAAAGCTATATTTTTCGGCCGTACTTTCATGTCTTGAATAGAAATTTGCAATCACCTCGGCTCCAGATGCCTTTCGCTCCCCCTCAGAAACTACGATCTCCAGGGTCGCTCGAAATGGAGGACTTTTTCGGAGGATCGGCCTCACCCCGTTTATAAAATACGTTGAGACCTCGAGTGGAGGTGTTGCCGTATCCTCCACTCGACCGAGTGGAGGAAACACATGGAGTGGAGGAGGGATGCAGAATACGGGGGTAAGGCTGGTGGCACGCGCGACATTTCAGCGTGTTCCATTAGGGAAGCCAATCCTTAATGATTGCGTGTTTCCGGCACCTTTCTCTCCGGCACCTTTGTCATTTTTCTCAAGATAAAAGGGGAGATATCGCAGGAATGCGGATCCCACAAACGTGCACATAAATAAAAAAATGCTTTGCGTAATTTCGGTAAGGGGGGGGGGGTTCAAGGAGTGGCATGTGAGAACGGTTCTACGTACTCGGACTACAATGCCAAACTAATTACTTTCTGCCAAACACAGTTTGTGCTTGGAACATCTGAGAACGTTCTGGGATTGGCTTAGCCTTGTTAGTAGCCCGCTGTTCACCCAGCCACTATATACACGATGTTTGGCGACAAAGAACCAAACTCCAAATATGGCCCCAATAATTCTGTTTGGCTCCCTCACAGCCCCACCACAGTTTCCATCGTCCTGGAGAGTTGTTGCCTCTCCGGCACGCTTTCTGAGGAGCTCAGGTACGCAAGGCCGACAAAGAAGCTACCTATGGTCTTATGGGGTAGATCAAGCCGCCGGACACATTACATTACAGAATTTGGAGTTCACCGTACGGAAACCCAGCCGGCATCGATGCTTACAGAGGCAAGGGCGGTACCACGGGCCGTCTTCCTTCCTTGGCATTGAATGATGTTGCCATGATGGTGAGCTTAAATCTAGAGTTTGAGAACCTCTGCTGTGTAGCGGAGTTTTACACACTTCATTGCATCATCTGGCATTTTTAGCTAGAAAGTCACGTTTTCCACTACTTGTGAAGCCGACCCCTTCGTTTGCACCCGACTGGCTTCTCGTACAGTACCGGCTAACAATATCTCGCCCACGCATCCAAGCAGACTGCAAAAACCTCTCTACCATTATAGCATCTCCGGCAGCCTGCTTTTATTTCATGGTACCCGTTCATGGAACGCACCTATCATTGTCATAACTGCCCGACGCTATTGTCTTCAGCGCACGCGTTCCCAGGTCACAAGAAATGTTGCATTATGCCGCAATTTGCAACCTCTTGATGCCTGGGAACGCTAATTCCCATTGCGGCGTTCAGTGTCACGGAGGTGAACATTTACGTCTTGTCTCAACGCTACATCATGTTGCAGCCCCGCAGGAGATGTGACGGCTGCACAGATCGAAACTTACCTTCGAAGCAGATCGGTCTCTCCTGCAGAAATCTCGCATCCTGGCTACGACATCCGCAGTGACGCAAGAACCGCGACACGGACGTCTCGCACTTAGACACGCCCGCCAACTCTACTACCGGTGCATGTGTGTCTGAAGTGCTGTCTCTCCAAAGGTCTACGCCGAAATCACAATCCAAGCAACACACTTCGCATACAGCCACATCAAGTCTTTATTTATTTATTTATTTACAGATACCTCAAAGACCACAGTGGGTGGGGTTTTACATGAGGGGTGTTGAAGCACGAAAATTACACAACCGAACAAAAAACAGAAAACAATACAACCGAACAAGCGCATCACGAATACAGAGGGTATCAAGCACGCTCTGTTGATAAAAAAGCATACAATGCCAACCAACGCAGTAGATAACACCAGTACAGATAATCGTATACACGACACAAAAATAATCACTGCAAAAGTTTTTCTACGGCAGCTTTGAACTGAGTCGGGTTTGTTTGGGGGACGACACTTTCGGGAAGGCTGTTCCATTCGATGGCTGTCAGAACAGGAAATGAATTTAGATAGGCGGTCGTGTGTGCGTGAGGTGAGTATACTACTTTTGAGTGGTTGAGGCGATTCGATGGGTGGTGAGCAGTTTTTATACAGAGGCTTTCGCATGATAACGAGTTGTAGAATTTGTGGAAGAGGCAAAATCGCGCTACTGTACGTCGTGTTTTGAGACTTGGCAATTTAGCTTTACGTTTAAGATGTGTTACGCTTGTGTGGTATGAATAATCGGAAAAGATGAATCTGGCCGTACGGTTCTGGACGGATTCAAGGATGGTACATGAGTTAGCTTGCGGTAAGTCGCAGACTGCACACGCGAATTCCAGCTTAGGGCGAACAAGCGTTTCGTAGGCCAACAATTTAACTGTGGACGGAGCCAGGTTTATGTTACGTCGGAGGAAGCCCAGCGCGCGATTCGCGTCACTGGTAATGCGATTTATGTGGGATGTCCATGTAAGGTCATGAGAAATAAGAAGACCTAGATATTTAGTGGACGAGACAGGAGATATAGCGGAGCCACTTAAGAAATATTTGTACGTGGAATAGGAGTGACGCGTGTGGAATGAAATGATGGATGTTTTGTGAACGTTTAGAACCATGAGCCATTTGTTGCACCATTCATCTATCTTCCTTAGGTCTTGCTGGAGTGCTACGTTATCAGTGGGATCGATAATGGAGCGATAAATGACGCAGTCGTCCGCGAACAACCCAATGCTGGAAGAAATATTATCTGGTAGGTCGTTGATGTATATGAGAAAAAGTAAGGGCCCGAGGACCGTCCCTTGAGGAACACCTGAGAGGTACACCCCATCCTGACAAGTGTCATAAACTTGTTATCCTACCTGGATCGATAACCCGAACTACATCACTGCTGTTACCGAAGCTAAGCAGTGGTATCCCGCGATAACGAAAGACCTTGCCTACACAACAGATATCAAATGCATCTAAACATTTAGTACAGCTTGCCATTGGTGCTCTCCGCAATTCTGTCTATCAGCGTGGGTATACAAGTTGCACCTTCGGCGACTAAGACGCAAAGCTGACGCCAAGACGCACGAAACAAGTCACTGGAGGCGTGTTTACACCGCACTATATCTCGAGTTGTCACAGTCATTCAAGTTGTTCCTGGCGTCTGTCCTAACATTCACTTCTACAGTCGCTGCACTTGCACCCGCACGTTCATGACGACGCCGCATGCCTCCTCCACGAGACGTTTTTATACAACCCGGACGCGTCCTTGCTGCCAGCCAGACCTTCACTGATTACGTCCGGCCATTTATGACCGGGCGCAGCGTACTGTACTTTTTCCTTGCTTCGAAAAAGCTTGGTATATAACTGCAGATATTTAGGTCAGTGTTCTCCCTGCCTCCCGCCCCAGTATCTCTTGGACATGTCTGAACCTGCCTCGGCTGCCGTGCATGTACAGAGGGCAACACCCTTGTCTATAACACAGGTTTCGTACTTATAGCGTTATCTCGCCTCCGCCGAAAAACAATTGAAGAGAACTATTGTGTGATTCCGAAGTTTTGACCATATATTTTGAGCCCAATGTTTTCTGTGACAAGTTTGAGTCCGCAGTTTTGAGAGGTAAACAGTTCACGTTGAACTCAGTGTTATAGACAAAGGTGTTCCGCACTGCACATCCTATTTGTTCCTTTCAGTACTTCAGTACACTTCCAAGCGGCTACTTCTTTTCGCCGGGAGTGAAAAATATATCCAGGTTTATTATACAGCGTAGCGAACTACCAAAACGCTGCAGCAATGTCAGCATCGATTTCTTTATCATTACAGACAATAACCTCGTGCGCGGCAACCAGGCAAGTACTCGGGGTTTAGTTTCATGTTGTTCTTAGCCGCTTTTCCACCTCCAATACCAAGCCTCTGCAACCGGAATACGCAGAGACTCAGTGATTATATATCGTCGGCCGCCTACACATTAGGCAGATTTAGCTCCATTTCGCATGTGCTACTCTGATAGCATACCTACTACACATTACTACGCCATACGTAATGGTAAACGCCTCCGATGAATCCACAAGTGAATGGGTGACCAGAAGGGAAGTGCAGTGTTGCAGAAAAGTTCTCTTCCAAAAACTTCTTTTTGTTCAAGCGACGGTACACCAACTTTCATGAGACCATCCGATAATTCCCCCAATGGTTGCTACTCCCGGGATATCAGCTCTTTACCCAGCCGTTGGGACGATAAACGCTGTTACTGGTGAAACCGTCAAACGAGAGGCCCTTTAAATCTATACAGCTGAATCTGCGGCCGTTATACGTCACGTGGGCGAGGTGGAGAATATTTCGCGCTATCAAGTGTACGCCATCACTACACCTGGTGGGGCTGATTTCGATAACCTAATAGCTGAATCCAACAGGTGGGCTTAAATCTCAGAATAATGACTGGAGGCAGCACGGGAAAGTTCCAATGGTTGACCATGCCTACATAGCACACAGAGCACAAACACGCACACATTCAACGCACGGACGGGTGAAGCGCAGACTGTACTGTTTGAGAATGCCACAGTAGCCCAGCATAATGCTCAGTTCAAGGTCTGCATGCGATGACATCCCCAAAGAGAGTGTTTCACCGTTGGCTGCCTAGAATCTTCCACGCACGGTTTATGACTATTTGCAGAGACTCCCTGAATCTGTGATTCGACATTAAATGGTTGTGCCTAGCGTACTTCGTGTAGCGAAAAATCCATACTAGTATCCGAAGTTTGAAAATAGAAAGTTACAACACTGTCCATACTAGTGCTCCAAAGCAAAACTGCCGATGAGCGACCCTATTTACATTTGGCAGCTCACATCGTTGCTCATGCTTTTATCAGTCATTCGGTAGTAATGCTTGCATTGCTATGCCGTAATTACAAGCTAGGGTTAGCGAACTTATTCGACTAGCCAGCCCCACTTGTCCCCTGGGAATCTCACCATCAGAACTGCCTGAGATCCTACCAGGAAGATCATAGTAGGCAAATTTTACCAGCAGCTCTACACCAGCCAAACTGCGCGTGCGAGCGACAGTTTGGTTGGAGAGCTGCCCTGTGATCTGTTTATCGCTAGTGACATTTTATCTAAATCTACCATTAGGCACTGCCTTAAGACTGGTTTGAGTAGTAGAAATTTGGTGCAGGTTCGCTCACTGTTATGCGTAGCAACACTCAGCCTTGCATGTAAGGTTTTTTTTTTCAAAAGGAAAACAGCGAGCGTTACGGCCAACCTTTACTTCCCACTGAGATTGCAGGACCTCACCATGAAGGTACGCGCTATCCCGAAGCCTCCGCCAGCAGCAGGGCATGTTCACGGGCGCTGTGATGTCTCCCTTGCTCTCATGTGTGTGTAGGCACAAAGCCACTGAGCGCCCACTTGAATCGTACATGATGGGCTGTTCAAGATGGGAAGCCGAGAAGACGTGAAGGAATCTGTTTATTTGTTTCATATAATGATAAGCGAACGAGCCAGAGCAAGACGGTTCACTTTAGAAGTTTCAGTCTTGGGGAAACACTCCAGAAAGAAGACACCCCCGTGAAGGTGTTTGTGCACTGAGAGGTGGTCTGAAAAGGCAACAAAACCAAAGTTTGAAACACAAGCTTTTTTCGCATTATCAGTGCTCCGCCACCCCGTGTAACATTCCCTGACTAACGTAGAAAATTGGCTAACATCTCTGCTGTTTCCATGGGGCAGAGTTTGCAAAACCACCAAACTTTAAATGCCTTGCAAGTTAGAATTACGCGGGCAACTTTTTGTGAGAAATTACGACCCAAGGTTTTCTTGCCCAAATTTTCGTTCTGCAGAAGAATGCGTTGGGAATTTTTTTTAACCCGTTCTTTTTGACCATAGGGAGGTAACAAACGGCACTGCAATAGAAATGCGTCCCATCCATATCACTGATGTTCGTCAAGTACCAATCATCTACGTCACTCAGAATATTTCACCTTCATCTTAAAAAGGTACAAAGACATCTTATTGCACAAAATGTTCTAACGAGTATCAAGGTATTACGGTATTACGAGTAATATTACAATTACAAAAAGTTCCCCTCACATTTTACACCTTGAAATCACTAGAAAAAATGGCTTTAAGAAAGGCAATTGCTAAGGTATAAGAGTGCCTTTTTCTTCCAGCTGCCTTCGTCTCCCCGATTTCCATGTGGACATTTCTTGCGGAGCTAATCATTCAGACTGAAGAAAGGTCGAATAGAAAAGTTTATAACATGGAGACAGCGCAGGGGTGTGAAGATGCCCGTTAAATCAAATTTTAAATTTTAGTCGGACTCGGCAGCCTTTCCCAATATTGAACCGTAGCCTAAGTTTATTAGTAATAAAATAGTATACAACCAATGCAAATGCCATTGCTGATAGATGGAGCGGAATATTGTAGTCTACCTAAACTGCTAGAAAAATCGTACGTTGGCACAGTGACGCATGGAACGGGCAACAGACGATGTTGCTAGTGGCATTTTATTAGACACAGGAAATCAGCGTCCAGGATCAGAGAAGAAAATTGAGTGGATAACGTCAAAGTTAAAATACGAAAATGTGGACCTGGACTCCCCATATAATCAGATGAACTGCAACCGCTGGGCCACCAGGTAAGCAGATGTCTACCTACATGCAGGACTAAAACAGCGAGGTGGAAGAATGAACTAGAAAAATTGGAAAAAAAATGAACTCGAACAGCGCTTCACCGAATTGGGTTGTGATAACAGCTATTACAAAAGACGAAAAAAGACAACTAGCCCTGACCAATAGCGATTCCAAAAGTGCGATAACACATTCGCACGCAGCAGGAGAGCGGGGGAGCAAGAAAGGGCGATTTTCTAGCTGCATCGATTATTTGTGACCAGAAATAGGCTAAATTGCATGTTGCGGCGTGCGATATTACTCCTCCTCATTCTTTGTTTGGTGGATCTGCAATACCCGTCATACGATTGCGTCTTAGAAGCGCTCGGATGGATCGATATGTTTCGGCAGGCCTTTGTTTACGTCTTACTGAACGCTGCCTGCGCCGCATACGCGTTCCTGCCTGCGATGCATACTCGTTCCGATGCGGCGCAGGAATGGTCAGAGAAAAGGAATAGGTATGAGTGGACGGGGTTCGTCCCGCGGAAAGCTTCGAAACCCTTATTGGCGTTTTGGTATTCGTCAAAGCACACACCTTGTTTCAAAAAATTTGGTGGGGAGCCCGGTTAGGGGTGGTATGCAGGCCCATTTTTCTGGAAAATAAAGCCACCAATGCGGAGGTGATCAGCTATAGCTACCGAGGAGCTGTGGGGCTTGCACGATCATGAAGGCGGGTATAGGATGTTTTCGATGCAAAGGAATCAGGGATGACTTGGTGCGTAAGCAATTAAGAATGTCTGCGGAGAGGTACTCGAAAATAATTTCCAACTGAGACCCCTCGGGAGAGTCGGTGGAACCCATAGCTCCCGAGAAGGTGACGAACACCTAAATATCTTCTCAATATCGAGCGTGTTCAAATATTCCAACCTACAGATGGCGCTTAGGAGAAGCAGAAGTCGACAAAAGGCAGCCTTAAAGGAGCCAGGAAGAGAAAATACAACCTCGTTTATTTTTAAAGAACTGCAATTCAGTATCTCACTCAGCTCAATTACAGCCACAAAGGATGTTTTTTACCGAAAAAAGCAAGCAGTTTTTAAAAACGTTCAAATTTTGCGCCACAGTGACGTGTTTTGAGCAAGAATTACGTCATACGGGCGAACAATAAAACATAATTTTCAGTGTGTTAACTGCACGCTAGCATTCAAGTGAAGCGGTCAAATGGTACTAGAGGCCCCACTACGGACGTCCAGTCATGTGTCGTGGCGACAGGTCAGTTAGGAGGCCGCTGCTCGCATAAACAAATTTCCCTGACGTCATGGAAAAGTTGCGGGAAAATGGCTAGGGGGTCGGGACTGCTTCACACGTTTTCTTTAATATCTCCGTTACCAAGAAATTTGAGCAACAGCCGGTGCCGTGACATTAACGGCATCCAAGTGAAGCCCGTTAAATATGTGGTGGATGTAATTGCGCCAGTTCTCGCACATATATGTAATATTTGTATAACTACAGCTATATTTCCAGAACAAATGCAGATAGCAAAGGTAACTGTTCTTTACAAAAGTGGGGATCGCAATGACCTTGGAAAATACAGACCTGTGTCTATTCTTCCTGTTTTTTCTAAAGCGTTTGAAAAAATCTGGCACTGTATATTGTCTAAATTCATTGATCCTTACAGAAAATCCTTAAAGAAAATCAATTTGGTTTCTGAAAAACAAATCAACAGAACTGGCGCTACTGCATTAAAAAGAATATATCCTTACACAATTTGAAAATAAGGCTCTGGTCATAGGAATTTTTGTAGATTTTTCCAAAGCCTTTGATTTAGTGAACCATGAACTACTGATCAAGAAACTAGCGTGTTACGGTATTAGGGGAACTAGTGGTTTGTTGATAACGTCATATCTGTCTAATAGAACACAGGTTGTCCACATAAATGACGCTTACTCCAGTGTTAGCCCAGTGGTCTCTGGTGTCCCGCAGGGCAGTATACTGGGGCCTCTGCTGTTTAATCTTTATTTGAATGACATTGTAAATATTGGTCACACAGCTACATTTGTTATTTATGCAGACGACACTAGTATGTTTTTTTCTGGCGATAATATCGATGAACTTATCTGTACATGCAATCTCACGATGGATCCGCTGCACAAATTGTCTAATGCAAACTACATGCGAATAAACGAAACTAAAACAAAAGCAGTTATATTTCGCCCTAAAAACAAACCGGTTCCCTCTCATTCTACCGTTAAACTAAATTCGCGAAATTTACAGTTTGTGGATTGCTTCAAATGCCTAGGTGTGTTTTCCGCAAACATGTCGTGGGATAATCATGTTGATCGTGTTATAAATAAGTTGGCTCGAATCACTGGTGTTATTGGTCGTTTAAGGTACATTCTCCCCAAATATGTGAAATTGCTTCTGTACAATTCTCTTTTTCATTCTAATTTAAACTATTGTCAACTTGTTTGGGGTACCGCAAAGTATTGCCCTTTACATAAAGTTTATTTACTACAAAAAAATTTCTTCGTCACGTTTATAACAAAGGTTATAGGGAGCCAACCAGAGACCTCTTTCTTAAAAGTGGTGTTATAAAAATCTTCAGCTTGTACAATTATCGTTTGAGTAACCGATTCAAAATAGAAACCAAGAGAAACATAAACTGCATGTGTTTTTTGGCCCGGTTGCAACAGAAAGAAATCAGTTACCCTTTCACTAATAAGGAACATTGGGCGGTCCCTACAGCCCGTTTAAACACTAGGAAAGAGCGCTTACAGTATACCCTGCCTTCTCTTTTAAATGTATTTGAGTGCGGCGATTTTGATATGTATAAATGTTCTAAGCGGCAATTACGTGTCATGTGTACTAAAATGTGTTAACCTTTCAATGTCTTTCATTTGCTTTCTTGTTCAACTTTTCTTTTTATACCTGTTAAAACTAATGGGTATTACGTGCAAAAAAGTCTTATTGTTAGCTTTTATTGTTACTTTTTTTTGGTTGCCTTTATAACTGTGTGTTTTCTTTTGTCGCGATGCTGCTGCCTGAGCAAAAAGGGGGCTGCGGCTTCATCAAGCTGTTTATGACAGCTTTTTTCCGCGGTTCCTTTTTCTGTATCTGTGTTTATGTATTTGTATCTGTGTTTGTGGAACAGAAATAAAGTTTCATTATTATTATATTATTATTTGTTCGAAGATTGCGATGATATTGGTATCATTGTTATCGGGACTAATCGGTCTTTCTAATAAACCGAACTTGTATTTTGTCTTCATGGCTCCTTTAAAGCTGGTGAGAAAAGGATCGTCCCTGGTGCTCTGGTTGGGCCATAAAGGAGAAGGAAGTCGAGTGTGGAAGTAGAGCGACAGTGTGCGCTGATGAGGAAACAGCCCACGTAATTGTTTATATAGGACAGTTGCGAGTAGGGCGAGTTGGTAATTGTATATTTTGACAACAAAGTCCACAAAACAGCGTTGGGATAACATGAGTATGTGGGATGTATTATCGAATCGTCATGCGATGTCAATCGCAAATAGCACTCCGTAGCTAAACAAGCGAGAGTGGGACAGCCAGTACTTGTTGCACAGGGCTGCACCATTTGAAGCTTTTGCGAGGAACATGTTTCTCTTGCAGAGTAAATGAAACGGTCGGGTGTGCTTAGGTTTCTTCGTTACCTTGCGCCTGAGGGGTGTGGGGAGATTCGACGGAGGGTGTCGCGAGAAGGGGTTTTTACCGAATGTTGTAATCATAGTTATTCTCAGAGGCGATACCAGTTTTAATTATATTGTTGTGGGAGCCACGGTTTCAGCTGGGGATTCAGGAGAATAATACACTTGTGGGGATCCCAGTGCCGTAGCTTTTAATGTTTCAAGGCCCGCCTTTACTTAGTAAGGTAATACGAGCGCAAATGCAGTAACGCTGTCACAGGAAACCCGTGTAGTGCGCGTAGGGTGAAAGTGTGGGTTAAAGAGGACGTATATAGTGGTATGGTAATTAGGAAGTTGAGTGTCAGAAGGAGCGAAGGAGGTGGCGAGGACTGGAATGGTTTTGGTGGTGGTGCAGGAGCGGGTAGACATTTTACATACAAGAGGGTCAAGGAACGGCAAAGTGGTGAACATGCTCGAATGACTGGATAAGGACTCGCATGTCTGTTATCAATTATCCTGCATGAGTCACTCTGTGGGATTGGCAGTACATTCCGTGAGAGCCGCTGATTGTGTACCAGGAAACGATTTCCTCGTTGATATTGCAATCTTCTAAGCAGCCGTCAACTTGATCGCAAAATCAGTCGCAAAACTGTGACTCCCGTTTTCTGTAGCCATTATTTATGAAATACACAATGTTTCAGTACTCATGATTCCTTACCTGCAACTGTGGCCTTCATTTTGGCGGCTAGAAGTGCCCGCTCCTGCTGCTTTCCTTTCTCTGTGAGCACAACGGCTGCAGCAGGTGCTTCGCCGTACTCGGCGTGCGGTAAGCCCACGACGGAAACTTCGGCGACCTCATCTCCGTGCTTGAAGAGCAGCAATTCTTCTAGCTCAGCGGGAACCACCTGGTTGTCCATACATTTGATCATCTGCTTCAGCCTCTCGAAGAAGTATAGTCGCCCGTCCTCGTCATAGTAGCCTGCGTCTCCTGCAATGTTTGCGGATAGGGTGTACAGTGTGTGCCGGAGCTCGTAGTATTGCTTTGTTAAGTTACGTTGGAAGTGCTTTACTCGGGATAACAGCATGAAACATATAGGTGTTGGGAAACAATAGGCTGGTTGTAAATGCACCTTTCATGACTAAACCTCGCGTTCGAGCTTTTCAAAATCTGGTAGAAATATCGACCAATGCTGTTAGGAAAGCAGGCTCCTCTGCAAGCTTAGGTACTGTTTAAGTTTCTCGGGAAATTTTTGAAAACGTCCGCTTGTTGGATTCTCAAGTGACGTTTCTATCAGTGGCAAAGCCCCTAGGGGCTGGGGCGGTAGGCGTCTCCTGTCGTCGCCGTAATCATCGTCGTCATACTCTGGTCTTATGTATTTACGGTACTAAAACCCCAGGAAACTGGTTAGCGCCTCACGCTAGAGTGTAACGTGTGGTAAAACAACACTGGGACACTCGTTCCCTACGCCTCGCACTAGACCACTTCGTAACGCGTACTTAAAAAGCCTCATGCTACAGTGTTTCGTGCTTCAAAGACAAGAGCCTTTTACAGTAAAGCTGTGTGTCTGTACGCCCTAACTGTTTCAACTCCGCGGCAAAAACGCCAATCCGCCAAGATTACAGTTATACACTGCACGCATCGCCCCTTCCAAGACTCCACGTTAGTGGCGGCGGCCCGGGATTTTTTATGAGAAATGTGGTGTCATGTTATTAGCTCTGGTTCACAGCAGGCTTGAAAAAATTCTCCAAACAATACAGATACTTTTATTGCCACATTATAAAACCAATATCAAATATATGCGCAAACTTTTGTGCCTCTTCTGAAGAACAAACCTGTATTGCGGGCTTTATACGGTAACGCAAATTGTATTCGTTAGAGAATTTTAGTATAGCGTTACCGTGTTTACGTTCCCATGTACCGTGTTTGCGGGAGTCGACGGCGCATGCGGGAGAGTTACCGCGAACGGTTACTACCGGCACAGGCTTTGCCGTCGCCAGCGAGCTTCCTGAGCAGACGAAGTGAACCGTCGCGTATTGATTACAGCAAATGCAATGTGCTCGGCGCTTTATGCTTGGTACAACCGATAAACGTAATCTTACTTGAAGATGTTTATTAAGTTTTTTTGTTAAATAATTCTCAAGAGAACAACAAACGCCCATTTTTTTTCAGATGGGCGAGCAAAATGGCCAACCCTACTCGTGCTAAGCCTTCCCACCTCAAATAGTTCAGATAAGTTTCTGAGCTCGCTTAAGTGCTCCAAAGTTGTGATGGGCGAGGTAGTGTTGTTTACTGGGTTCTCACTGCAACATATTTTACTCATTCCTTGCCTAAATATTTAGCGCGGTGACAAATTCTATTTTACCTTGATTTTAACTATACTCGGTAGATGGCTGCGCGGTTTATTTTCATTTTAAAGCTCTACATTTGATGGATACAGTATTTACAAGAACTACAGGTATTGTGAATGCTTCACCCGAAAAGTGAAATATTGAAGCTACTTTAAACGAAAGCAAATAGATATGAGATACAAACTTATGCGTGACTTGATTTGAGACTAATTCATCAGATGTCGCTAAGTGCGCCACGGCGGCCGGAATACGCTAACCGCCAACGGTGTGCTAAAACGTGTCGTGCCGTTTTCAGCGGTAAGCGGACACTCCAGCTTCCGGCACCGCGGTAAACGGTAAAGCAAACACAGTAATAATAACAATACGCTAAAACTCTCTATTGACCGTGCGATACAGGGAACACGCAGAGCTACCCTGTGTTGCACAAGAGTCGGTTTTAAATTATGGAAAAGCTGTTTTCAGATTAATGACATGCACAACACTGCTCAGCTGGAGGGATCGCCATGTCTATAATTTACACGCCAGCTACCCTGTAATACGTGGAAATGTTTGTTGGCCAGATATTAGAAGGTTTTATCAGATGAGATTACTCTTTATTCGACTATTGCAACAAAATATTCTATTCATTTAATTTGCTTCAGCTACAATCATGACGAAGAGGCGATTATTTAGGGGAGAGGAGCATCAGCATGTTCAAACTTTACAAACATTAGATACATACGAAACAATATCTACAAACACTGAACTATACGTATGCAGATATACAAAGGTTTAACACTAATATACGCAGGTATTGCCTATGGCATGAAAAACTAACCCTGGCGATAGGATTTCAATAAAAATATAAACATATTTAAAGCAAAATAAACACTGTGGTAGAAAAAAAAGTCGCAAACTGGACTGCAATGTAGTAATCCGAAGTTTTTTTTATAAACTCCTCAACTGCCGTTAGGACTCGCGGTAGGTTATTCCACTCCGATGAAGTTCTACGAATAAACTAATTTTATGTGCTTCAGATGTTTCATCTTGGTTTCCATGAGCGCACAACAGTTGCGGATGCGTGTGCAAAGGGCGCTGCCAACGCTGCAGCAGAATAACTTTGTTCGGGAGAATGCCTACACACTCCCGTACACATAGCGGCATGTCGCAATTACATTGACATGTTGTGCTCTACGGTGTACGCAACAATGCGCACAGTTGCCAAAAAATTGTGCTCAGAATGATGGGTGTATACACAAACATCTGGCGCACGACCTCCTTCATAAAACGGTTCCCGCTGGCCATCAAGAAGTTGATGGTATGGTATAGTTTTGCTTTAGTAGTGGGGTATTTTTTAAGTTCGCATCAGTGACTACGCGCTTATACGAAATCACATCTCTCTATAGACTATCATTAACACGCAGCCACCCAGTTCACATTCAAACACTATTGTCACTAATAATATGAGGAGCAGAAAACGTTCCAATACCTCCACATAAACAAGTGTGAACAAAGCAGAGTGTCATCCTCGTAACCGGGAAATAATTTTTTTTCCCTGAGCTCAAGTTCTTACATATTTAAAATATTGATACTCTGCCACGTGTTCGCTACCACTGTTCTTCTAAAAATGTAGTTTCGAAACATTCCTGAATGTATAATTATGATGTTTTCCGGTTTGCACGAGAGACCTTGACTTCGTTTACGTTTTTTGCAGCTTGTAGCGCTCGCACTGTGAATTAAACAAGTATTTGGTGATTAGAACCCCCCGCGGGCTCAGTGGCGGAGGCGTTCTGCTGCTGAGCACGAGGACGTGGGTTCAATTCCGGGTTGCGGCGGCCGTTTTTCTGATGGAGGCTAAAAGCATAAACGCCCGTATGTACGATATTTCGGCTCACGTTAAAGATCCCTAAGTGGTCAAAATTAATCCAGAGTCCTCCACTACGGCGCGCCTCGTCGCCTGCGTTGCGTCGGCGCGTTAAAGCCTACAATCAATGAAATCAATTGGTGAGTAGAGCATGCGTCGGGTGTTTGAGGTGCATCGCATCGCATGATACTAAACGGCTTTACAATCGCTCTTTGTCAGGTGCTTCTAGAACGCTCGCATTTCGGAACAAGTGACCGAATATCGGGCGACTCCTATATGCGTTTTCCCCCATTTCTTCTTCAGACAGGCAAAATGTTCTGTTTCTGTTTTCAGGAAATCTACGACCTACATTCAAGTAATTTTACAGATGCGAAATTCATTATGAAAGGGAAACTTTATTAAAACGGGCTCAAAAACTGAAACCCTTCCCGTTCCACCGAGGTATAACGGGTAAATTAAAAAACTGAAAATGGACGTATGGATTTAAAATAAAAAAAACGTAAAAAGGTAATTCAACAAGATAATTACACAGAAAATTACGTACTGAAGAACAAGGGTAAATACAAACGATCTAAAGGCTATTATCGCGTTATTTGCCGCTGACTTTGTTTCTGCGTGTGAGTGAAATTGTGACAAATTATTTGAGGGGTTAGTATTGTTGAATATTAGCGTTAACTAGTATGGTCTTTTCTTCTAAAATTTTAATGTTTTTGTATGTTTTATTAGCTCCGGTTTCCTTCTTACGAGATAATTTCTATGAATATCAAGAAGTTGTTCTCTGTGTTTGTTTGTTATTGGGCAGTCCTGTAAATAGTGATCAAAACTGTCTGCTGGTAGGTTACATTTACATATGTTATTATTTGCAATGGCGAACCTATGAAAATAAAACGGAAATCTACCGTGTCCAGTGACAAACTGTGACGTGTAATAATTGGTAGGAAAGTGGTCCGGAATTTTGTAAATATTCTTTATCCATTGGAATGTGTAGCTTTCATTTCCTTCTTGTTGCCACTCAACATTCCAATGTTTTCTTAGGTTAATATTGATCCGTTTTTTGATAAATTGTAGTGAAATTGGCCAGTCAATTTTTTCGCCATATTTTGCGGCTTTTTTAGCCATTTCGTCAGCTATTTCGTTACCGACATTGCCACTGTGACCTTTAATGTAAGTTAACGTTATTTTGACCTGTTTTCTATTTTGCTTAGCATTTCTTTAATTCTAAATATATTTGGGTTCCGATTATTTGGTTTGCTAATTGCTTTTAGGGCTGATAGGCTATCAGTATAAAACTGTACGTTACCTTTGAAGCTAGTTTGGAGGTATTTAGGTGCCTTTAAAATCGCGATTCCTTCTGCCTCAAAGTTATTGCTGTACTCCGGAAGTTTCTATTGTTTGGTTTCTACTATTTTGCCGGATTTGTCTAGAATTATAAAAGCTGCTCCTATGTCGGTTTTATCTTGCGAGCAGTCTGTAAATACTAAAGGGAAACTGTACACTCAAAGGGAAACTGTACACTCGTTCTTTTTAGGGTCACTTTGTGAGCCTTAATTTCTCCAGCGTTTCCCCCAACCCGTTCAATACCCTCGGCGATACCGCATGTGCTGAGGTGATGGACGGTTTGATGGAAACTCGCGAATTGCCGAATCGGTTCTATGAGCAGAAAAAGCCTTTTAAACTGAATATGCAGCCTTTTTGGCTGAGTTTGTTTTTCTGAAAGGCACGTTATTCTTTTAAATCGTTATTTTAGGTTTTGTTTAGGAAAGGTGTACAATTGAGGATCAGCTCCCTACTCGCTCAAACAAGAAACAAAACTGCAAAAACAATGCAAAATATAAAAAAGGGGCCAAAGAAACAATCAAAGCTCTTTGTAGCTTCCAAACGTACAAGCAACAACTGCAGAGCTCACTGAGTCGACAGGCAGTGCCAATCGGTGTCTCACTTCCCTATAAATACAAAGTGCAATCGCTATATCACCCCAGACCTCTACCATGCATGAACTGGAAGATTTGTATAAATATATTAAACCTATACACAGCGCGTCTGGGCTATTTATGGGATATGCTGTTTGATCACCTGATTTCATCCAGCCATGCTTCTCGAAGAGATCAGCCGACTCCTTAGGCCTCTTGTAGTAGCCTTTCACCATCGAAGCGTTCTTGAAGCATATCTCGCCCATTTGATTAGGGCCGAGCTTTTCCCCCGATATGATGCCGATAACCTACAAAGCAAACATACATCCATCATTTGCCAAATTTATGTTCCTGGCTCGAATTGATTAGTCTCCGCACGAGCCCTATTTTTTGTGGCCATTTATATTAGTGTCTTTTCTGTCACGTGATTATGTCGGTGGGTCCCATGCGGGCACAATATAAAAAATGAACGAAGCTCACACTAACGCGGAAGGCTTAAAAGTAGCTAAACAACACGCAAGCTTAACAACCACCACGAGGTTTAAGTCACCATTCCAGCCGATTTGCTTCTTTTTCGCTGCCTCAATGACCTTCACTCCATTCTTGTTGCCATAACAGTGAACTTATTTCCTTTCTTCGAAGGGAGAATTATAGGACATCATATTGGAGGGGCGTATGCTATGACGTGCCCGTCTCGCTCGGAGCAAGTGTTCCCACTATTGCGGCGAACACTCGAATCTTTCTCCTTCCGAGAAAGTGTTGCCACAATTCCGGCGAAGGCTGGTGCTTTCTCGCACCGAGTAAGTGTTTCTACAATTACCGCGAATGCTGAAGCTTTTTTTTGTTATTAGGGACAAATATCTCTAACTTGGTGCGCTTGGCTTGACAAACTCGTGCAGGGACGATGGGCGGCCGTCTCGAGGCACGCAAACACTAGGGCTTGCATTTTCTTGGTTTTGTTAACTGCCGGCCGGTCGCCGTGAGGCCCGCGCTCACATGCGCGCCCTCGGCAGTTTCTTGGTATTTTTAATTGCGGACACAAAAAATTGCTATTTACTAACATCTTCGCTTTTAAAAGACGCGTACCTTGAGTGCAATGTTTGAATACGAAACGTTTGCTCATTACGTCACGTGCGAGGTGTATTCTGCCCGCATGGCCTTAAGGCGGGAATATTGTGGCCCAGTTTGCTTGTGTGCATTCACCCAGGTTAGGCGACATTAAATGTATCATAAAAGACGGTACAACGCCGTCTAGACGGCTGCTTACAAAGCATAAAAAGGACATTTATTTGTACCGTAACCACGCTAAGAACTCTCAAATCGCAAATAGTATTACAAAACGAAAGTTTTTTCAAGGAGCGTGATTTATCTCAAGGGTACTCTGCCCATTAACAATTATTACGCTTGTTGGAATAACGGGTCTGATTTTGCTTTCCATGATGGATGTGTTATTTACATCTTTGGGAACATTGCTGGGCTGAGCATGGTATTTTTTGTGTTTAGGGGGTGTTTTTATAACTATGCTTTTCAGCTGTCTGACTATAGGTGCACTATGCGACGTGGTTTGCCTTGAGAAATTCTTACTCTTTCGTTCAGCAATGTTCGTCTTTCTTTTTTTGTTTCTTCGTACCTAGGTTCTGTACGAGAACATAGCGAGCATATAGACTCAGTGAATGACTCGTTCATCGTACCAATCTACTATCGATTGCCAAGCTCACCTCAGCGCCAATCTCTCCCCAAAAATACCCTCTCCATTTCATAAAGGTACAGCAGCAGCTATTTGTTCATACGTGGTGAAACAAACCTGAGCAAGTCACTTTCTAATGAGTAGTAGATGCTAGACTGTCAAGACGAGCAAAAAATGTTTCGTAGCCCAAACCCCCCTGCCACATAACTCTGTCTAAGTCTATTGGTAGGTGTTCATACGTTTGTTGGGATTTTTATGATTGATTGAACAAATATATCAGTAGGTTTTTTATTGTTTGATTTATTGATTGGTTGTATACATGACTGACTGATTGGTGAATAATTCATTGGGTGCTATTGCGGGCTCCTTATCTCGAGCGCAAAGAATGACACAGGGAATTGAGCATCCCTTACAAGGACCAATTAGAAACCGTTGAAGCTGCCGACTATACTTCATTTACCTTTTGTTTTCTTCTATAGGCTATGACAAGCGTTTGTCATCCTTTCAAACAGTATTGCTGCTACGAACGTCTACATGCCTCAGAAAAACATTACGCAAAGACGTTCCGGGTTTCCGCTAAGTAATATTCTGCAATATTCAAGCGCAGCATGGGCGCCATCGGTGTTGCCGGCGCCTTACGCCAAAATGCCGTTCGCCGTACGTCCCACCTCTATCCCTCCGTTCCCCCCTGCAGATGTCCCTTCCTGCCCGCAGCTGGCGGCCACTCCCACAAGTGGCGCACCGTATCAAGCCAAATCCCAGCCAATCAAAGGTGCTCCATCCCTCGGTAAGAGAAAGGTATGTTAGCAGTCTCCACGCCCACCGTCTTCTCGCCAGGTTAAGTGCAGCTGCGCCTTGTATAGGCTGCCCACTCGGCAGGCAGCCATGAAAGAACGACAGCAGGAGCGTGTCCGTGCACGTGCTTGTGCTGGACGAGGTCCTCCTGGCAATCGAAAAGCCAGCTGAAATAGCAACGGTGGCCACTGAAAGGGTCCGTGAAGCAGGGGTTGGACATTTGACTTGACATGGAATGAACGAAGAATTGGTATATGGTTTCACAGTGTTCGACAAGGCTTGCGTGCACTCCTGTTCCCTGGAGAGAAGGGGTTACGTTGTTTTTGTTATACGCCCGCATAATCTGCCACTTAGTAAAGATACACAGATCACAGAACATCCTCCTTCTTTTAAAAAATCTGGGGGGCCAATACCTGCCTATTATTTTGTTGAACGCAAAGCATTGCAGATGCCACTACAAAATTAGTGTTTCAAGGAGAAGATTTTAGCTTCAGCGGCTACTGGCCTGTCATATCACCAGATAAGGACCTTGTATCAGACTGGGGACCCAGGACAATTGTGGTGGCAGCATTTTGTTGGTCACTATCATGAAGAGAACAGAAGATAGTAATCAGGGATGAAAGTTAGTAAAGCCAGTGGGTGCCTTCGCGTCTCTCTGGAGCATGACCGGCTTTATCGAAAGTGACCTGCCTATAGTAGCCACCGCTAATAGGAGCCTCACATCAAAGAAGTTCTAGTCAGGGATGGCCAGCTTCGCTTCGCTTCCAGTGTGACCTGCGACCCCTTAAAACGCAGCTGTGCTGTCGCATGCACTCTGCTGTGCTAGGCTGCTGGCCTCCAGGTGAAGTTCCGTACGGTACTGTCCCATAGTAACCAGAACTTCGCTCGCAAATTTTGATGCACGCAGTTGAAAAAAACTGACATTTTCAGTATTTTTCGCCAATATTTACCATAAAAAAAATTCACAGCATATCGACGGGGTGAATGATGATGAGTGGGCGAAGCTCCTGAGGGGAAATCATCGGTAAAACCGTGACTCTTCACTGAAAGTTCGCCCACTACATCTGTGTCCGAACGTAACGTCTAGAAAGTCTCGCTTAAACCGCGCGTCGGCACCTTGGGGCTGAGCTCGCCTGATGCGTTTTGCAGACGCCTCACGAGCTCTCACTGCATCGGGGTCTGCCTGCCGATAGGCGCGCTTTCTCGCCGCTTCCTGTTCTCTGACGTCTTGGAGATCCTCTTCGCGCCGCAGCCGTGCCGCTTCGCGTACGGTAGGGTCCTCGCGCCGTTGCCGTGACGTTTGGGCCTCTCGTTCTTGAACGCTGGGATCTTGGCGGCGTCGTCGCGCAGCCAGACGACACGCTTAGGCCTCCCGCTCTCGTACGGCAGGATCTTGGCGGCGGCGTCACGCAGCTTCACGGAGCGCTTCTGCCTCGCGGGCACGCACATCTGCAGCCTTATCCACCGGGCAACTCCGAGCGCGCGCCAACAGCGAACGGATTTTATTACAACGCTCCCCGCCATCTAGTAAACAATCCAAGAACTAAACTAGAGTTAGCCACGCCATCTAGTAAACAATCCAAGCGCATGTTTTCATCATATACAAGTACCGCCATCTAGTAAACAATCCAAGAACTAAACTAGAGGTAGCCACGCCATCTAGTAAACAATCCAAGAACTAAACTAGAGGTGGCTACATACATACGTCGAGGATGGACAGACCCACGCCCTAAGGAGCTTCGCCCCTAATATTATTCGCACTCGGTATTTTGTAATTCTGTAAGCACTGCGTGCGAACTGGGTCGAAGATTTGTTTACACGCGTTGTATTGTTTCACGTCCTATCGTTTCCTTGTTTCTGTGCGCTCTTCGCTGCACACTAGAATCTTTAGGCAAGAGTAAACATACCGAATGTCACGTTTTTCTGACGATTACATCATACGAATAGTGCTAACGCCAATTAGTGCTTACGCCGCAAAACGGCCAGGCAAACGTAAGATTTCATATCACAGCAGAGCCTAACTACAAGGCGCATGCGCCCATTTTCGCAATCTTTGATAATATCACGGAGCCACTGACGGCGAAATATCAAGTTGAATATTTGAACTTTGTAGTAAATTGTGCCCACTCAGTTACAATGACCGTCACTTTGCGCAACAATCCGTAAATATTACGTTCTCTTGGTTATCTTCAACTTTTGTTTTGTCTGCTAGAAGCGCTTCTACTCTTTAAGTTTCGGGCATCAAGCGGTACGCATTGGCCACTCAATGAGTCGTGGAGGCTAGCGCCTGCAACAAGTGGACAGCGCTTCGCACGCCACCGCAATACGGTGGCACCCTCGAGGAGTTGTGTGTCAAACATCGCTGCATGGTGGCAGGCCTGAAGGTGTAAGCAGATTGTGGAGCAAATTGTCTGAAGTGGCGAAAAGATGCCCAACAAGAAATAGTCTCAGGTGTTCAAGTGTAAAATAATAGTTTTGCATTTAGAACTGCTATGAAAGGCTTACAAATCTTCCCACTTTCCTTATTTGAAGAGATTTAGTCGTCCCCTCCCGTATCCTGCACCCTCTTCCTTCGCAGCGACGTCCACAATCTTTCCGCCATTCCCGTACCATCATTAAACGCTAGGCTTGTGTTGATTCATGTCGGTTGCGAACGCTCCTGTCGAAGACGCTGTGATCACTTAAGCTAGGTAGAGACACCCAAGTGCAGCGTTCTACTATAGTAAAAACCCTTACCTTCACCCTGACATTCACTGCTGGACAGCCGACATCGCTTCCGCGGTCTCGGATATCGAGGTCTTCCGGCTGAGAAGAAATAAGAAGACACCCTTCCGTCGTGCCGTATATATTCTGCAGTCGCTGAAGGCCTCCAAACGTAGAGTGGGCGGTGTTTGAAAGCCATTCTGTTACCACAGCACCACCAGTAACAATGTGCCTCATGGTAGGTAGGCGACGCCCTGTACATTGCATCTCCCGTATAACCGCATGCAACAAAGCCGGGAACGTCAGCATCACAGTGGCCTGTCATGGGGAGAAGGCAAGGTATAAAAAATAGCTTTACGCATGTACTGTCCTCGTTATTTTTCCAAAAATATTTGCGCGCTAGTTACGCAAGCGGATGTCCACCATATTTGCTAGTCATTCCGTGCGAATATCCTCCATGTGCACCATTAATGACGGAAGATACACATTGAAACAGCAAGCAGAGCGACAGACCTTGACGGGTCAACAGTCATTTCCAGGTACGTTCTGCCATACGGTAGAGTAAACCTGCTGAACAATTTCGTCTTTTGATATTAATAATATTCATCCGTATAATAGACGCTCCAAAGAAACCTCTTAAGCACATTTCGGCGGCGACATCACAGCCTTGCGGTGATAGCGTTTTATAAGGTGAGCTTTTTCCGAAAGTGTTCAAAAAGATATCATTTAATTGTGCAGTGTGTGTTTTACAACAACCGTCTGAGGCAAGCAGCCAGCTCGCAAGAAGTATATGCCTCCTAATTGAATGTGAACTAATGAACTAAGGTGCGAATTGGTAATTTTTATTTGTAATGTAATTGTTATTTCTTAGTGTTTAATGTTTACTGTTAAGAATTAACATGTTTATTGTTAATAAATAAAACTAACTACTCGCTCTCCTAAACAGATATGGGGTGCCCGCGCAGCTTGTCAGACGTAAGTATAAGCCAAACCAGAAATCAAAACACCAAACCGCCACCCTCGATCCAAAATCCATAACCCATGAACATAAAACCCAAGCCCTGACCGAACGCAAACCAAACCCCGCCCATTTGCTAAACGCGAGCCGATCTTCCAAGAAAAGCATACCGCGCACACCATACAAAATATCACGCCTAATAACATAAAGAAACACATCATGACCTTATCACATACCGATTCACCGGAAATGTAATGTTATAGTTGTCAGGAACTTTCAAATCAACCGCACATTACCCGGTATGCAGCGTGGCATATCTTCGTCATATTCCGTCCCAACGCCGCTTCGGTATATAGCGGCATCAGTCTGCAGCGCGTCCATTTTAAATTAGCCACTCATATCCAGGCTTGCAGTGCGGCCTAGACACGGCGACGTCGGTGGCAACGACGCAGCGCACGGATACCCTCCAACGCTTCGCAAATGAATATCGTGTCCGAACGGCGTGATCTTATCGATGTCGGCTTCACAATGCCACCACGCGGGGTCCGTTGATTCGACCACGGGAAGCATTTCTTTCTTGAGGCGGGTGGTTTTTTTTAGAACACCATTACGAGTTTGGACACCACAAGTGAATCAATACAAGCTTCGCTTAAAAAGTGATGTGCTTGCGTGGCCACTTTTTCAACGACAACATGCTCCTTGGTGGTTTGATGCCTCGCATTTCCCCCCACAGTTACCGATACCATGGACGGATGGTATCAATTATAAACATAAAAAAATTAGCATTGTTTCACAGCAACCAGCCAAGAACCAGCAAGTATGGCTGACTCTCTAGTCAAGACGCAGCAAGTGTAGAGCGAGAGAAGAAGCCAAGCTTAAAGTCCTCAGACTGCGGATGAGGATGTTGATCCTGGTTCTTTGAGGACCTTGATCTTGGCTTCTCACTTGTACCAGATGTGCTAAATCCCGACGTACGCTGTGTAGCGCGAGACGAAAGAGTGTATGAGTCATGTGAGACCCACTCTTATATTCCGCTTCTTTTGCTAGATACCTTCTTAAGAAGTCACCTTGTGCTAGTCGTCTTGTGATTTACTTTTGTAATCGTTCCACTGTTGACGCCATTGTCATTTGCAATGGTTATCATGCCAGGGCCCTTATTCTCTGAGCTATAGGGGAGGGGGGGGGGGTTCTTCCGTTGCCCGTACGTCATCTGATCTCTTCGTTTTCCCTCATGGTCTTCACCGTCTTCCCCCACCCCTAGGTGGTATTCTCTTTTGCGCGGAGCGATAGAGTATGGGGTTGGACATTTTCGGTGAGCATCATAAACCCTTGTCCACAAGTTCTTCCTGTATTGTTTATTGAGAATTGCTGAAATACTTCTGTATTTATATGTACCCTACTGCGTATTGACATAGGGCGCTATTTAACAGCGTTAAAGAAACTTAGTTATTCCAAATAATATCTCTGAAACAGGTATGCGATATGGCAACAACTAAAGGTCGGAATTGTCTTGTTTTGTTTCCTTCGTGCCTGTGCCCAGTTTTAAATTTCGACTGCAGATAGCCCAAGTTCTCCCATGCATGCTGGAAAAATGGTCATCTGAATTGACGCAGTAGAGTCTTTAGCGTCTGCGGAAAATAACCATAGTTATACGTCGCTTGTCGACAGACATGGCTGTATGGCCTTGCTACAATTTTATTACAGACGAGTCTGGCGCCTTTCCTCGTAACTGTGGGCGGCTCCGATGCTCAAATCGCAATAACATTTCACAAACTATTCTGCGCTGCAGAATCACCAGACAACAGAAGACAGTGTTTGAAACGATTTTTGTTGAACTTACAAGTCTCGGCCATGTCTAATAGATTCTCACGTACGGTTAAAATTGTATTTCCTGAGTGTTCTTACCCTAGAAGATGGAACTGCAATTAGAATATTTTGTCTACTTGACGTTTTCGTTTCATTTTTCAACTAGAGATTAAAATATTTCTGAATTTAAACATTTACGTAAGGCAGCCAGATGAAGAATGGCATACATAGAGTACACTACACACCCCAAACCATTGCTTGTTAACCTTCAAGTTCGGCCGGTATCTATACACTTATAGGTATACAAAGGCAAAACGTTCTCCACTAGAAGAACACAGACGCGACTCGTACTTAACAGAAGTCATGGTAGTAACAATTTGCGATAAGTCATACCGTGTGAGAATCGAAGATATTTTCAGTATGCTGTAGAGCCGCGCGAATCCTGGTATCCAAATGAGTAATTCCTCTTTCACCACAATGTTCGCAACGGTGACCTAAAACTTTCTTCGCCGTGCAACTTCAAGATATTAAATGGCAGGACATGGGCCATTGGACCTAAGCTATTCGGTTTCTTCTAATGATTGTATTTATTAACAGCGGAGCTGTTGTACAAGCCGTAAGCTCTGTGTTGCAGGGCAAAATACCAAGAAAATGCGAAGTGACTGCGAGTACGTGAATCGCGGCGACCACCGAGCGTTCCCAGCACATGCAGTGGCTTTAGCGAAAACAAAAACTGGCAAGAACGACGAGAGGCGAGAAAATACCGAGCACTCGTGAGCGCGTGCCTTGCGACGACTACCGATGCCTGTGTTCCTTTGGTTCGGGGCCACATCCCTAGGGTTTTGTCATAGAGGGATTATTGCAGCCATTCACGCCTACATATCAGAGACCAGACGCATGTGCTGCTAACCGGGTCAAACTTTTTTCGCCTTTTCACCAAAAAATGGCATCAATCACTTATTCTTCTCTAGATCGATTATATAATTCAGTAACCGTTTCCCGAATTCTTACAGGCTGATTGTATAGGGCTGGCGTTTCAGCCCCAAAAAGCCGCCCCGGTTCTTGGCCAATCCCCCACGTGGGTATGTGTTACCAGAAGAGGAACAACAACAATAACAACAAAAAAACGACAGGTCCCCGACTGGCGAGGTGGCTTTAAAAAAACGTAAGTGCTGTCCTCAAGTGCAATCCCGCATGTAATGCTTGGGATGAGGAACACGATGAAATCGATGCATATGACGATGACTACTTCTAGCACAGTGGAACGCAATGGCGAAACATGTAAATAAACAATTTCAAACTAGTGAAAAGTCGTTGTGAAGTGTCCTTCAGGGCTCACGTGCAACGACGTTCTGCAGCTTCGGTATGGTTTAAGCATTGCGCAACATTTGCAAGTTTCGCCAGTTGGACTTGTGGAAGTGTACAATGGTCAGGATGGATTTGCATCTACCACGCACAGCAAAGACGACAACCACTTCGATGCTATGACGACGGTTACGTGCACCGCAACTATGGAAATAAGCATTGATCCTGAAACTTGTTTGGTTGCTTTAATTGGCCGACGCAGCGCAGGCGACGAGGCGTGCCGTAGTGGAGAGCTCCGGACTAATTTTGATCACCTGGAAATCTTCAACGTGCGCCGAAATCTCGTACACACGCGCATTTTTCCCTTTTGCCTCCATCACAAAAGCGGCCACAGCGGCTCGAAATCGAAACCGCCTCTTCGTGCTCAGCAGCACAACGCCTTAGCCAGTGAGCCACCGCGGCGGGTATGATACTGAAACTGAACGGCGTGTCCGGCAATGCTCACTTGCAACAGCGTCGCCATTCAAGTCTTGGGCGCGAGTGGAAGTTTTTCCTGAATGTTTCTGTGCAGATTCAGCGGCTTGTCTCCTTTTAACCCCCACTCAGAAGGTTGTATTTTTAGTAATCCTTTGCCAGGCGAGTGTCAGAATATTTGGCGACGTAGGTGTAGCCGTAAAATGAAAACGCTCTACAGGAGACAAAACCAACATTCGCCGTCTTGCGTTTTACGTGTTCGCAATTTAGGAACTGAAGCCATGTCCTCAAATGGTGTGTTCTATTTAACGGATCCTCATTTCTTGCGTAGCCTGCTTTAAAGGACACTGAAGTTTAGGTGTCAAACTTCCCGTTTTGTTTGCTTTGCATCGACTGGCTTAAATCAACACACTTTCCATCGTTTATGGGGTCGATATAGCAGTATTTATTTACAAAGAGTGAAAGAAGAAATAACACAATGCGACATTTTCCGCGGCAGCAGCAACTAACTGCAGCCGCGCTTATTCGAGTTGCCATGCGATTGTCCAAGATCGGAATACAAGCCAGGTTCGGTTTCCGTTCTATGGAACAATATGCTTGGCATGTGATGTTATCACTGGCTGGGTATTCCGATACCTCTGGAATCGGCATACCACGCATCTCCCATGCTTTTGGCTGCAGAATGCGTCTAATGGGCCTGCCAACACCGCTGATAATCGTAAAGATCACTACCCGAGGCATACACAGTGGCTGAACGCCCTACGATTCGTCTGGAACGCTCAACTTCGCTGCGCTTCTCCTCCGCCTGTGAAGCTTGGTTGGCTCAGCCCTGTGTCGCAAGAGGCGCCTTCGCAACCGGCCAAACCGCGGCGGAATCGGCACTGGGACCGCAAGCAATCAGTGCTTATGCCTACGCCACGCCAACGAGAGCTAGCCAGCGCGTCAGTGTCAGTCTGCATGCAGTCTGCCAACACGTTCATGGAGAAATGAAGGCTGCATCGCAAAATGGGAAATTCAGTATAGAAATCCCTGTCTAAAAAATTCTGCAGAAATTCAGAAAATTATCTACTAATGCGTTGCATTCTTAAGCCGCTGCATTATTGTGGAAATGCAGGGCGCAATGCGGTTCGCCATGTAGCGTATGATTTGATATTTTTATTGTTGTTTTACAAAATTTGGGTCTACGGATGATCTTCATTTACGCTACTGTAACGATTACAGGTGAAACTTTTGCGAAATCTGCATTATTCTGGAAATGGCTTGTGTTTTACGTTTTGCCATTTTCTGTAATTTTTAGTGTATGTATTTTTTTCAATGTTTCGTCCTATAAATTATCTCCATTTACGCTATTATCACGATTATATTTGCGACTTTCCCGTAATCGGCATGATTGTGGAAATCTAGGGCGTTATACAGTTCCTCATTTTCAGTAATTTTTAATATCGTTCTTATTTTTTTGTTTTTCAAAAGTTTTTCGACCAGTTATACCCTTTCCGCCATTATAGCGATTACAGGTAGGGCTTCCGCGATGTCTGCATTTTTGTGTAAATGCTTGGTCGTACACGGTCCTGGCTCTGGGGTTACTAGGCAAAGAATGCTAGGCATTGGTGCGCAACAATCAACTTCCTGTAAAAAAAAAAACGAAAGCCATATCTTGGATTAGAACCTGATAATTCCGAAACCATACAGCGAGAGCTTCAGAACGCTTAACCATAGCCAATTGCTTTTTGTTATTGCCCTCGAACGTGGCCACAATAATGAGGTGGGCGAAAATATGAAATATTTATCGCATAGAACGTTTATTCTTTTTAGTTTCCGCATTTCCAGCAGCTTAGATAACAACACTCGAAACCCAATATAACGAAATTGAAGGGCGTCGACGATTATTTCGTTAAATCGAGAACTTCGTCAAGTCGAATCAAGCATTTTTTGTTTACCTTTTGTTTCTTTATTGTTTGTTTATTGTTTTGTTTGTTTATTGGGTATTTCAATTATATACCGTAGCGGCATACAGCAAACTTATGCGGCGTCGTATTTGTGAAGCAAAAATGGTCTTAAAATAAAAGTGCGCCCCTTGCGTATGAAAAGAGAGTGCCAAAACTGTTACCCGAACAAGAGCGGCCTCTGGGGCTATCTATGACGCACGAACGAAACTTTTTTTAGTACTGGTGCCATATGCTGAATCAAACATAAAATAACACCTTTGTATTGCGCCGCGAAGTTTCGTAAAAGCCGGACAGACGTGCTATGCAATGCTATCTTGGGGCGCCATGAATATTTTTGAGGTGCTCTATATAAAATCGAGCAAAATTTAACACTTTCAGGGCTGTGGTTTTTGATAAAAGGTTCGTTAATCTCGGACAGATCATGGTTTTGCTTTCGTTATTTTGAGTTGCACAAAGCCTTCGGCTCGGTGGGTGTCTGAAGACGGATTAGGATATCTTCGTTAACTCGGGTTTCGTTAAATCGAGTTTTGTCTCTATTTTTTTATTGCCGCTTCGGATTTGAGCGTCCCGAATTCCCTCGATTACTCTTCTCTAGCGACTGCATTTCTTGAGCAGAAAAGCGTTCGCAGATGTATGGTCGTGCTGCTGCCCGCTGTGTCAGTTCACCCAGCGAAAAAACTTTTTCCCGCAGCTTGATTTTCCGCTGAACGATAGAGGCTTCGGTTGATACGTTAACTTCGCGGACTATTCCCAACCTTTATTGCGCCTTGGATGTAGTACTACTAGCGTACCGGTCAGCGAAGCTTCGAACGAGCGTTTGTGTGAAGGTACTATGACTTCATAGTTCACTGAGCTTTATACAGTCGACAAACTACAAAAAATAGCTTTTCTTGCAGGCACAAATCCTGTTGTGGGTTTGTTTAAATTAAGCAAACGAATTTGGACGACCCGCTGGTGGCCGGCATAGTTACTCGGTCGCATGGTCGGCGAGCCGCGCAGTAGCGCAGTCAAGGCAAGCCATCTCGGCGGAGCGTCATACGGAACGTCATACCAAATCGGCAAGGAGGATGCACAGAGAAATATAGCCCTTTGTATTTGATTTTTGTACTACATAAAGTAGCGTAAACACCCCGAGAGTGCAAGGTCAAAACATGGCCTAGAAAGTCTAGACTACAATTTTAGCAAGGAAATCCTACAATGTTTTCAAATACCATAAGTGTATTTTACAGGTAGCAGCCCGTGCCACGCCTTCAAACCGATTTATCGCCTGTGTTCCAAACTCAGCTGGATTGCATTCCTGTGTAACTGTGAATAAATTATACTTTCACTTTATCCCAACCAGACATGCGTCTGCGTTTTAAAAAGTGGCGTGTAATGACGTTAGCCAAACCTTTATTGCCATTTCAGCACAAATATTGTATTTTAAAAACAGTAGCTTCGCCATGAGTGGCAAAAACCAGCCATATGTGCTGGAGAATTTGATGATGATGATAGTTGGGTTTTATTGGCGCAAGGCCGACTATGGGCAAAGAGCGCCAAAGAAGAAGTTACTGAATTATGATGAGACCGCACATACTAAAACATGTGACTAAAAGTAAAGGTGATGATGCAAAACAAAAGACAATGGAGATGGCTGGTGTATAGGGCCAGGGTGATTACACATGATATGACAAGAGCTGCAGAAAGTTTACCTCAGCTAAAAACTTAAAAACCCGTTGACTAGAAAACATTGGTTCGTCGGCTAAAAAGTATGATGGGTGCAAAGGAATGTGTTGTCTGTATAATTCAGGGAAATGTTTGTGTCGTGTTGTGTCAAGTGCCTTGCATGTGATTATAAAGTGGACTACGGAGAGGCCCTTTCCACACCTGCTACACGTGGGTCCCGAAGTTCCAGTGAGCAGGTGGGAGTGCGTCGCATGTGTGTGGCCTATCCGCAGCCTAGCCAGGGCGACTTCAGTGTATCTGTTGTGTGAGTAAGTTATGTAGCGTCCAAGTTGTGGTTTTATTATGTGTAGTTTGTTGTCTGTTTGTTGACTCCAGTGTAATTGCCATGTGTTACGAAGCTGTCGTCTGATGTGTGTCTTTAGGTCGGTGTAAGGTACTGTTGTAACGTCAACTGTAGTCATGAGGGCAGCATCACCAGCCATTTGGTCGGCGGCCTCATTGCCAGGGATTCCACAATGCCCTGGTACCCAGCATATAGTTATTTCAAGATTTGAGGCATATGCAGACATTAGTACCTTGAAAAGAGTATTTATGACATAGTTTTTAGATGACCTTCCTAATGACAGTGCCTGTACAACGCTTTGAGAGTCTGTGTACACAATGGACTTGGGAATTTTATGTTTGATGATGTGGTTTGTAACGAGTAAAATGCCATATGCTTCTGCCGTGTAAATACTGTTATGAAAATTCATTGTTTTGCTTACTCTAAAATTTGGTCCGTGCGCTGCACAAGATACCGTAGAACCAGTTTTCGACGCGTCGCTATAGAATTCTGCGCACCTGTACTTGTCCTGCAGGAACAGGAAGTGCTGCAGAATTGCATTCTTGGGTACCCTATTTTTTTCTACAAGAGTGAATGACAGGTCGCATGATACAGGACGAAGATGCCATGGTGCGATGAAATTTTGAATGGGTGTCTTGTGCGTGTCTGAAAGAGGGACCGTGAGTGCAGAAGCCTCCTCCCTAACTCTGAGAGAGAAAGGTAAAGAAACGGATGGCCTGTTTAAAAAGAGTTGCAAGTTTGATGTATTGTTCATGATGGGATTAAAAGGATGGTTGGTAAGGGACACAATCTTAGATGCATACAGCAGGTCAACCTACTCCCGCTGATGCCCTAGACACCACTTCTCGCACTCGACATAAAGGCTTTCGACAGGGCTAGTGCGGAAAGCGCCGCATGAGAGGCGAAGGCCAAGATGCAGCACTGGGTCAAGCATTCTCAGTGCGGTCTTTGTCGCCGACCCATACACGACACTGCCGTAGACGAGCCGGGACCCCACCAACGCCGTGTACAGGCGCAGCAGGAGTTGTTTGTCGGCCCCATAAGATTGATGTGAGAGAACCTTAAGAATATTCATTGCCTTTAGGCATTTACATTTGAGGTGTTTGACATGAGGAATGAATGTAAGTTTTTCATCGAATAAAATGCCTAAAAACTTGTGCTCCTTGTTGACAGGAATTGGCACATTCGCAAGAATGATGTCTGGGTCCGGGTGGACCCCACGCCTCCTGGAGAATACAACACAACAGCTCTTTCCGGGACTAATTTTAAAACCATTCTTATCTGCCCAGCCGGCAAGCTTCTTACGCCGAGCTGGACTTGACGTTCGCAGATGGACATATTACATGATTTAAAAGATATCTGCACGTCATCTACATACATGGAGTAAGAAATTGTATGCGGCAGTGCCTTCCCAAGGGAGTTCATTTTTACTATGAAGAGAGTGCAGCTTAGAACTCCGCCTTGCGGCACGCCATTTTCTTGCACGTGTACCTTTGACAGTGCAGAACCAACTCTGACGCGAGAGGTTCTCTCCGGCAAATAGCTAGCAAGGGTGTTAAACATATTTCCAGAAACACCGAATGACTTCAGGTCAGTAAGGATCCCATAAAGCCAAGCGGTGTCATAGGCCTTTTCTAGGTCGAAAATCACAGTTAAACAGAACTGTTTATGCACGAAGGCATCCTTAATATACGACTCTAGTGCCACAAGTTGATCGTTCGTGGATCGCCCCGCCCTGAAGCCTGCCTGGCAGCTCTCGAGAAGGCCGTTATACTCCAAAAAGTACACGAGCCTCCGGTTTATCATCTTCTCGAGAAGCTTGCACAGGCAGCTGGTCAGGGCAATGGGTCGATAGCTAGCGGGAGAAAAAGGGTCCTTCCCTTCTTTCAAGAATGCTACAACTATGGCATCCCTCCAAGACTTTGGAATGTGCCCCGAAAGCCATATCTTGTTGAAAAGGTGAAGAAGTGTTACAAGAGTGTCTGTGTGTAAGTTCTGTATCATTGTATATGTAATGTTGTCTGGGCCTGGAGCTGAGGGTTTACACGTGCTCAGAGCAGCCCTCAGCTCATGTAGTGAAAACAGGGAGTTGTACGAAGTCTGTGATTTGTTGTTGTCGTGTATAGACTTCTTTTCACAAGAGGCTTTATGTTTCAGGAAAGTGTTCGTGTAGTGTGCTGAACTGGACACGTGTTGGAAGTGTTGTGCGAGTGTGTCAGCCTGGTCTTCCAGAGTGTCCCCTGTTGTACTGACCAGGGGCAGGCTGTGTGTTTGTTGTCCCTTGAGTTTACGTATTCGTGTCCATACTTTCCTTGTGTCTGTGTAGGAGTTTATTGATGTTATGAATGTACGCCAACTCTCTCGTTTTGCCTCACGGCGCACACGTTTTCCTAATGCCTTGGCCCGTTTGAACAAGAGGAGGTTTCCCGACGTGGGGTACCGACGAAGGATACCCCACGCCTTGTTCTGGGCCTCTCGCGCCCGCCTACAGTCCTCATTCCACCACGGCCTCCGCTGGTTGCGCGGGGCACCAGAGACGTGGGGAATGGACTTTTCGGCGGCGTCGAGGATGTGCGCCGTGAGCAGTTGGGTAGCTTCTTCAACGTGTAGGTGTCCTATGGATGTGTGGTGTAGTTTGGATGTCTCTGTAAATGTATTCCAGTTAGCTCGTGCTTCATTGAACCTATTATGGGAAGATGGACAGCATGGGCCTTTACCTATGTATGTGAGTGAGGTGGGGAAGTGGTCACTACCGTATGGGTCAGTGCCCACAGCCCACTCGAGGAGAGGAAAGAGAACTGCGGAGCCAATCGCCAAGTCAAGACATGAGTATGTGTTGTGTCCTATGCTATGGTATGTAGGCTGTTTATTGTTGAAAAGGCATGCTCCTGAAGATGTAAGGAATTTCTCTATAAGGCGACCTCGGGCATCTGTGCGAGAAGAGCCCCAAAGAGTATTGTGAGCATTAAGGTCGCCTGTCAGGATGTATGGTTCGGGCAGCTGGTCAACCAGCGCCTCGAAGTCAGAACTTAAAAGTGAAACATCAGGAGGAATGTATATGGAGCATACCGTTATCAACCTATTAAATATTATCAAGCGTATTGCTACAGCCTCAAGGATTGTGTTCAAGGTGACCGGGTGGCACGCTAAGGATTTGCGGGCGATTATGGCCACACCGCCAGAAGAGTGTGTGCAGCCAACCCTGTCCTTTCTGTATACCAGGTAACTATTCAAGAAATTTGTGTTCTTGGAACTCAGGTGTGTTTCCTGAACACACATTGCACTTCGCTGATTAGCATGCAGGATCTCATAGACGTCGTCAAGATTACTTAGAAGGCCTCTGCAGTTCCATTGAACGATATTTTCTCTTCCCATTATTATGTATTAGAGCTACTGGAGTGTGACTATTTATGTAAGGTCTTTCGGGGCTTGGACTCTTGGACGGGGTTTCTTTACCTCCTTGGAGGTTTAGATGGAGGGACCCGTTCCTTCCGCTGCGAAGCAGACAGGAAGGGTCCCACATCCAAGTCATCATCTGATTTGGAAGGGGTACCCGGCGTACCGGACCCCCCGGACCTGGCACCCTTTGCGGTGCCCTTCGTTTTGGCCGCGACCGCCGAGGGCGTCAGGAGCGCCCCAGGTGGCACAGGCGGTGCGGCGGAGGTGGGAACTGCTGCGGTTTCCTCCAGCTCCAGCTCCATCTCCTCCGGGCCCTCGCATGTGCTTCGGGCCGGTGGAGAGGAGGAAACAGAGGGTGCAGCAGCATCCCCAACGGACGTGGATGCCACCACAGCTGCTGCTGACTTAGCAGGCGGTGCGGTGGCGGGTTGGGTCGCCAGAGGCAACCCAGGGGGGGGCGGAGGCGGGACCAAGTCCGACTCGTGGTACTGGGTCCCCGCCGAAACAAGACGCCGCTCCGCCCCCCGGCGAGCTGCGTCGGCGTACCTCCCCAAGGGGAAAGAGGCGAACCTCTTTCGCGCCTCGGGGAAGGAGATGTTCTCAGTTACTTTCACGTGGATGATCTTTTTTTCTTGGTGAAACTTCTCACAGCTACGGGAGTATGCCGCGTGCGGCCCCTGACAGTTTGCGCAGGTGAAGGTGGTGGAATCACATTTTTCGGTGGGGTGGTCGTGTGCGGCGCATTTTGCGCAGGTCTGTTTGCCGCGGCAAGACGTCGTAGCGTGCCCGAACTGCTGGCACTTGTAGCAGCGGCGCGGGTTAGGTATGTACGGACGTACACATCACCTAATGAAACCAGCATTGATGTGATCAGGAAGATTTGAACTGCTGAATGTTAAGATTATGTGCTTTGTGGGTATTTCTACATTGTCGCGACGGATGGTGATTCTCCTGACAGCTGTTACGCCCTGATCCTTCAGACCTTCTAGAAGGTCGGCCTCTGTTTCACTTAGCAGATCTGGTTGAGATATCACTCCCTGCGAGCTGTTGAGGCTGCGGTGGGGTGTGACAGTGATGTCCAGATCTGCCATGCGGGATTGGGTCAGGAGATTTGTGGCTTGCTGCTGCGTCTTGACTTCAACCAACACTTCGCCTGTCCGTAGTTTTTTTGCCTCGAAAGATTTGCCAATAATTCCTTCAAGGAACTTGGAGACGAGGAATACAGATTGGGAGGAGACGGGTTTGGATTTGTCGATTGATTCAAGGACCAAAAAACGGGGATAGTTGTCATGTTTCGGAACGTTGATAGTTGGTAGGGGTGGAAAGAAAACTTCGGTGCGGCCCCTTTTCGGGGGCCGATCACGTCTGGGGGGGGGGGTTTGAAAATTCCATATGATACATTGGAAAGCAGGGAGACGGGGGTACCTTCTCCTTTGACCTTACCCTGGTAGTCAAAGAGGTCCCGGAGCTCCCTGCCTGGTAGACAGGCAGGGAGCCCGTCGGCCGGAGCTTGACCAAGGTTCCGACGGCCACCGTTTACGGCTTCTACCCTTCACCTTAAAAACACCTCGCCACGGTTGGACACGGCTTATGTTGGGAGCTCGGGGTCCGCGGTGTCGCTGCTCACCGTCACCATGAATACTCAAGGTGCCCCGTGCGGGGTGCTGGAGAATTTGGTACTTGCGGTTGTCTATAATGATACAGCATTATAGCCTATTCTTGTCGGGAATAAGACATCAATAATACTAAAAATTGCCGGTGGACGCTAGAAAATCAGCGAGGCACGGTACGCAAAAGCGGCGACGGACGGAATACACAATTTCGGGCAGCTGGGAGAAAAAATACATGCCACTCTGCGAGCTCTGAATGACGCTATATTTTAGGCAATATCTTGTACACAAAGCAGCTAATAGAGTACCAATGAGAATTCGGTAAATTTTCACTGGGTGCGATACAAGCCACAGTACTCCTGAATGCGAGACGAGCACAGAACCCTGTCATAACCATAACTGAATAATTCTAGCTAAATAAAGGTAAACCAAGCAAAAAGGTTTTGCTCTCGACCCAGCAACAGGCGTGCGTGACGAACTCTGGATACTGAAGGGGAAATTAGAGCCTGGAAGAAACAGAATGAATATTTTGTTCAGTTGAAAAGCACGTCCCCGCTATTAGCGTATATATACAGGTAACAACGGCCATTGGTGAAACCTCTCATTCATAAAAACTATAAGAGGAAGAAAGCTGTGCAAAGGTAAAACTATGCTCATGACAATAATAAGACACATGTTCAGTACTGAACACGCATCGTTTCAGGCAGCTCGTTATCATCGTGTGTGGAGCAAATGCGCTGCCTTCCAGGCGACATTTGTCCGCAGAATTTGATGGCTTGTATTTTGTTCGCCGGCGGACTTTGAACAGTCTACATCTACAGCAGCTGTGAAGCGAGGCTGTGAACCTCAAGAAGGAATATTGTTACCCGTTTATACACTAACGCTTTGCCATTCACAACCTGAAGAGAAGTGCCTACGTGAAGTAGAATTTTAAAGCGAAAGGTTTTTTAGTGGGACCGATGATGTTCTGTTTCAAAAAAGTAATGCAGCTCTCCAGAGACAGGTCACTTCCCTGAAAATCTCTGGAAAGTCTTAGGACACGCGGCGTGTTTCGGGAAACCGGGGTTCTAATGGGTCAAAAGAGAAACTTGAAAATCTGAAGGAAGGAACAATGGTAGATAATTCAATTGACGCATCGAAAATAAAGAAGGAGTTTAAAAGCTTACCTTTATCTCATGAACCACGCATTGGTATACATTCACATCGTTGGTACACGTGTTTACTCTGTGCGCAAAACCCATCGTATAGATTGGTTTTGCGTTTGCGATTTGGATCTTTAAAGGTTTTACGATCGATTGGACGCGCTTTCAGGAAAATGTGAAAGCACGTGAAGCTTTCGCCCTCCCCCTAACTTTCTTTAGAAATGGTTGGTAAATTTGTTATTGCATTCTTCACGGCCGGTAACTTCAGAAGCATGAAACTAGTTGAAGATTGCTTGAACATGGTTTTAATAGTAAAAAGAAGCTGAATTTAGGATATTTTTTTTTTCATTTTCATTCGGATACCACAGGTGCAAGGCGTGTTTGTTTTCATAATTATGTGACATTCCCACATAGGGCGCAGTGAAGCTTATTCGTTACGAAAGGTAAAAAGAGAGGTAAAAACATTGGCTGCAATTCAGGCTAACGAAGGTGGTTAGAAAGTAAATCTTCAAACGACACCCACAACATTTGCCCATGCGACGTCCCTTGAATCAACACACGTGGCTATACAACAAGCGAAACCAGAGGTTCGGCCACCAGCCCTTACATGGAATTTGCGGTTCATCTTTCGCCATTTATAAATTCGCCCCATAAACGGCGGAAAACAAAAAATGGCCGCTGTCGACTGACCCATTTGCCAAATATGCCGTGCAATTATACCACAAGTGGAGAAAACGCATAACTTAACACTATTGTAAACGTAAGCCAAGTCTTACGAAAAATTTAGATTTGTCTTATCTTAGGTTTGTTTTCAATGTAGCACGTCAGTTGCTGAGAGCAGCATCCCGAACGCAGCAGCGCCGTCCAATCCCGAACTACAGCAGCGGACGCCGTCGCTCTAGCCCAGCCGTGGGTCGGCAGAAAGAAAGCAGACAGGAGCGTCTTTCCAAGCGTGAGACAGCGCAACCTAGCCATTCCGATGTGCTAGCTCGGGGCTACACCACCGCGCGACGGAAGGGCAGACAGAGAAAGAATTCGGCATGTGAGCTTAGTAATTCCCATTTTTACCGATTGTAACTAGTTAGTTTAGGAAGCTTGAGAACTGCTAGTAAGCTCAGAGAACTTTTGTAATCGCATGTTATCAGAACTAGTTGCTCTTTTTGCCTTCCTAATACCTCTTAAAAAACAACCGAATTGGTATTCACCAATTTCGATGACGTAGTCCTATTCTTGGCAAGCAACACGAAAAAGGTAGCGTTTCTGTACGGCCAGATGTCTGAACGTGGTCTCTACATTTTGTGTTCTCTCCCTGCAAACCGATCCCTAGAGTATCTTTGCCGTACGACCACCTAATTACGTTGGGTCCGGGAACCCAGGAGGTTCTTTCGAACAAGTTAATCAAGCCGTACGAACGAAGCGCACAACGGACGCGAAGCTGCGACAAAACAGGGCCAAAATGACCGTCACTAAAGCAGACGACGAAGCCTACGGAATGGTGCCCGCCGTCTAGCCCGCTGGCAGGCGTGGTACGCTTGAGCGTGCGTTCAACGCGCCATCTACACTGAAACCGTCCCCACCCCCTTCAGCTGCGTTAGGAGTTTCCTGTCCGGCACGCCGCGAAGGAACCTTTCGCTGGTGAGCTAGGAAGCTGTAGTTTAAAAATCGATATTCTTTTGGGCACCACCGGAGTTTACTTCGCACTTTGCGACCTTGTTCTAGACTACCTAAAATGCCTAAAACGGTATGCGAATTGGCAACTCTGAAGCTCAGCTTGAATCCAACAAATCTCCAACCATGTTTAACGTTGTTGCACTCTCCGAGGACTAGAACGTTTACACATGGCGCAATAAAAACGACGTTGAGCCAACCAATATAAATAATTGATGAATGCCACAAGATTCCTACCTTGTATTTGTCGATGGCGTCTATAATTTCTATTGGAGTTGACATAGATGATACAACAGCACCGACTGCGCCGTTCAAAACGGGCATTATTTGAAATATCAGTCCAGAAATGTGCGTGATGGGGTTGGCGCCGAGGGAAATTTCAGTCGTCCTCCATGGCAGGTGCTGCCTGTGTCCGAACAAAAAGGCTAGTAAGTGATATTACTCTTTTCATTCAAGGAGGAGTAAAGAAGACTAGTACCTATGTAGGCAAGAGTCAGAAAATATGTCAACATAAAACGGAAAGTATAAAACATCTCCAGAAATTCATAGATTTGCCTACTAGTGCGTAGCATTTTTATGTCGCTTGTGTAACATAGGAGTTCTTTACAGCCAGACATGAATAAGAGTAGCGAAAGACGTCAGATTATTGACAGCGGAGCTGCTGTAGCTGGCCGTAATATGTGACGCGTTAAGCGTTAAAAAAACCAAGAAAATGCCGAGAGCACGTGAGCGCGTGCACTGCAGCAACCGCCGACCGTCCCCAACATGTTCAGTGGCTGTAGCAGAAACAAAAACAAAAAAAAAAAACCAAAGAACTGCGGAAATAACGCCGAGCGCTTCGGGTGGACTAGCAATGAACAACACCGCAGCTGGCGCAACACCTGCTCCCCGGAACATCGACACGACTCCAGGAAGGCGGGCATGCGTCGCGCACGTACGCGCAGCCGCTGCGGCCCAGCGCTCGTCAAGGGCTACCCCGCATGTAATGCTTGGCATCAGGAACGCGACGAAATGGATGCATCTGACGATAACTACTACTAGCACAGTACAAAGCGGCGACAGAACATGTAAAAACATAATGTAAAACTAGTACAAATGCGTGGTGATTTGCAATCCACTTCCCCTGCAAAAATAAATGGAGCGTCGCTATGCTATGGTTCAAGCCTTGCGCGACTTATTGCAAGCTTCGCCAGTTTTTCCTATTTATTTTCTTTCAGTTTCTTTTTCTTTTGTTTCCTGAATAATGTAAATTTTACCATTATAGCGATGAAGTGCCTTTACTTATCAAATCATGCTTTCTTGTTTTGCTTCCGAAAATGTAAGGCGTACTGCCGAGTCGTTCGGTTTACAGTTTTTTTTCTTGTAATTTCACCGTCCTTTTCCGCACTTTCCTTGTTCAGTCCTCGTTTATTGTTAGATGCATGAGATACACATTTTTGTTTATGCCACATAATTTTTCTGAAATATTAATTTTTATTTTTCTTCTCTTTGTTTTTTGTAATTCTGTTCCACCAATCTCCACTTACGCTGTTATAACGATTAAAGGTGTTAGATCCTTCACATCTGTATTCCAGTGGAAATGAAATTGATTACACGGTTCGCCATTTTCGCTATTTTTATCGTAAATTTAACGTTCTTTTGCGGACTTTTTTTTCCATTATTCTTAATATTTTGGGGCGATAAATAAAACACATATTTTTGGTGTCAGATTCGTTTAGGGTAAAATTTTATTTTTCCCATTTTTCTTTTTCTTTGGTTTCTAAAAACTCTGCATGACCAGTTATGTCTGTTCACGATCTTAAAAAAAATAAATGCGTTACTTCCGCCAAATCTGCCTTTTTGTGGAAATGCTCGGCGTTACGTGGTCCTGGCTGGGGGGGGGGGGGGTACTGGGCAAGGAATGAAACGGCTGTTGACGTTTGTAAGGGACTTACTGCTTCTGAACCGACGGGATTAAAACTATGGCCCACGTGTAGGAAAAGTTTTACAAAAGCATACAAATGTTCTCAGCACCCTAGTTTGCCTATTTTAGAAGTATGTGAATTTGTACTGAAAGAGATACACAAAACTCTCACTTGCCAGACAGCTATGGCCATCTACCCAGTCGAAAATGACAACAGAAAAATTTCTGTAGTACGTCGTTTGTCGTATTTTTGCGTGTCGTACAGTCGTACCGTCGTAGTCTTGTCGTACAGTCGTCGTGTTGTGTCGTCATTCTGACATTTGTCGTGTGTAGTATTCCTGTAGCAATTTTGTTGTTTTATCGTGTGTTGTAGTCCTGTAGTGATCCTGTAGTATGTCATAGTCCTGTAGTAAACCTGTAGTGATCCTGTAGTATGTCGTAGCCCTGTAGTAATCCTGTAGTATGTCGTAGTCCTGTAGTAATCCTGTAGTATGTCACAGTTCTGATGCTCTACTGCGAGAATCATGCCTGTCTTGTCGAAGTCCTGATGCTGTGTTATGTATTCCTGGCGTCTTGCAGTCCTGACCTGTCGCACAATGCATTCATAACAATTCTGTTGCAGCAAATATCAGTATTTTTGAATCCAGCCTAGCACTGTATTTGGGCTGTCCACTGTAAGTGAACAGTTAAGACAGCCCAAATATGCCACGAGCCCATGCACAGGCAAACTGAAGAGAATACAAAAATTTTATTTTAGTTTCCTTCATGCACACACAGCTCCAGGCTCGAAAAAACAAGTACAAGTACCATTAGAATTGGCTTGCCGAAGGCTGAAAGTGCACCGTCCCTAACTACACACACTATGGATGATCCGCGCAATTCTAACGCTGCAAAGTTGTCTGAAGCTGCAAAAACCTTATAGTAAATACACTACATTCCCAGGGAAAAGCCACCAATAGCTACAGGCTGCCACTAATGAATTGTACAGCTGCAGAAAGCCACAAAAAAACTATCAATGCACACCTCATGAAGCACAAAAACGACATTGCAAATTACATCCACCATTAAAAATGCCGCCATTTCTCACAATGACTGTTTAGTATTAAAACGGTAGAGACACTGGCTCTGGTGTTCACACCAGCCAAATTGGCAAACAAGCCCATGTACCTCCTATCGGCGCAGATCAGCGAAATTCTGCGCGAGATATCTAGCCAGAAGCTTGCAGCGCTTGTGCATTTCAGCTTGCTCGCAGACCTTCACTTGGAGGTAATGCCAGAAGAAACCTGCATTGATAGAAAAAAAAAAAAACGAACATTGATGCAAGACAATGACAGGCAGCACAAAAAGACTGAAAATCATACTGCTAATACTGTGTCCTTAAACTGCGCCATTTTATAAAAGCTAAACATGCTTCTGCATGCTGAGCAATAAGAAGTGCTCTCTATTGCTGATAAAGTGCTTTTCACATTACTGTGCCTATTCAAAAACGTTCAATTTAAACGATACCTTGCAAGCCCCTTTCCACAGCGTTCCTGGCAATTCTGGAACAAGTCAAGCCATTAGGACTTAGCTCAGAAAATGTCCTTTCAAAATCAGTTTTGTTTTCATTTTTCAACAAAAACGTGATTTTTGACATGCATTTGCATCACATGGGTGCAGAAAGGGGAGTGGTCTTTGCGCGTCACTGCTACTAAAGAACAATGCATGCCAACCGTAGGTACTCTGCATCAGCGTTTGGTTTTTTATTATCAGGGCATGAAGGGTGAATCAGATGATAATTTTTAAACGTCAGGTTTGCAGTCACACAGTAATAACCCCTGAAATCGGCTGAAAATATCAAGCAGTGCCCGTTTGCAAAGTTACTTCACGATTTTAGGCAGTCTTATTGCCTTTGCGCACATTGTTCTTAGTTGTGTTGTAGTTCTACTTACCACAGGACCATTCAAACAGTTAACAACAGTTTTGTTTCTGCATCGCGAAATTCATATGTAGTGTTACTCTGCAGTTACTCAACTTCAAGCCTACCTGCCATGGTGCCTTGAGCATCCGCTAAACATCCTCACAAAAAAAAAGCATGCCACTCATGATTTCCCCCCCACCCTAAAACGTTTTCTGCAATAAGAACTTCCGATGCAAGTCAAAAGATAACGCCCAGTCACCAGATATCAGTTCCGACGAAAAGAGCACTTCAAACCGGCTTTACACACCCCCAGCTGTCCGCCTGCCAGTTTCGTTTCCATACAAGGGTATCTCCAGAGGTCTAGTGCTGCTCCTTAATTGAAAGGTCTATTCGGATGGAGTCTCCAATACCTTTTGTACTGTTTCATTTCAAAAATGTTAGGTGCGCTGCAATGCATGAGGCTCATAGTGCTGATCTTTATTATCGCACAACAGCTACTTGGGCAAAGTTTGCGGGGCACGATTTTAGCGCATTGCACCGCATTTCTGTAAGCAAGGCTACAATAGCGAGTCAGAAGGTGATGATAAACCGCAAGTTTGTTTTTAGCGATAACTGACAGTGAACGTCAACAAGCATCAACCACGGAGTTACATTTTCAACTCCATGCATGTTTTTCCGCATCGCATGCTTGTCCCGAATACTGTGCTGGCTGTAAATGCAGTCAGTCACTGACAAAATGTTTTTACGTCACACGGGGACACATTGGTGCCTCTGATAATGTCAAATCGCCAGATTTCTTCCAGGGAACCACCCAAAATTGCCCATGTTGAAACTCAGGTTGGACTTCACCGCATGGCACGGGCACCACGCGTGGTAATTTTTTTTATCTTAATTAGTTCTTACCAATGATTTTGCAGAAAAAATTTTTTTCTTGGACCCCTAAATATCGGTCAATTTTCCAGTGCTAACGAGAGTTAAATTACTACAGCGTGACATCATACTCATAAAACTTTCCCCAAAGAGTTATATATAAGCCAGCTCATAAATCTCTAAGTAAAGTTAAGCAACGATAAAAGTTCAGCAAATTAAACATATTAAAAAGAAAAAGTGCCGATACTCCCTAATGCAAAATTTGCGCGCAGCGTGAACTGCAGTCTTCTCAGTCGAGGTGCGTAGTTGCCGTGTCAATTTAGACAAACAAACTATCAATGCAGACAATCAAAAATGCCTCTGTTTCAGTAACTGACCATTTTGGACTAAAAGGACCCTGGAACACTCTTTAAACAGTGCCAGTAAACCTGCACAATGTTTAGATTACACTGCCAGGAATACCTGAGCCAAATATTACCAGTCCATGTGAAGCGGTGAGCACACAAATCGCGAAAGACGGGGAAAAACCAACCGCGCACTCTTCGCTCTTGGCATGGCCTAAACGACGTCATTGCGGCCATGGCTGTTCAATTGGCTGTCGCTGGTCAACTTTGCGACTCATTTCTCACATTTCTTGTGAGGATTCGCCGTCATCGGCGCTGTGTACCAATCTGTTCTATGCCTAAACATGCACGCGCAGTTTGGTATTTCTTTTGCTGAGTGCGCACGGAGTTTGAGTGAAAAACTCAATACTCTCCTTTCAACGAGACCACTAGGCAACAATTGCTTAATGCTTCAAAAACGCTCTACCAGCCTGAGCGCGCGCTTGCAAGCAGGCAGCCATGCCTGCTTTTTTGTGGCACCAAACCAGAATTGACTCCCCCCCCCCACGTTGCAGAGAATACTCCCCAGCCTATGATATGTCCAAGGACGCCGAAGAGAACGCTGCAAGCCGCCCCCCTCTCCAGGAGAGAGCACACAGCTTTCGTTGCGTTGTCCGCAGTCGAGTTGAGAGAGAACAACTATGCGCGATTTCTAATCCTGCATAGTTTCGGTGACAGTAAAGGGCTTTTCATAATTCTTCGAAGGGCGATTTCTAGGACAATAGACTTTACCCCAAACTACATTCCGAGTAGTCGATGGCAAGTGCTGCAGGGTCCCTTTAAAACAGTAGAGACACTGGCCTAGGTTTCCAGCAACCAAATTAGTAAACATGTACCTTCTTATTGGTGCAGATCCACAGACCCTCGTGCTAGATATCTCACTAGCAGCATGTGTCGCTTGCTCATGTCTCCTGGTTCGCAGCCCTTCATCTGCAGGTAGTGCCAGAAGGGATCTGCATCAATAGAACAAAACAATACATGTAATGCAAGACAATGGCAAACAACGTAAAAAGACTGCAAATTAGACTGCCAAAACTGTGTTTTTAACCTCTGCCATTTCATAGAACGAAACACAATGGCTCCACATAGATGAGCTGCGAAGCCGGGCGCAGTCGACGAAGTGCACGAAACAAACCACGTTTGTTCATAATTTGCAAGGCAGCATACTTACCAGTCGTTTTACTGAATTAAACTTGGACAGACTCGAGCTTTATTCTAGAAAACAAACATGGGGCTGTCTGTTTCCCTTACTGTGTGCGTAGCACACAACCCAATTTGCTCGACTAGTGAAGACACCAGACAGGTCGCATTTGGCTGTTCGACATCCATGTGTAAGGCTCCACATGTAAGAGGGTGTGAAACCTATAGTTTTGCCTGCACGACCTACCCTCCTTCCTCTGGTCCCCACATGTGCACGCGTAAACTAGCAACCGCTTATATGTGTGTGCTTAGCAAAAATGACAAGAGCAAGCGGCACCCAGAAAATGGCTTCACTGGAATAAAACCCAAAGGGGGGGGGGGGGGTTGAAACACAGACTGTTTCGCAGTAAAACGAATGCTCCCCGTGCTAAAAAAGTGGTGCTTTTCTCATTTATATTACTGCAGAGCATAACATTACACTCATAAAACTTCTCTCCAAAAGTATATGCCAGCTTGTAAAACTTTCAGCTAAAGGGGCCATGCAGACACATCACAAGTTTGGTTCATTCGAAAGATTGCCACGTTAAAATCATAGTGACACCACTTTCATCCCCAAATAAGCTATATAAGTAAGGAAAAAGGGAATGGCCATGCAACCCACTAGCTCATTTCCCGCAACAGAACCTAGATATCCTATGTGCCCAGCTGTGCGATTGGCTGAGGCCGGCAAAAGCAAACACAAATTAGGTACGGCTTGCAAGCTTTCCAAATGAGCTATTTGCGCATAAATGCAATGCATATTCATTTTACAGCAGCATGAATGGTGCGAGAAACAATAAAAGTACAAAATACACATAAGCATAGAAATATTGATGAGCACTGCTGTTGGTACTGGGCACACTATGCTTGTTGTAGCTGCACAGCAGTCCGCCGCTTTGGAGTTGTCTTACGTGACCCTGTTTGGCGAACATACCCCATGTTTTACAAAACGATTACTTTCTACAGTAGCAAAAACAAGCCAAGTTCTGGGACTAACAGAAAGAAAGCGTTAAACACCTACTTTCTTCACAGCCAGCGCCATAGAGGGCTCGTGCTGGTAGTGCCGCCAGGCTCGTGCTGGCGCAGCTGGTGTCGGGTGCTGGTGGTTCTGCAGGGCTCATGCTGGCAGGGAGCTGCAGGCCATGTCCACTCTTTTCACTCCCTGGAGAGGTGCCTGAGTCACATGAAAAAGTGTGTCACTCTTAAAACAATACGTAGTACAGGCAATCAGTTTTAATAAAGGCTGTGGCTAGCGTTCCGTCCAGACGGAACGATATACAAGTGCTAAAGTTCCGTCCAGACGGAACAGGGCGCTGCGGGTTATCCTTCCGTCCAGACGGAATACAACTGAGAGCTTAGCGTTCCGTCCCGACGGAGCTGGCGTGAAATTTGTACAGTTCCGTCCGGACGAAAGCAAAACCGGCTGATTAGACGCCCTGCTCCACCTTCAGATGTGGTGTAGGGGTTGCTCCTCGGATAATGGCAGTATTGTACCGGGTTCGATTCCCCCCGGACATGCTTGGTTTTTTTTTTTTTTTTTTGCGTGGTTGCACCAGCGTTATGCAACAGCTAACTTCTTGCCCACTTTACAATTGACGCGGTGAGAGCAGTCGGTCTTTTATTTCGCACTCAACCGGCTGCTCCGCTACCGCTCAATAGAGCCAAGGCCGACGTGTCCATCGCCAGAGTTCCGATCGCCTCTAGTTCGTAATGGTGATTACTAATTAATGGTTCTTCTGGCTAGTCAATGAGCGGAAGCGGTTCATTCAGCTGGGTAAATATCAAGAACGACTGCCCTCGCTGCTTGTTGTGAAGCGGGGGTTTTTTTTTTGACGCCCGCGTCTTCTAGCTGCCTCACTCAGAAAATGACGCGTGTCGCGCGCGGCAGTGGGAGGAGCCTGCGACTTGCGCCATTGGGGAGGCATGCGCCTCATGGCGGCAGTTTCGAAGCGCTCGACTCAGCCGGCTGGCTCCGCCAGCATAGATAGCCAGAGATTTTAGGCCACCACCCCGGCAGATACTGCATGGGCGCTTTCACTAGCTGTGCGGATGATGTTTTGTAGTACCATTCTCGCCCAAAATTATAAGCTCCTTTACCGCTCAAGCAACTTCGTGCATGTCTTGAGCGGCATTTTGAGCGGTCGCTCGTGCTCCCGACACCATAGTTTCCCTACACCACTTCGCGGCCGAAGCCGCCGCCATGTTCCTGCCACTGGCCGCGCCGGTCGCAGCGTACCAGTGGTTCCGCTGCAGCGTCAGCGCGCCTGTGGCGTGCGCGGCGCATTTTCGCGGGCAGAAAATGCTCCGTCCGATCGCCTTTCTTGAGTTTTGTAGATTTTTACCCTACCGGTCAAACCACTTCTGCTCATTGACTAGCTAGAGTCACCGTTACGAATCACCATTACGAACTAGAGGTGATCGGAACTCTGGCGATGGACACGTCGGCCTTGGCTCTATTGAGCGGTAGCGGAGCAGCCGGTTGAGTGCGAAATCAAGACCGACTGCTCTCCCCGCGTCAATTGCAAAGTGGGCAAGAAGTTAACTGTTGCAAAACGCTGGCTCAACCACGCAAAGGAAAAAAAAAAAAAAAAAAAAAGCATGTCCGGGGGGAATCGAACCCAGTACAATACTGCCATTATCCGAAGCACAACGCCTACACCAAATCTGAAGACGGAGCACGTTGTCTAATCAGCCGGTTTTCCTTTCACCTAGACGGAGCTGTACAAATTTCACGCCGGCGAACGCTAAGCGCTCAGACGTATTCCGTCTGGACGGAAGCATAACCCGCAGCGCCCCGTTCCGTCTCGACGGAACTTTAGCACTTGTATATCGTTCCGTCTGGACGGAACGCTAGCCACAGCCTTTAATAAATTGCTCCGCTTTTAAAGGAATTTAAAGTTTGGTCAATACCATTCTCAGCACGCACAAAATCGCAAACAAGTCATTCTACATAGGTGCAGATTGTCCTTTTATGAGACTAACAAGTCACTTTTAGGGTTGGGGCTGTATGAAAAATATAGAGCAATAAGTTGTGTTGCTCACTCATAGTCACATTGTTAGCAAGTCTGCTACAAAACATAAAACAGCATTGCCGTGTTCCTGCACTTTCACTGGAATTGCAGTTTTATGAATTTTTTTTTACTAGGCCTTCTCTTCCAAACAATCTCATTGTCAAAATCCTTTACAGCGAGTAAAGCACTTTCAATGGGCAGTAATTTATGCAGTGCCTGCAAAAAGGCCATGGCTAGCAACTGGATAAACCAATAGCTCAAAATCTTCGTATAGAAGCCACGTGACAAGGTCGTGCTGCAGGGCAGTTTTGTTTTCACCCACCCAAAGAAAGGAACCTGTTCAATCAGGCTGTAGGCTCCTTAGATGGTAATGCCACATGTTTGAGGAAGTGAAACCTTCCTGCAACAGTTGACATTACAGCCAACTAAGCATGATAGCAACTGCAGTATCTGGTACGTTGCTTAGCTCATAATAGTGATAAGAAGCCATGCACACAGATGGAGCATTGTTTACGCACTGGTGAAAAGAACTTGCCGGCCACTCCATGTTGAGTGATCGCAGCCCCCGCATCTCGGCCTCCAATTGCACGACCCTCTTCCTTAAAACTGCTACAGGGTCTTGGTCCCTTGCGGCAGCTCGAAGAATGATGTCGACCTTCGCTGATCTTTTCTCTGCCTTCGCAGTTTTTTTGTCTGCCTGCAATGAGAGGTCAAGAGATAACATGCCATACTTGTTCCGAGCCTCGTCCACCATAATGACACCTATTTAAAGCAACAAGCACACTTCAGTGTCATTTTACACGTGTTTAATGATAGTTATGAGGTCAACTTTCATGCAAATATTGACTTCCCCTAATAAACATACCTGAAAGTGGTGGCTATTCTAGCGCCTTGGCATTTATGTGCGTCATGTTCGATAAGAGCATTTACAAATAACATTACTGCAGTGGCTGCTGGCAAGATGGCCTTCACAGAAAAACCACGATTTCGAAGCTCGTACAGTCGGCAAAAGGCTTGTCTATAACGCGCGAGCGGCGTGCTCTAGACTGCGCGCGAGACACTTAGTGAGAACGCCTGGTTTGACACCGGTAGAATGCGAGCATGCGCGACGGTTCTTTCCCTTGTCGCTGTGCCCGTCGCCTTCAATTCCGTACCTTCTTTCATCGTGAGAAGCGCTGCCTGCACTGCCGGGCCGGGAAACAATAGCGGAAATGAGCGATTGGTAGTAGAGCGTTGGCTGCGTTTAACTACGCGCAACGCTTTTTTTGCGGCGCCCTACACAATTTAGACAGGAGTGTTTTCCTGTATGCGAGACAACGAACGACAATAGCAGAAAACGCATCGCTGCCGGTGTTTTATAGTATTATTATTATTATTATTATTTAAAAATACCTTACAGGCCCTTGTTGCAGGGCATTGTGTAAGGGGGGTAACAAAGGGTGAGTGTCGCGACAGAACTGTAAGGGAACATCAAACTTTGAATGAACTTTGAAAGAACGGAACAGCAAATAAAGAGAAAAAGAAGAGAATGTGCAAAAAAAGTCACTTGAAGTGACACATACATGGGAACATTGCAGGTGGGAAGGAATGCAAATATACGCAATACAACTTAGTAAAAAAACACCTACTACACACGATAACTAGTAACTAGATATCGGGCCGTGATCGCTTGCACAGTGCACTGAGTATTGTGGCGTGAGCCCGTCAGCAGTGACATGCAAAGCCGAGCCCTGAAACCGGACAGTGGCGCTCAAGGGACTCATGCAGCTATTGGCGGAACGATAACGCAATGAACAGCTGTGCGCCAAGGCTAACGCAGACGAAAAACTCGCACAACGAGCGTTAAGGCGGGTAATCTCCAGTTTTGTTTTCCGGCCCGGCAGCGCAGGCACACAGCGCTTATTACGGTTAAAGAAGGCGTGGAAGCCAAGGCGACGGGTGCAACGAGGAGGGACACAGCCATCGCGCTGATACGGGCCTCGCATGCACACATTCTACCTATCTTAAACCAGGCGTTATCACTACGTGTCTCCCGCGCACTCCGGAGCACGCCGCTCGCGCGTTAAAGCCTTTTGCCGACTGTACGTGAGAATGTGGCTTGGCGACTACTCGACGCAGACACGAACAATGCAGATGAATTCCTAACCCGACTAACTGGTAGCCAGCACAGTCCTGAATAGAGCGTGTTACGTGGAAAATGTGCAAGGTGGTAATACGAGCCATTTTCTTCGGCGTCGGCGCCATATACTGTGAAGCGGATCTCCGCGCCTTCCGACGGCACAGCCGGCATGCCGATATTCATTCCTTACTTTCTGCGGTAGTGGCAGATGTAAAACTGCTAAAAAGCGCTCAGACACTGCTATGCACAATTTAAGGGTAAGAACACTTACCGGTCATGTGAACGATGGTGCCGTCGAATAATCTTCCCGCGTCTCGCTGTCGCCGAGCCAAAACACTTCCCACGCCACGCTCGTAGTCGTCGACGTCCACCACAAAAAAACTACGCTCGTCCGTAGGCCCAACGACTTCTCTTCTACCTTCCAAAACATACTGAACGAAAACGTTACACGGTTACGCTTTGTTACACGGTCACACTACGTGCATACTAGAGTGAACTAGAATACTAGTGCATACGACAACGATCGACCAGCGCAAGAAAAGAAACGCGGCGTAATGTGTGTTGCCATGTGTGTTGCAACAGTGAGGGCTGCGGCTACGGCTGGCTACGGCTTCAGTCGGCCTATATAGGCGGCGTTGGTTGATGCCAGAAGATGAAGCCGATGAAGCGATACATGAAAACTCAATCATTTTGGTTGTAATAATGAACATAATTTATTAGCGGGTTACAAACCTCTTGATAAAAATTAGCACTGTATTAACCAGTGATAGCAGCTTCCAACTTCAGCACGGTTCTTTCATGTGTTATCACAGTCTCACAGTCACACCATAGCACACACATCATTTTCTGCACCGTGTTTCTGCACTGTGCTCGGCTACATAGTATGTGCGCTGATTCTCTTTTCTTTTTGCAGTGGTCGGGGCTGCTTTAAGGCCCAACCACATGCAGAGCACTTTCGGCGTTTTCTCGCGTCGACGTTGTCGCCAGAAATGCACGGCTACGCGAGCTGACGCCCGAGCGACGCCGATGTCTACGCTCGCCAGATATCGGCGTCGACGCAGCGCGAGAGAGCATCGGAAAGCGGGCGACAGCGTCCGTCTTCGCGTGGTTTGGGGGCATTCCTTTCAGCAGAAAACAATCGATTTATTTTTAACTTGCGGTAATCGGTTGCCTTGAGACAAATTGCCAGCTATTTCTGTTCGCAAGCGCTTATCCATTTGTGGCTTGTTCGGCTTTCAACACGGAGATCGGGGATCTGCGATTTAAATAAGGGAGCTCTGGCTACATCGCATCCAGTATAAGCATAATGTGGCTTGTCTGCAAGATCGGTGCGTGACGAGCAAGCGTTATCAACGCCAGAATTCTAGCGGCGCATTCTCTTCCATTCGTAGCTCCCGTGGCTTGCGCTGACCGGGGATGTGCTATAGCTTTTCTTGACTCAAATGAGGGACCTGTGGTTACATCGCTCGTAGCACTAGCATTATCGTCCTCGGCTCCAAGATCGGTGCGCAAGAAACAAGCGTTACCACTGCTCAAGTCTCTCAAACACGACCAAAACAAAACACATCCGACACTATTTGTGGGCAGCCTCGTTTGGTACACCGAATTCTCTGTGCCTCCCTGTCTACTTGTGTGGTCGAGGGGTTGGGTGTCGGACTTTCGTTTTGAAGTCCGTGGTTCGAATCCTCAAAAAGCCCTTTTTTTTTTTTCGGCGAGGGTTTGATCAGTTTTTTTTCTTTACAGGGTACAGTCAGGGTGCCAGAGTACCTTGCCTTTTAACCTACAAATGACGTTCGACGGTAACCTCAGTACCAAGGCAGCGCTGAAATTTGTTTTGCTTACACTTTGAATTCATGCACCTGCATTAGGTACATAACATGCAGGTTAAATCAAGAAGCAACTAAAGCAGTTTTGCGAGGTGCGTCTTCGTTTATCATCCTATTTATTTGTTCAGATTTGACCATGATGACTCGAGATACATTGCCAACATACTTATATAGCAATGAATAAATATGCCAAGTGATTTTCTTTTTTGCTAAAGCTAAAGTCTTGATAATTGCAGTTCAATAATCGATAATAACTGCTCATAAACGACTTCAACAGGATGGCAATTGACGTCCAGCAACGCCCGCTGACGCAGCTACTGGCGCGCGACTTCGCCGGTCTCATGCGGTTGCTCGCCCTCTCCTGAGGGCCCGCGCGTTGACGCCGAACGACGCCGACGATCGCGCGACGCGTGATTTCGCGTCCATGTGGTTAGGACTTTGTTGTGGCTGCTTTATTGATTCTCTTTTAGTTTTGTCATTGGTGCTTCACCTGTTCGCCTGCTGCCACGATGTGGGTAGGTGTGGAGTTTGGTTTCAGCCTTTTTTCTCACGTACAATTTGGTTTTTATGGAAAGAAACTTCTTGGGCGTTCGCACCTTTTTATTTTTTTATTGGCTGTGAGTTGCGGTGTCGGGTTTAGGGCGATATTGTGTGTTTTATTTTGTTAGTCGTCGTGTTACAGCGAGCAAAATAGTAAACTGAATTCTGCTCCCGCGTCCCCGGTTTTAAAATTGGAAGTTTCATTTCGTCGTTCATTCTGTGAGCAGGAAAGTGGTAAAAATATTCTCTTTCATCGCAAGAAATAACCACATAACAGCTTTGCAACTGCAGTTGCAAAGCTGTCCTCACGACAGAATTATCTTGTTCGAGCTGTTGGCTGTTGTGTAGACAGATTCATGTATCGCGACATATTTTGCCACGGCAGCCGCATCTGTAGTGACGACAAGAATCTGCCGTCACGACAGCCGGCTTTGCTACTACAGCATTTTTGTCGTAGTCCTGTTGCAACTACAGACGTCACGACAGCATTTATGCCTCTGTAGTTACTACAAGATTCTGTCGTCACGACAGCCAGCTTTGCTACTACAGCATTTTTGTCGTAGTCTTGTAGTAACGACAGACGTCACGACAGCTGGCTATGTCACGACAGCATGATGGCTGTCGTGACGACGGGTAGTTCTGTTGGGACTACAGGAATGTTTGTCGTTGAGAAGATTGACTCTGTCGTTACGACAGAAATGTGTGTCGTAACAACAGAAAACTTTGTCGTAACGACAGGAATTCTGTCGTAACTACAGAAATTGTGTCGTACGACAGGAATTCTTGTTGGGTTTCTGTCGTATTCCTGTTGATATTTTCGACTGGGTATTGAAAAGCAGAGACACTAAAATGTGTTTTTTGTTTATTTGTTTTCATAAAGTGAGTGAAATAATTCTAAACGAAGCAAACTAGGCTATTAGAAGCGGTTCTATGAAATTGTAAGCATTTTGCACCTGGTACGCGATGCTTTTCTAGCCGATAAGTCATGAATTACTAAGTCCCATAGTACTGTGATCAGATGAGTCCCCCTTAAAACGCTTCACCCGAACAATTATAGCCCAGTATGGCTGTCTGGCCCCAGGCATTACAATTGCACTCATGAACACTGAGGCTGAAAAATGCAGACAACTACCTTGATCTCCGGCGTCTTTATAGAGGCACCATACCAGGCACAGCATTCGCGTTTCGACATTCAGCCGCAGCGTACAGAAACAAGAGGAAGCGCATTCGCCCTACAAACGATTTCGTAGCAGCGCTAATATAGTGTTGTTCAAGTTAGGGAGTGGCACCAATGATTTATTTTTATGCTTACTGAGCACAACGCTGTCTGGCGTATGGGCAGCGGCATGGTGTTTTAAATGGCTGGTGGCATAAAGAGATAAGGGCAATGTAATTGAGTTGATAATAAATTTGTGAAAACTTGGGTGAGAAGGTATTCAGCCAGAGGGTATCTAGTATGCAAGTCGAGCAAGTGACACCGGGGCTGACACGGCTCTATAGAAATAGTTTATTAAAAGGTGGACGTGGTTAAGGCATTACGCCCTTCGTCTTGTAGCCCGTAACCGTAGCTCTACGGGCTGTTTGGGTGCCGTAAGGCCAACAACCTTACCGCAACCATATGTTCCGGTTAATAATAAACATGAAATATGACCGTTCAGCTTAACTATAAATAGCCAAATTTGTTGCATGAGCTCAATATACGACATAGCAATATAGCGCAACAGGTATAGGGTCTCTAGCCTTCACCGAAGTTGTTATCTATGAAACCTAATTTGCACACCCAACCTCCTAAACCGTACAAGGTACGGACAAAAACTTGAAAGTCTTCAACTCAAAAGCCGGATATAATTGGGCTGTGTCCAGAACGAGCAATTTTTGGTGCCTTCCTGAGGACGTCCGCTTTTAAAGGTTGGACTTGTATCTGTAGATGTGCGTAAAATATGTCACGTAGTCAAAATTAGGTGATGTTGTTGCTGTAATTAACGTTGTTTGGAGCAAAGTTGTCCTCCGCAATAAACAAGGATAAATTTACAAACGTGGCGGAAGCAGTACACAATGTGACGCGCGCAATCCAGAGGTCCCGAATCTAATAAGACTCGGTTAGTCTGTAAGCCTTTATTTGGAAATGCAGCCGTTTTCAGAAACACATGTCAGATTTAGCACACTGCCGATAAAATAGGGAAAGCTAAAGTGGGTGAGAAATGACGTACGCTATTTGTGATCTAACAAATTTGATGGGCGCGATCTCACGGCCAACGAAACTAACGGATGTCTCACAATTGTCATGAGATCGGACAACCACCCTCTTCCGGCACGCGCTAAAACAAATAATGAGCAAACCGGTTTCCTGAGGCTGGTTCACGCCAATACCTTAAAAACGACGAAGAAAGTGTTAAAGATTTTTCCAACTGGCAACAAAAGTGTATCAGAAAAACAAACAGGAATACCGCAATTACCCGATTCTAACGGGCACCCGATTTTCCCGGCAAAAAAAAACCGAAAAAACTTGCACCTGTGATTGTAACGCGCACGGAACTTTGTGAGCAAGAAAAACGAATGCGAGAGAAACGGACGATTTATTTCTCGAAGCAATCTCACTCATCTCACTCCTCGTCGCTCTTCGCTGACCACAACATCTCGTCCTTGGTGCCGTCGAGCGCGTTAGCGATGCCACACTTCATAACGAGCGTTCAACCATGATCGATGGGATCGTGGCCCACGCCTCGCACGCCCATCCTGCGAGCTTCTCCAGAGGCGCACGCTTCAGCCGAACGCTCGTTTTGAACGTGTGAGAGCCGCTGCTGCCATTGCTGTTATCAAGCGCGCAAGTGGAACGATTTGACGGTTTGTGTGAACGCCGATAGAAAAGCCTAGCGCCTATGCTTCCTGCGTCCGAAAAATTGTTGCTAAAAGCTTTGGCGCCATCATGGCGATGGCGATGGGCGGGACGAAATTTCCGTTTCGGCAGTTTCGATTTCGTATCCGATTCTAACGCGCATGCGATTTTTCGACCTATTTTTCCGGAAAAAAAGTCCGCGTTAGAATCGGGTAATTACGGTAAGTGGCACTCTGTGACACAACCACAGTTCTACATATTCAAATTACATGCATCCTTGCGTGTGAATACTTTACTGTACTTCGTGTTGCCCATTCTGTAAATTACTTACAGGAATGTTTTTTATTGTTGCCACCCCTGCCTCTCTGTTGGCCTCTAAAGATTTGCGCCAATGGGAGCAAACTCACCTCGGATATTTCTTGCTGTCAAAACCTCAGGGTAGTTTTGCATGTCTTTGTGGTTTCCGAATAGTCACACTCCATCAAAGGTTTTACTCTGTTAGGCAGCACGAGTGAAGGCGAAGATGGAACATAGAGCAATAAGCATCAAGGTATTTAGGTTTTATGAACGATTGCGAGATAGATGCCATGTATAACGTCCATAAGGTAAAGGTGAGGTGCGCTGTGGCGCACTGTGATGTTTGGTCGTCGGAGCACCACATTGTTGTCGTTACTCTCTGCCCACCCCAGTACCACGTTCACTTTGCGTATTGCGAGCTCACGCAGCCGTTTAGGTTACAGTGAATGGAGTGTGCGAGAAGAGCTTGCATATGTTTCCAAAGTATAGGTAAAGTTTGCCTGTGAAATGGCTCTTGTTTTAGCTTGACCTTGGTGCGGTGGCAAACGAAAAATGCGTTCGGCAAAAAAAAATTACCAAGAAAAAATTGTGAGCGCACATAATCGTACGCCTCGTGAGGAGCGCCCGGCGTTCTCCAGGATTATGCGTTGGCTTCAGTCACGTGAGGAGCACGCTAAAAATTCCAAGGAAACAGGTCACGTGCGTTCGTGCCTGAAGCAGGCTAGAACAGGACAGCCCGCGCTACATATGCAGAGTTCATGAAACCGGTTGCTGCCGGTTCTAGAACGCGCGCACGCGGCCCACTTTGGGAGAGATGTGAAAACCTGCGGACAAAACAATCCGGCCCTGCCAGTCATAAAGAACTTTCAGCGGAAAGTTTGAGAATACATGTGAGGTGAAACAGCCGGTGCTCCTATGGAGGGAGAGGGTCCGACGGCTGAGTTATTTCTCTACCCGTTACAACTAGTGCAAGTTGAGCCACTTTTTTACCATGAAACTTGTCTGTAACATAACTCCGCATATTACCGACAGGTGTAGAAGCAGGCCACGAAGTTGTAGTGCGAGATCTCAACTCCCTTAGGCAGACCCGTGCTCCCCGAGGTGTAATATACTGCCATAATGGTATTCTTCGGATCTGTGACGGGACAATCCTGGAATTCTCTTTCGTCGAGCGTTGCGAAGTCAGCTGCCGACACAAAACCAGCTGCCGGGCCCATTGAGAAAAGGCCCTGAGAAAACAAAGTTGCTGTGTTAGATGGTTCTCTTGAAACACTTTGCATTTTTGTCTCAATCAGGCTCGCCGTGATCCCATTTATTTACGGCTAATGGGTAGGCCCTTTGGTCCTATGGTGCTAAGTTGAATATGATGGCCTATAACGCGCTACCGGAAAGCATGCACACGCGGAGTAAATATTTCAGGCCGACTTCGGCAGTGTTTTACAAGAAAACAGCAAAGGTTTCAAAACTGATTATCCTACGGCTTAGCAAAGTTTCACTAAGCCGATAAAAACATAAAATTCTGTGCGTAATTTTGTATTTTTGGGTTTATCAATTCGAAGTAACCTCTAATCATCATCTTCGCAAGGGAGAATAAGTATATTACAATAAAGTGAATCACGGGCATTGCAATCGATCTTTCTAAACAGATTTTTCTTATTGGTTTTGTTTTGGCTGACCATGAGACTTCAGCTTGTTTAAAAAGGCACGCTTGCTAAAACGGCAAATGGATGCACCGTTTGTAAAAGCTAGAGTTGCACAAATACTCATTGTTTGACTTTGTATGTAAGCAGCTTGACCTGAACGGTGGGACTGCGCGGTGAGCAAGGTATTCCTTGTCGAAAATCTGCCATTGACACAATCGACATGCGTAATACCTGAAGCAAACATCTATTATATCTAGATTCCCACTACAAAAATGTCGCACAACACCAAAAGGCGGCGCCCGGGCTTCACGGCAGGAAAAAAATCAGTTTCTTTTTCTGCCAAGATTACCTTCATATTTAGTACTGCGGTGGCAGACAGAATCTTTTCGGTAAACTCCACTTCGGTGAGAATTTGTGTGCTGTCGCAGTCTTGAGCCTGGTAGAGGATTTCTTCTGCAAAAAGGAGTTCGATAGTAGGGAGGTCTTGAGGTTGCCATCTTGAGCGCAGAGTATGTGAACACAACTTGAGAAAAGCGTCACATACTGCGACGAAGCTACCAAGTAAAACTTTCTTTATGTTGTAGGCTTACGGGCAAGGCCATAAATAGTTATAATAATGTATATATATATATATATATATATATATATATATATATATATATATATATATATATATATATATATATATATATATATATATATATATATATATATATATATATATTAGGGCGTCGAATCGTACATGAACCGGAAAAAGAAATAACTGTTAAGGTTTATGCCGAAACGAATATTGCACGGCCAATGCAATTCAGGCTTTTTTTTGCTTTCACGTTCCATCAACTTCGTACCCACTCGCGCACTTTCCCAACCAGACAATTGAACGGGATCACTCTCTATGCAACATCAGGCAAAATGAAAGAGGACCAATGTAGCGATGGTCTGTTACTGCTGGAAGCGCGAGCGTAGTGGAGGCTGTTCAAACGAAATGTCATCTCGGCAGCTTGCAGGGGATATAAGACGGCTTTGTCCTTCCCTAGCTGCAACTTTATTGGAGCAATCAGACTGCAGGTGTGCTCCATTGCGTAACAGCGAAAACCCACACCCCATGTGTGCAAATGTTTTGCATTTTGTAATTTTTTTAAATGTCCGACCCCTAAAAATTGTTAATTTTTGACAAGTGTGACTGCAGTAGCTGCTCAGTGGCCGAGCCGTTTGCTGCTGATGAATTTTTTCTGTTTCAGATCTGCTTTTTTTTTTTTTCGAAGGTGAACTTGTACTGACTGCCCAACTCGCTACATTACTTCTGCTACTCGTTCCGGAAGGGAGTACTGCAGTGGACGAATTAAAGAGCGACTACCCAAAAAAGTCCCCTCTTACGCTACGCGCGTGAAATTTCCCTTAAATTTTGTAACACCATAATCTGTTATAAGATTCTGCAATGTTGCACACAAAACTATGGCCGGGGGTGAGGCGGTACAATGACATACTAATTGTAATGCACACATCCGGTACAGCTACCTCAAAAGGAATTGCAGTGGTCTGTCCAATAATGCAGTGACTGATCGTTAGCTAAAGCTTAATTTTAACAAAAGTGGCTAACACATTCGATGCGCTGACAGCTAACAAGTTATTCAGGGTGACCAAATAATCTAATTCATTGGTAGTATTTACGTGCCTGTTGTTCTGCCTGATTTTTCTGTTTTGTTTCAAATATAAAAAAATGTGCGCCATTGGTATTAAGCGCTGGTATTTGAACGCGCCAGTACGCAGGCCTATACTTAAGGCTTCAAGTTTAGCGTGATGGGCGATTCCATAGCGACAATTTCGATTTCAACAAAAAAGGAAACGGCAGAAAATATATCCCACCGTCATACCTCTTGGTGGTGGCTTTATAAATAGTCGCTAGGAACACATGATGTCTGGGAGAGAAAGTAGGTAGTAAATCGTCGCCACTTCATCTGCTTTTCTAATATCTCCTAATTGCTTGAAGTTTGCTTTGCAACTGCTACACTGCCCTTGGAGGAAAGTAGCATTTTGAATTTGTGTTGGTATTTTGATTTGACTGTCGTTTTAAACTACTAATTTCTTTTTTCAATTTCAGTGATATTTCATCTCCTCGAACCGGTTCGCCAACTGGTACAAGCTCCCGAACAGGTTCACGAACCGGTTCGGTACGTGAACATATGGAACCGGAACTGTACCGAAACGAAATAATTTCGCCTGAACCAGCCCCTTTACCGAACCGGTATTTTTATTGGTTCGTCAAACTGCAAAGAGACTGCATAATCAAAGAAAAATCAGAGTGAAGAGCGAGGGTCTATACATACATGTATAAATATATATAGCGAACCAGAAATGGGAAATGAGGGGCTCAGTGAATCAAGACATAATAAGGGTTGGCAGTCAAGAAAACCTCGGAAAGCAAAGGGGGGAATACGGTAGGTCATAGAAAGAGATGAAGAATTTTTTGAGCAGAAAGAAAATGGTGAAAAAATGCCCGCCGGGTGGGATCCGAACCCACGATCTCCAGAATACCGGTCTGGTGCGATAACTACTACGCTGCCATCGGGGCTGTTTCCCCAACACTTTCTCGGGTGTTTATGTTACGGTATTTTTTTGTTTCTGCACTAGGGGGTCGTAGCCAGCACCACTCAGACTACTCGGGGTGACGGGGACCTTCTTTTTAACCCCCGGGCCGTGACTCGAGTGTCTACATGTCCAGAATGGTCGACCACTGTTGAACCCTCTTAGCCTACCTTTGGCACCAAGACTATCAGAACAGAGGTCCTCGCTATGCATGTAGCGAATCACAAATGGTATTTGAGGGGCTCCGTGAATTAAGACAGAATAAGGGTGCGCAGTCAAGAAAACATCGGAAAGCAAAGGGGGGAATGCGGTAGGTCATAGAAACAGATGAAGATTTTTTTGAGTCAGAAAGAAAGTGGTGAAAAAATGCCCGCCGGGTGGGATCCAAACCCCCACCTCAAAACCCACGGCACATCTAACCTGGCTTTATTCCTTCAGTGTCCTTTCTGCTACAACCGGAAAATATAGACCACTCACTTTCTAATTGCCACAGCTTCTCCACGAACCGACGCACACATCTACAGTCAACCTGTACGCCACTCCACCGTCCGCTTCCTACTTCCGCTGTGCTGTCACTAGGCGCTTCCGTCATACAAGTTTGACCAAGGTTTATAGTGGCCGCCCTTCAATCTTATGTTGCGGCGACAAACCGGTGAAATATTCACACTTATTTTTTTTCTCCTTGACTGCACTTTTACATTCTAAAAGTAGTTTCTGTTCACTATTCCGTTTTCTAAATGTTCTAAATAATATAGAAAACATCTGTATAAGCACACAGCTTCTTCGCCGATTTCTTGGCGGAGGTATGTGCCATACTCTAAAGCAACCAACCATTAGAACAGGAAGTTAGCGCAAAAACATTTCATAAGTCGCATACACGAAGAACGGAATGATCGGTGAGCTCTCGACTGGTCGTTTACGCCCGGGAGACCTCAACGCCAATCCACTACCTCTTCTGGCCAACAACACTAGTGAAGGCATAGGAGCCCCCGCAACGCAGCCATCTTCTTTTAGCAACGACGGCACGGCCACAACATCGCGTCATCACTCGGCCACGACCGGGCCATCACCAGGACACGGATGTTATCGGCCAACCTGCAGGCTTGACCCGGCACGTCAGCCTGAACGTTTCCAAATAACTTAACAAAGCTGTATTGCAGAAGGTGGACACGCCGGTCGGCATAATAAATAAAGGAAGGTGGGGGGCGGGGGGTGAAGTTTAAAGGTTACATTTGGCGATCGACGCCTGAGGGACGCCCGAACTCGCACTGAGAGAGGGGCTTCTGTCGTGAAAGGGCGGGTTAAAGTGGCGTTGTCCAGTCCCCAAGCCGCTGGACGCCGGGCGGGAGACACTTTGAACGTAGCGTTTCAAGGCCGGGACACTCCCACAACACGTGGTGTATAGTGGGCGTGACTCCTGTGGAGCAGGAGGTTCAGGCAATTGCGTCCACAGGTTGCTGATCCTGGACAGCATGCTGGTGACGTTTTAGAACATAAGCGTGCTACTTCGCGAAGACATCATCGGTTAGAGCGGCACCAGCCCATGCTTTGTGCAGAAGCACTTGTGCGCCCCTGGGCAATCCAATGGGCAGGGGAGCGGGATCTGGTGGAACCAAATTCTGCAACGACTGCTTGGACTCGTGTTTGGCTGCAGCTATTGCTTCTGAAGGGTCGGGATCGTATTGTGCGAATGGGACGGGTAACGCCGTGTTGGAGCAGAGTTCAAAGTACTCGCTCGCGCACGCGTACGCGGTCTGCTGTCGATTTCGCTGTTGTTTTTAAATACTAATTTTTTGTACGGCATGTTCTGTTCCAAACAGATCAGCCTTGATTTGTATTTGTGTATTCTAATATGTAATTGATTCGGGAATAATCTTTGCCCATGCCCTACCCCAGCAAACCTCACTACCTCTCCGCCGGGTCAGCCCCATCTCTTTATCATAAAAACAACCTGCGTTACACCCAAAATGAACAAAGTTACTGAAATCACGCTAACCCAAGGCAAATATTTGGATGCAGCTCCTCACCAATGTATAAGGCGGGAGAAAAAAACGCTTTATTTGACTCTTCATGGCAAACTCTGGCAAATCAATGCGCAGTCGAATGTAACGGGATGATCTTATTTTCGTTGTGAAAAGATGAATTATAAATATTGCCTCGTTGCGCGGTTTAGCATCTCAGCTCTTCCTTTTAAAAAGACAAGTTATTCTTCAAATGCGCCAGGTAAATTGCACTTATATCCTCGCTCTAAAAGGAATCAATTTTTCAGGATGAACTTCTATCGGTAGGACGGCGTCATGCCACACGAGGTAATGAGGAGTCACCGACGACATATTTGTGGCGCGTACCTGGGTATATCCGCACTTCCGTAGTGCATACGATACGAATGATAATAATGGTCATTTTGTTTAAAAATGTACACGGGTATATGCATTGAAAATTAACGATAATATTGCAGAGGGAAAGACCGTGAGGCTGCCTATTTAGAGAAGCCTCTCTTTTCAGCGCATATCAGGGGGACAAGTGCCCCATCCAAGAAACGGAACCGATACGTGGTGGTGGTTTTTATATTTACCATCTTCGTGGCCGTCTGACACAGCCAATCTGACACGGAGTCAGGATTGCGATTCAATAAAAGTCTATTACTCCTCCTTCTTGGCAGTAACGGAGCCGATTGGGTAAAAATTAGGTCGCACTTCGGCTGTGTACGTTGTGCCAGTGACTTAGTTACGGTCTCTCTCTTGTCCATGCATGTTTTCGATAAAGAAAGTGTGTGTGTGTGTGTGAGACAGAGAGAGAGAGAGAGAAAGAGGGAGAGAGAGGGGGGAGGGAGTTAGGGAGGGAGGGAAAGGCCCTTCTCGGGCTAGTAGTTATGCTGCTTTGTGGAGAAACCCTCCACCGGGCTCTTTGCCGACAACACCTGCGTGTGAAGAACCTGGCCAGCTGCCGCGTGTATATATATCTTTTTAGCCCTGAGTATTTGTTTTGTCAAAATGGTCGCGTTTGCTAAATATTGAGCAGACTTCCTAATACTTACTACATATCCACCCGGAATAAAGTTTAGAAGTATTCATCTAATTGCGAAACTTTAAAAATTGCGTACCACATACCTATATAACCCCGCAGGTTATATAGGCTGCATTAAACGCTTAATTTACGTTCGACTGAGACTGGTTTTCGAAACTCTAGCCCAGGGAGAAAATGGAAGGTATTAACGCAATGTTGAGTGAGAGGCGTCTTCGGTTTTGTAACTTCAACACGAGGATTGTGATATGTATCACACTGAATTTATACCAACAAATGTCCTCAGCAGTTTTTTTTTAATTAATAAAAATATCTCGATCAACAGGGATAAGAACTTGCCGAGGAGGAGATTCAGATTGAATAAGAGCGGCCATAAAAACGATATCACCAATTTCATCCCTGTCGATATTTACTTTACTTTGCGTAGTATAGTGCGATGGCCGTTTTTATTTAAACAATGAAACCACCGGCTTCAAATATGTCCTGTTTTCGTCAGAAAGATCTCTATAAAGTGTGCTCTTCTGTATTCTCACGTTCTGTGAGCGACGTCTTCATCATTACGACGGTTGCTCCAGCGAGGACGCACCCGTACATGGCGGCAATGTTTTCGACGCTATTGTTGAAATGAACACAAATACGGTCGCCTGGCATCACACCGTGGCTCCGAAACCCAACGGCATAACGCTTAAACTGCGCCAGGACTTCACCACGGGTGAGGCTGACCACGTCATCAACCTGTAAATGAACGTAAATGTTACACGCATTGCCTAATTACTGCAGATACCACAAATTTCTTGGGATTGTCCAAGGTAACCGTACCTCAGGCTTAAACTATTTTGCTCTGTTAACCAAGCGGCCAAAATATTGAACTTGACAAAACCCCAAAATAGTCATTCGGCTTCAAACAAAAGTCAGGAGCTTCAAAGCGTAAAGAGGCGTCACAACTGCTCCTTAATTTTTCCCCGCACACGACCGCACCGTCGAGATAGACGACGTTCATTGTGTAGTTTAGAGAACCCGAAACGATATGTGCGGGTCGCTAAAAAGATGGTATTGCATTTGTAATTCGAAAGGGAGTTGAAAATGTCGATATAAGCCTTACGGAGAAAAAAGAGCACTTTTCTCGACATCGTCGGTGTCCAGTGAAGAGCTATAATGCGGAAAAGTATTCGACACTTTTAAGGCTCTAAAACCATTGTGAAGACGCCGCAAAGGGTATACGTTCATACTAATAATACTGTTTAACATCGGCAAGTACACGCAAACCCATATTAAACCGTCTTTTAACGAGCTCTTCAAATAAGGCCAATAAAATTTTCGAGTAGGCTATGTCGTAATCCGTGGGGTTGAAGAAAGACTATTAAGGACGCTGGGTTCCACTTGTGTGAGCGGTCCTAGTGGTTGTTCTGTCAAACCAGACCGGTCAGTGCTAGTTTTGTATTAAGCCCACATTTTCCTGCGAAGTTCAGAGAATAAGGCGGCCATGCAGGTAACACAACAAGCTGAACTACAATTATAACACGTACCTTTAGAAAACCTTTCCAACACATTCATTTCTCATCCTGACACACTATATTAAGTCTTTATTTGTAGCTACACAGCAATGTTGAGATTAACGCCCCGATCAAACAACGCGAAACTCATTGCACGTTGAGCTGGATGTACCAGACCCCGATGTTTTAAAGCAAGCGGAAGCGCCGCATTAACTGCAAAAGGCGGCCCCGCTTTGCACCGTTAATTAGCTAGAGCTACATACCCGTACTTGCGTTAGAACACAATTCTTCGCTTAGGGCAGAACTGGGTATGCTACGATTGTGTGCAATGTGCTGTGATCAGGCTACCAATGAATATAAACAGCGCTTATGAGCACGTCCCATAAAAACTGTTGTATAATATTCCAGATTACGTCATGACGAAGGGTGTATGTCAAAGAGAAAGGCTTCATACAAGAAATACTTTTTAAACACCTGTTAACACTTAAATTTCCACTATCTCCACATCACCGTTTCAGGTTACTAGAAGGTAGTTATGTGCCGTGCGGGGGAAGAAGTAGCGGGGATCGCACGTCCCCTTTGGGTTAAAAAATTCTATGTAGCACAGGCGTTCCCCGGAGAACTCCTGTAGCAGCCAGCGACACCTATAGGTTTTTAAATCCAACTAAACAGTTATTTGATGGGTTTTATAAAACAATATGTCATGAAATATAGAAAAAAGACTAGTTAGGGCAATAAATTGGGAATAATTTAACAGAATTTTCTGAAACTCACTGGTAAGCAGGGGCCGCCAGGGGCGCTACGTGCAACAGAAGTTTTTCAGCACTAATTGTGATCGCAAAAGGGACCCCCTAATCGGCCGAGGACGACACACCTATCTATTCTGGTACACTGTATCAGGGCTGTTGCCTTTCCAACATACCTTTCTCTGTATTAATCAGACTTTTGCGCGAGTATAACTGGCGATACCTGCATCTGCGGCGGTCCTTTCTACATATTCGAAGAGGGCCTGCTCGTTTACGCAGATGAAATCCCTTTTTTTAAAATACAGAAACCTAGGAGAGGTGATTGATGAAGTGGAAATGTTTTGTGAATGTTCCGCAAGATCCTCTAAGTCCAGAAATTATGAGCCTTTACGTGACAACTGTGATTTTACTCCAAGTACGTATGCAAGAATCAACGGAGTATTAGAATGGGCCACTCAAAAACAACAGCTGCCGTGGTCCATCATGACAAAGGCAGATGATAGACGGACCGGATAAGTAAAAAATCGGCACGGAAAGCAATAATGCTCGCAATGTTAGAGGGCACGGTGACGTGCAAATTATTCTTAGTAGCAAAAGTGTGGTACGTTTTGTCGTTCTTCACTGTACCACCCTGTGCATACAAAATACATTGCTCGTTTTCAATCCGATGGCGTATTCGTTTTGGCGTTTACGAGCACTCTGGAGTGCTCTGAAGAGCGGCCCCGCCTTCGGTTGGTAGAATCCGAGCGCTCGAACTTCCTTCCGTTGGTTCTTTCGGAGCGTCAGCCTCCGACTCGGAGCGCTCCCGACCGCTCTGACTTCTATGTGAGAGTGTAGCGCGATCTGGCCGCGAGGAGGGTCACGTGACACAAAACACCGTGGTTTATCCGGCGGCTTCCTGCGCTGGCTGCACTGCGGCGCTACAGGTGCGCTGCTCCGAGATCGCCGATGCATTCGGTTGGTACGCTACCTCTCGCGCTCTGATTGGGAGCCGCCTTGGCATCTGGAGACTCCGAGCCAGAGGACCGGAGCGGCCAACCAAATACGCCATGAGTTTCTGGTTTCCGTTGGAGCGAACGAGTCTCCAAAACCTCTTTCGGCACGCCTACACACGGGTCTCTTATTGTGGCACCTTTTTCAGCAAAAAATGGTGGTTGTTTGCTTTTCAGTATAATAGAAAGGTCCTGTTTCTACGCACTCATTCAGGTAGGTTTAGGCCGCGCTTTGCGAAACTTTCCGCAACAATCTACTCATATCCTAGAGGAACATACGGTTGCTTTTGTCATGTTTTTCATGCGACTCCCTCTGTTCCAATGCGGCTCTCTTCGGAGTAATTGCATAAAGTAACAATGGAAAAAAAGTGTACCGCCCCTAATGTCTTACGATAACCCGTTCGTATGCATAAAACTTCGTATTGTGTACGACCCAAAGAAAGCGTGCCAGTACTGGTCAGAAAGATTGTAGCTTCACCGGGCGTAAGACCTCTTTTCTGTAATGACACACCACTTTCTTTCCCCTGTCAGAACATATTGCTGGACACGCATCTGCTGCTCCCGTGGGGTGCGTATTGAACCCCACTGATGACGGCAGAAACTGTGGAATACATGTTTTTCAATTACTGGGCGGAGATGAAGGCAACGCACGTTTCTCAAACCACAGCGCTCTCGAATGACCAATCGAAGTGACAAACGGCGGAAGTGTGCACACTAACTTGGTAAGCCACATTGTGTGGTCTTCTTAGAGTGTGAGATGTTGTTACTGTAGGCCAAACAACTATTTCCTGATACATGGTCGAAACATTCAGTTTTAGTTATTAGAAACGATGACAGTGTGCTTTGTTGTTTGTTTGCGCAATTTGTGCTTGACGGAATATGTGACGATGGATAGTTTGTCGCAATGGCTTTATGAAGGCAATACGGCATTTTGTGACAGCATCCGGAGGATTGTGGAGATCTAGAACGCAGAGTCCTGTGTATGAATTTGTAACCAAATTCATCAAATAATTAGGCATGCACGTTGTAAATTAGCTCCACCAGCGTGCATAGAGCTTATATTTTACCGGTTTTTGTTGATGCCCGAGCACAGCAATAAACAAGACAGCCCTGTGATCTGTGAATGCGGAACTGAACCGCATTGCAGAAGCTCTGGTTGAGATCCTATCGCGTACGAAATTTTTATTGCTTTTTTTCAATTTATTTACCTTTATTCTTTGTTTCCCCACTGCCATTCTTCGGGCTTGTTTTGCGGCTAAAGATGATGCACAGTGGCTTTCCTGTTCTAGGTTAATTTATTGCTTCCGATTTAAAAACGGTGTAACAATTTGTTGACCGTAGACCGCACACGGACAGCCATGGTTTTGTGGAAGATGGGACAAAGAACAGTTTATAACTAATGGTACTTTTTACATACACTTTAACAGTTTCCATATATTTTGGGGTATTTCTGGGTTTCATCGCGTTCGTCTGCGTTTCCCGAAAATGAATAAAGTAGGTACTGTTGCGCATGCGGTAAATACAGGAATCATTACAAATTTCAGCAACATGGCCATTCAGACAATCTTGAGTAGGCTTGTTCAGTGACAGGTGTTGTATTGAATAGGATTCAGTAAAGCCAACGTATTTTCTTTCTGAGGGCAATAATTTAGTTAATAAACAACAGATGCACTGCAACCATATAACCCTGTTTTATGAAATATATTTTGTTTGCCTGGTAAAGGCATCCAAGGAGCTTCAGTGTGCGTAATTTAGCACTTACAATAGAATTTTCTAAATATAAAGACAGACAGGCGGAATCCACTTTTCATTGAATATATTAGTCACAGATATGCAACTTCGATTTCTTTCTGAAAGTGCAGATGCAGAGCGATATCCGATCTATCTGTTCACTACGGGGTGGTGAGCTGCGCTAATTATATTATTTATTATGGCACAGCAACCGCTTCCCACACCTCACGACTACCTCACTATTGAGAGGTTCCAGTCAAACATTAAACAGTGCGCGAAAGAACAGACTATTGGCAAATTCTCCGATCTTATGCAGCGGGCGATCCTTTTCTTTAATTTAGAAATCGCCAATCGCTTTCACATCCACTAGGTTCAGAAATGTTTCTGAAACGCGTTAGGAACATGCCGTACTAAGGACACCAGTACTAAATATACGTTTCTTTACTTCAAAGAAAAAGTCAGTTTCACGGCACAGATTACTACAAACTTCTAAATTGGAGCCATTAATACACGCTTTAATGCGCCATAGGACAGAAATAACTAATTATAGCGATCGCGCTAACGGAATCCTTCCGAGGGTTGGTTCTCGAACTGTCCTGTGTGAGACCCGAACTTTTTTATACCACAGGTGTTTAAAATTATTCCGGAGCACTCGATACGGCGTGCCGCATAGCACGTCTATCGGTAGCTTCAGCGCGTTAAAGACCCAAAAATGAAACATTGATTTTGTAGCACATTATAGCACCCGTGAGGGCAAGCGAAAAATAACTCCCTATATTAAGTTCGCCGGAGCTCAATGCAGGACGATTATATATCCCAACATGCTTATATGGTTCACAGAGATTTCACTAAGGAACATTTTCTTCTTAATTTTAAAACCTCAAAAACCAGAGAATTGTGCCAGCTGTCAACATTTCGAAGAAAGTGCTCACCAAAGCCATGCTGTTGGGGTTCTTCTGTAGCTGCTCTTCGATCAGGGTGTAGAATGAGCACAAGGGAATCTCGATGTCCGGGTATGGAGAATACACAACCCTGTCTTCGATGCGAGGCTTCATCTTGCACTTGTGCCTGAGAAGGATTCACTGCAGCACAGATGCGTTTAATTGAACCACCATTCATTGGTCTTGCATTGGCCCCAGTCCAAACGCCACTGCACAAATCACCTTCACAAGGTCGGTATCCACCGCATTCCAACAAAGGGCAGAACGTCGAAGTATTAGACAACACCTAGAATCCTACGGAAGTTACGTAGGTTATGTGTATGTGTTATACGTTTCTAAAATAGTGTGCTAGCGTTTGAGGCGCACATGATCACAAGACGGTAAAACAGTACATCCACCGTTCACTGTTGCAATCTTGGTCTAGCAAATTCTCCAGTTTCAGATTACAGTTCTTTGCACAGCCTTTGGCTTTGCAGTAATGTTTAGCGTAATTCGAAAAAAAACAACTTTGTTCGTAGCCTACTCTACAAAAAATCTCGTCTGAAAACAGTTCCTCACAAAATTTACTTGCCAAAAGTTTCTGCCCCATCACTTCATTCAGGACGACCACGAAAGCGGGGTAATACGATGGAGGCGAGAGTGAAGGGAAGGACGACGAAGCCAACGGATAAAGCCAGGATGAATGCGGTCGTGGGACCTCCATCGGGCAAGCGCAAAAGGCCCCGGCAACAATGGATGTTACATCTAACTTCCAACCAGCTGTTCATACGGCACTTGGGATGCCATCTGCTCATTGCCTTTATTCAACATGCAACAGGCGCTAGCGACGACCATCACAGCTGCGGCTGACACATGGTGGTACGTAGTACAATTATCAGTGTTTGGCGGGTGGATGACGTTTCGGGAAGCTCTCTGCTGTAACAAAGCCCTGCCTGAGTGAAACCAGGAAATCGAAGCCGGATTTCCGACTGCAGCAGGCATGCAACCTCTCCTCTGCATATTTGGAGTTCGAAGTTGGAAGCTCCGGAAGCGTAGGCTTAACGCACAGATCGCTTAATCTAGCAAGTGCAATATCAGCAAGGAGCAGCCTTTCTACATATACAACGAAAGCCCCCGGACCACCAACACACTGAGTGACTCTTCTCAGCCGAGCCGTAATCGGGGGAGGCGGAAGGGGGGAAGGGGCAGTTCGAAACTTATCATTTCGAGAATGCGCACGTGGATGGGGAACCAAGGCTTTTGGGTGAACATACCACCCGTAAGAAAAAGGGCAAAATCGTTTTTTTCGGAAGCTCGTCGTTGTCTCGCTTCCCCATTGAGATATCGTATTTGTAAAACGTAGTTTCATGGTTTCGCCTGAACTTACCCTAACGGTTTAGATCAACGTTCGAGAATGGATTACTTGCTTTTACAGATACGCAATATATGTTCCAACAATTGATATGTCGATGGGTTTTGGGTGACAAATCTTGCTCATAAAAATACAGCCAAAATGTGTGGTTTTGCCTAAAACACTATTAGGACGCTGGAGGGATATTCAAATCACACCCTCAACAGCGGGAAAAAATAACAGGGCAGCGCAGAATTGTGCTGTCGCCACCAAAGGCTTGTAGTTTCAAGAGAAAATTCCTATCAGGCTGCACGAGCTCAGTATTGCTGAATTTAAAAAAAAAATTGGTCTGCGGAATGTGAGCTGGGAAACAATTTTTTTAAAAATTGTCTCAGTTATCGCAAGGTCATTTAGATATCAGATGAGGTGTTCTTGGTGTATTTAATCTATATACCTGCTTCAAAAGATTTTCCCTAACAGGAACCTAATGTCTCGAATCAAGGTTTGGGCAAGTAACAATTTCTCAAAGACAATTTAGTTTATTGATACACAAAATTTGACTTCGCTTACAAACACTACCGGTGCGTACTATGTCTGAAACCAATTTCAGCCCAAGGTTCGGTCCAAGATATACAATGTGAGCGGTCTTTTAAAATTACTCACTCACAAAGTTGAATTCAATTCATTTTTTCTGCGTATGCATAGCTCGTGCGCCAGCTGTGGGACAGCGCCCGCCCTTACCTTTACCCACACGCTTCCCGCCGGAGATCAAAATTTCAGTTTTACTTCAGGCTTTACGCTCCGAAGCTAAAATTTCGCTACATGCCACGCCGCAGTGGAGCGCTGTGAAATAGGTGAGACAGCGGGAGATCTCAGACGTCGAGGCAAACATAAAACTGCGCGCATTAATTTTACGATAATTTCGAAGGTACACTGTGAATGTGCGTATGGACAACCCTTGTATGATTGCTTAGTAACACGTTTTATTTGTCACTAACGTTCATCCTTACACACACATATATATATATATATATATATATATATATATATATATATATATATATATATATATATATATATATATATATATATATATATTTGTGTATGGTGAGGGCGATAGCGTCTGTCACGCATGCTGACTGCATCCGGTAGACAGACCTTCAGTGTGTGGTTCTTGGCCTTGCCATAGGGGAGGTGCATGCCATGGATTCAAATCTCTGATTTGCGTGCCGTGCCGCGCAGCGCGAAGCTGTGGGAGCTGGCAATGTCTTCAAGGCACGCGCTGCCAGCTCCGACCGCTGCGAGTGGTGTGGCACGGCACGCAAATCAGAGCTTTGAAGCCATGACACGCAGCTCCTCTACGGCGCCCCCAAGAACCACACACTGAAGGGCTCTCTACCGGATACAGTCAGCATGCGTCACGGACGTTCTCGCCCTCTCCGTGTACCACGATGCGTCAGCTCGCATTCGCAAGAGCTCACCTGTGGCGCAACAAGCACCAGCAGCCACGCGCTCCGAGTGTCGCGCTTCAATCGCTGAGCACTGTACGTTCACGCATACTTCATGCGTAAACGAAATATGGAATGCTTGAAAACTACGGTGCCTTCCGCAAAACTAAAATGATCCTAGGAAGTACGGACAGTGGGCAAAATTTGACGGACATTGTTTCACAATTTCGCATATTTCGACAATGTAATAATTACAAATTTCAACGTCTTTTTTTGAAATTACATACACTGTGAAAACACTGCTTTCAAAACTTCACTCCTAAACTACACTTCTATAGGGCAAGTTGTCATCCTAACAATTTTTTTATCTCAAGCAGCAAGACATAACGCTTGCTGTCTAACGTCGTCAGTTCTAAAAAAAGTTCCGTTGAAATGGGGGGGGGCAGTTTTCCTGTACCTGAACCCTCACTGACAGAGATGTGAACGCGCAAAGGGTATCCACCTTACACAAGTGCGCAAACATTAATAGCGGATATAATTTAGCACTGTATGTCTACGTGGGTAGCGTACTCACCTGTTACTAGACAGGAACCCAATGAAGCGCCGCCCGACAATCACAACCCCTCCTGCAAAATATTTCGTACCAAACAGAAAAAAAAATCAATGATAAAGGGATGTCAGGAATGGCAGAAAAACAGCAATCCATCTAAACCGGAATAACAGCTGGCCAGAGAGGCAGCCGTACTCATTTTGTCTTCATGCGCAAGCGAGCTAGGGTTAATGAAGAGCTTTGGACAGCACGAAAAAAATTTAAGGTGACCATTTGACATTTCTAGCTTTCTCGCACAAAATTCCGACTACCCAGGACCCCAGAAAAACCACGAAAAGAAAGTAACTTTTCGGCAATAGCCACGAGTTGACTTGATATATATGAACACCATATGAAATTTGCAGATCTTTGGCCTGTTTTTGTGTCAATTTCTGGTAAAATGTGAGGCCCATGCATTTGGAAAGAACAGCTTCCAAGGCTTTACAGGCTGAGTGAGATACACGCTGAAGTTGTAACAGCCCACACAGCAACATTCCTTCCCAATATTAGCCATGCCGAAATTCTCTGAATTTCGAGTTGCTGCCGCGAAAAGACGTCTGAATGAACTGTGGTGTTGTAAAAAGGATCTCCTCTACGCACTGCTTGTGGGAAAGAAGTGGGGGGATGCTGTATTCCTCCGAATGAAATGTTTGGAGTAATATCAGTGAATGTGACTGCGGTTTCCCGGGTTTGCCCCTATGTTACAGCTAGTGCATTGCGAAAAGCACACCTGGGGTTGTGACGCTAAGCCTCTTTGCACCTCCGAGCAAAACATACCCGGGTCAAACCGATGATCATGCAGAACGCAAGCAGAACAGGATAATTTTACTCAGCGGGGCTGCCCGCTGCTCTGTGTTCTTGCGTTTTATTTCGAAGGCCCGGTCAGTGAGCCCTGAACTATGTTTACAGCAACCTTTCGATCACTGTGACAGCGATGTAGACTATACGTTTTCTTTCATCAGAATATATCGATATTTTGTCTTAGAAGAAGAAAATTTGGGGTATATATTGGCTTCGAATTTTCCCGTTAATATTTGCTGTGAGCTGTAGCAACGGAATCTCAGAATTAGTTGCCGCGTGCCTTCCCTGCTGCTGCCAGCTAACTTTGACCCTTTCCATTTCTTTTTGTCTTAATAATTTAATTTATCTAAGGATACAGACATAGTTGTCTGCGAGAAGACCTTTAGCCACGTACTTACTAAAGATAATTTCTTTGTCAACCTTTGATCCTGACCTCTGGTTTCGCAGTGCCATTCGGACTTGAATGAAGTGGAAGCAAAAACGGGAAAAATGTGCGTCTTGGGATGAAGCGTTCTTTCTTTATTAGGCCTTTTTCTACCCTTCTCTGTCGCGATAACCGTTGCTCCCAACGTACCCGCCTTTTTGTGCTATTTCTTTCGGTTGATGATTTAAATATGTTGATTGATTTAATTGCTTGTGGGGTTTAACGCGCCGACGCAACGCAGGCGATGGGGCGCGCCGTAGTGGAGGGCTCCGGATTAATTTTGACTACCTGGGGATCTTTATCGTGCGCCGAAATCTCGTACACACGGGCGTTTTTGCTTTTCGCCTCCATCAGAAAAGCGGCCGCCGCGGCTGGAAATCGAACCCGCGACCTTGTGCTCAGCAGCGCAACGCCTTAGCCACTGAGACACCGCGGCGGGTTTAAATATGTTTCGTACTCCCCGTTTCAATTTTTACATCGGTACTGTGGCTAACGCCTAGCCGAGACAAAAAAATTGCGCCCTATTCATGGATAAAGTTTTGTTGTTGCCCTATAGAAAAAACGACCTCCACTGCAACGGGCAATAATCTTCCTTGGGTTCGTGTAGTATTTGATCCTAAATTTCCCGATTAGAGCCTGAATGCGCCACAACTGCGCTATTTCCGCACGTTGAAAGCGGTGAACCAACACTGGTTGTTTTTTTATATGTGGCACATACCAACTTCGACGATCGGCAAGAATTGTGACCTTCGAGTGCCTAGTCTTCCAACTTCGTAGCAGGATGAATTGTACGCGCTACCAATTCAATTAAAATTTTGCACAGTCAATAGTAGGTATTTTTACAAAGGTCTATGTATGCCAGATGTTTGGGAAAAAAAGACGTTAAAACGAAAACAGAGACGCCAAAATGATGTAGCAGTAAAGAAGTCTGATAAGCATGGCCATGCCTTCGCTTTGAAAGCGCAGATGCACACGTAAGGGCTATAGGAATTTGTTCTGCGCCTGGGGGTTGATCTTGTCCTGTCAGGCAACAAGCCATCCATTCGAAACACCGCTACAAGTGGCACGACGAGAACCAAATGTAGAAGAATCCAGAGCTGTAACTTAACGTCAGTCGTTATTCTGCAGGTAATGCCGCGCAGAATGGGATCGGTAAGTCACGAGTGGGATGAGCAGTAGGTAATGGAATTCATGTGTACCGTGTTTCAAACGGTCTGAAAAAAGACATGACATGTGCGAACGCGAACGACAAGCATGTAAAGGGTATGAAGTACCCGTGACGTACATTGCGCAAAGGGCGGGAACACATATGAAGTGTAGCGGGGAAAATGGAATGCACCGGACACCTAACCCGCCGCCAAAATGTTCTGGAAAATTCTTTCACAACCCGACCGCTTTGAGTCCTGGGTTTGTTTTTCGTTTTATAGATAAAATTTAAGGTAGCGTTAAGTTACGTGCACATATTCTATTTCTCTAGAAAATGAACTTAATTTTTATGTCTTTTCTGACCGATAGAACAATGGGACTGAAGGCAGAGACGGCCTGACGGAGGACCTCAGATATTTACGCAGTGACGGCACGTACATGTCAGTACACTTGTCTATGCATCCAGTTGAACCCACCAAATCGTTTTCACGAATAGGTGAATAAGAAATATCGATAAACGACTGCGAAAAGAGCATGTGGAATTGGGGAAAAAAAAAGAAGAAGAATTTCAGCAAAAAAAAACAAAGAACAAGAATTTCAGCACAAAAGCTCAAAAACGCTATCTGGTAAAAATAAACAAAAATGAATATTTGTGTACGCATACATATACACATACGTATACACTGTGGGACACAGAAAAAAATCGCGCTCAAATACCTACTGCTAAGACAAAGAACAAAAATATGAAAAAAAATATGCATCTCGCGAAGTACCTTTTTACGATCGGCGCTGGGGCAGCATATCTAACTTAAAAATGCGCACAATAAAAATAGCTGAAAAATCCGCTGATAAATCTGTACGCGGTGTTGTAAACAGCAAGAAAAGAAAACGCATAAAAAGTGTCAGCCATTCCAGAAACCACACTTTATCGGCGAGAAATAGTTTAACTTTCTTTTTGAATGACTTTCTAGAAACATGGAAACTTACAAGTTTCCAAGTTTTGTTTAAAATTTCAGTCGATTGATATGAGAAAGTTTGGTTTCCGTAATTATCATTGTCTTCAGGGAGTGTCGGGATTTACGCATAAATAATAGTGGGAAATAATGCGGGTATTTGTATTTTGTATTTTTATTTCAAGCGTGGTGCACAATAGCTTCAAGTAGCGTATGCTATGAGCTCAAAGCATAGCAAAGCGCTCACACAACGGAGCCATTCGCCGATTTGCACGGCGACAATGGTAATTTAATTATATATAAAGGATCTGTTCTTGCAGAAGAGTTATTTTGGAGTAATTTGTTTTTGTCGCTGTGCCTCAAGCCAGCACGACGTAGCAGAATTTACAGTAGAAAAGGGATTTATAACTTTTGCTTCAGCCAAAGCGGTATTGAATGTGTCATTCTCAATATTACACCGACATACATTTAAACAATTCGCTCTATAACCTGAGTGATGCGTATAGTCCGCGTGACCTTTTCTTCAAACCAAAACCCCTAGAGTTCTTGTTGCAATACTTGTTCTATTGTGACGCCAATAAATTATGCAGGAGTTTTGTTTGTGTGATGTTGTTACCTAGACTAACTACTACGTAGGTGGTTGTTTTAGATGCGATGCATCTCATGCTCGGGGCTGTGTCCCTCCCTCCCTCGTTGCCGTTGTCGTTGTCCGCCATGCGCACTCTACTTCGCATGCGCGTCTTTTCAGCCCCGTCAGTGTTTGGGCTGACGTCAGCGCAGTCCACTATAAAAAGAAATACTTAGGCGGCGCGCGGTTTTGATCCCACGACTCTCTGGCCGCAACGGGAGGTACGTGGCGGTCTTCCCACTGCGCTACAAACCGAGACGGGAGCACGTGCTACGAACGCGCCTTATGTCCTTCACTCATTGAAACTACGTCAAGAAGCTACTGATACAACGAAGGCACGCGAAGATGAACGTCAACGGAAACGACGAACTGAAAACTAATGGGAACTTCAGTCGACCTTATGGCTGCTTCGCATACTACTCAGGGTTCCCCTACGGGAAGATGGTGTAATTCTTTTACATTGAACTCTAGCTTGTTTAGCAATAACTAGGTTGATAAATGCTGTGTGTACTTGGTAATTTGCGATTCCAGTTCAGTTGCATGCAAGGAAGAAAAGAAAATGTTTGGGTCATCTTCGTACATAACAAGTTCAAGAGATGCTGGTATACATATTGTCACGAAGCCAAGGATGACGCAGTTGTCTTGAAGGAGAAACAATTTATTGGGGCGAACTTGTGCTCCCCTAACAATTCAAAAGAATACAGAGGCGGCGAAGCAGCGGTAAAGAAAGTGACTTGCGCAGGTGAGTGTCGTCAAATCGAATGTCACGGCGTCTGCTCTGCAGGCTTTTCTCTTTCGGCGCGAGTGTTTCTGGAACCGTCGATTCACATCCAGAACATTGTAGATCACAGAAGATTATTCTGGGCTAGTGACGTTAGGGCGAAACAGTCTGCTTATCTGAATGTGTTCGCCCGTGCGGCATAAAAATAAACAATGGAAGACGCGCTTTGCTTGAAACGCAGATAACACAGCGGGGCGTGGTCTGGCAGTAAAAACAAACAATAAATAAACAAACCCATGCATGGTTCACGGCGTTATAACATCATTTTTGAACATTACAACTATCAAAGGACCTAATATCGATCCTTGTTGTACACCTCGTTGATTGCTCAATAGTGGGGAGAAAACTTTCCCTAGCTTTAGCTATTGTTTTCTATCAGTAACTTTGCAGATGACTATTTGCCATATGGCGTCTTCCATAATTTTTTAGCTTTCTTAGTAATATTTCATGATCAATGGAATCGAATGCTTGGAAACAACCCTGTCGTATATTTTTGTTTAATGTTTTTTGACTATGTTCCCTTTCATGCTTACCGGCGCGTGTTTCGTAGATTCCTTTATTTCTAAACCCGTACTGACCACCGGCGATAACGTTGTGCTTGTTTAAGAAAATAGAGTTTGTCCAAAATTATTTCTTTAAAAAGTTTAGAAAACACAGCCAGCCTGAATATTGGCCGGTTGTTCGACATTTTTTTCGAATGCTTTATTTTGTGGATGGGTGTCGTAAATGCAAGCTGAAGTTGATCGCCGAAGTTTCTAGTAGAAATGTTAAGACTCATACTGCGCGTTAGGCACATGGCGTATTTAATTTGCAGCGTTCTTAATTGGCTTTGGTTGAATGCGGCCATGTCCAGCAGCATACCATTCTCCACTTTACTTATCAGAAAGTGTACCTCTGCTGCATCGGTTGGCTGAGGAAAAATTCTGCTTTTCACTTGCACCCGCCGCGATGGCTCAGTGGCTAAGGCGTTTTGCTGCTGAGCACGAAGTCGCGGGTTCGATTCCCGGCCGCGGCGGCCGCTTTTCTGATGGAGGCGAAAAGCAGAAACGCCCGTGTGTACGAGATTTCGACGTACGTAAAGATCCCCAGGTGGTCGAAATCAATGCGGAGCCCTCCACTACGGCGCGCCTCATCGCCTGCGTTGCGCTATCGCACAGAAAACACTTCGCACCCGCATTCACAAAGTTTCCCTCTCGAGGGCCAGTTTCCTTTGATCAACATTCGTTACCCTCCAGTCGCTTCGTCGGCGTTTCGTTTGTTATTTCGTTATCGGCCTTCTATATGTGCTTCGGGTTATTTCGCACGCTGAAAAAGAGATGCTCATAAAGCGTTATTTTAGCATCGTTTATTTTGCTTGGGATTTTGTTTCTAGTTCTTCTGAAGGAAGTCAGCAGTTCTTTGACGCGTGTTTTTATGAACTCGCGGTACATTACGTTTATCGTTTTTGTGCTTTCGTACAACTCAGCGGTTATCCGTGGTTTCCGCTCTTCTTGGGTTTTTTCATCCTTGCATTGGTAGAGCTAAATCATCAACTTTGTGTTTATTCATGGAACAGATTGACAGGTTTTTTGGCGGCATTTTTTTGTAAACATCTTGCCAACATAGTCTTGTGACTAGTCGTTGAAAGTTTTCTGATGTTTTGCTGTTGATTCTGCGAAACTGCTGGAGTTCATGGGGCTTCTGATGACTACGAAGGCTATGTTTTTCAAAGCGAAATGCCGCTATATTAACAAAAATATCGGATAGAAGAACTGCATTAGATACATCGGTTTTTTCTAGTTCGAAACACAAATATTGATGGAGCTTGCAGTATTTGCAATGAGCTTTGGCCGAAGGTAAACATTGTCTGTACAGTTATAACTGGCCAGTAAACAATTCAGTTCGGACGGCCATGCATCGTCTGCGCTCAAGTTTATATTCCTATCACCCGTCACAATAAACAGGTCGTTGCGGGCGGAAACCGACGTCGACAGGTTTGGCAAGCAGTGGAGAAATGTTTTCTTAGCACCAGTGCGACGTCTGCAAACAGCGGTCGCTGTACGCTTCCTTGAACGTATTTAAAAGCACTCGATATCTTATTTGCTTACGGAACACTTCTCTACAACCGCAGAAGTTAGCGTATCATTTACGTACATTGCGACACCATCACCATTTTTTTCTTGTTAGATTGGGACAAAGATATCCACTGAGAACTACGGGGTAGTCACGATCGGATGACGAGATTTTATTTAAGAAGAGGGCATCAAATTGATTTGCAGTCGAATTTGGAAGATGTTATAACACATTTACTTCGTTCTTTACGTTTCTCAGAATGACGTGGAGTACCGGCAAACCTTCCGAACCAGATAATTGCTCTTTGAAATACTGAACACTTGTATTAGGCGTTTTCGTCGCAAATATTTTATGAAACAACAGCAACTGTTACGATGAAGTTCGAGTTTGGGGCTAGTCAAGGCACCTAGGTGATTCTTCAGAGGTCATTCTTGGACGTAATGTGAATAACTGGTGAGCTTCCGTCGTTCTGCGCAAGAACCTTTCCGCTTCCTGCCCACACAAACTTGCACTTAGCTTCAAACAGCTATGGGCGCGTAGCTGTGAGCTTTTTTTTGTTCGTTTGCGTTAGGTGTTCATTAACGCACACTTGGTGATTCTAGAAAAGGCGAAGTTTAATGCATGTCAGTTACTTCTTCTAAGCCAAGGCTGCTCGATGAAATTACTCGCTGGGACAATATCGCGCGTTTTCCTCCACACAAGCCGAAGACCCAGTAGAAGGCGTCATAGTGACTTTCTTCAAGAGCTGCAGCAACTGATTCACAGATTTTTTACAAGCACCACCGCATCATCACCATTCTGCTGCTCGTTTTTCGGGATACCCCTTATTTAAATATTATTCAGCATCTTATGCTGCTAAATTCTTCTTCCTTATTGGTGAGCCTTTCATTTTCAGCCTTCAGGATGCTACTTTACTGTAGAAGTTCTTTGATTCGTATCTTTGCAAAATCATTTCTGAACTCGATGACGTCGTCACATGTGTCGAAACATCTCACACCGTCTTTCACATTTGTCATTTTGGTTCGCATGTCTCACTGAAAGGCTTGTAACTGCCTGCTTGGCTCTCTTATCTTCCTGGCATCCATAACTTCACTTACATGATCTTTGCCAAATTTCCCAGAAAGTGTGCAAACAAGAAGAAATCACAATTGGAATGCTTGTTTGGCAGCAGGCCATTGATGCAAAGACGGTGCGAAAATACAAGTACACATGCCCAGCGCAAATGTGCGCCGGAACAAATATGAACAAATGTGTGAAGCTATGTACAGAACCAAGTGACTTCACTATCGCATGCAGAAAGCTTGTCGTTAGCTGTGCGGGTACAAAGAACCACCTATCACACAATGTGCCGAATTCCGAAATCTCAACGTGATAAACTTGGCAAATTATTCCGAATGAGGAAAAAGGACTGGTCAAAACATTATTTGCGGATAACGGCTACCTGTCAAATCCAAAATGCTACAACCATTAATTCCGAACGTGCAACGTACGAATGTGTGCGGACCTCACAAAATATGAGTCAAGGCAGGTCAAAACTTTTACTAGGAATCTTTCCAACAATATGAGCAGAGAAGAAGAAACACTTGAGGGTAAGCTGTTGCAAGTTCAGTGATATCGAGTGAAGAATAATCACACCAACATATTCTAAGTATAAAGAAACCGAAGCCAGAGTGATTGAAAACATAGAACAATATTGCCGCTAAAAAGAACATATCGTTGTTTAAAAGACATTAAAGACGATCCTGAAATCAAACTGCACTCCATTTTCTTGGTTTGAATGTTGTATAGATTATTTATTTCCGCTCTCGTCCGATGGCCTTGTACGTCGTATTCGCCCAGAACACCGAAGTAAATAACAGTTTGAACTTCTCTTCGAATTTTCTATCTGCATATATTTTCTATATCTCCCAAAAATAAATATTGAGCCTTTTTCTTGGCCTAACACCAAAAGATTCTAAACAACACCAGCATCGTGGTTTGTTCATTATAAACCAGAATATACTGCTTTTATGGCAATGGTATTGACAAAGAAGGGTTTTAAAATAGGTAGTATATACGCGAAAAGATCCTTTTTAACATGTTAGACAGCGCGTGTGATGCAATATTAAGAAGATATTAACGTTAAAACGGCACTAGGGTGTTCCCCCTATTCCCTTGTGTCTAGCAAAGGAAGTGAGAGTATCTCAGCCTCTAACTGCCCGCATAGTACCCGACTAATTTTTATCAGGTCAGAGGGTGCACACGCTTTGAAATCTGCAATAAAATCCGTATACACTAAGAAATTTAAGGAGTGCGTTAAGTGAAAATACGAGTCGATTAAAACACATCTTCACAGAACAAGAGTTAACCAGCGTGTCTAGCTGTTATTATTAGTCATTGTTAAAAACAGAAAAGGGGCGCATTTAATTATAATTAATTGTCGTGGGTACATCGACACCGTAATTTAAGTGGCCCCACACTGTACCTTAGCCATTTAGCTGCACGGTGTATCCGGCGACAACAACCCCTGAACACGAACTGGGGCAAGGATAATTGCCCTATTTTTCTTGTCAACATTAGGAAGGTTGTCAAACCTACATTCTTCATATCAACGTTAAGAATATTCACAGGGGCCACATTGAAAATGCTTGAATAGAGCACTTTTCAATCGTCAATTCACGTAATGAATACCCCGCTTGGCTTCAGTTAGCGTTCAGAAATATAGGAAAAATGGTTATAGGAAAAAAGGGAAGATTTTACGTCGACAGAAAATGCGGTTTGAAAAGGTGAAAAAATTTTAACTGAATAAAAAACAAAACTTACGGCCGCTTCACCCCCTCCCACACTGAAAATATAGTGCCGGCGTCATTGCTGATGCACTCAGCGAGTGTTTCTGACATGGATGTCAAAGCGAAGGCGTAACCTGTTCATTGCGTGCACCCTCAGCCAGTTAGATTCACCGAGATGTATTGGTCTCGAAAATGCCGGTGCGGCTCGCCCTAAACAGGTGCGAGGCTTAAGTCGTGCTTCAATTTATTCATTTTTGCCAGAGGTTTTCCTGACCAAAAATTACGTCACACCGGGCATTTCTTTATGTGTCCAATTCTTTGAACTTTTGGCCATGTTGTATAGGATCTGTTTACCAGACATGCGGGATTTTTCACCAACCGTTATAAATATTGCATTTTCAGTGTTCTGTAATTTTTAGAGTGTTTGTCACCTTGTAACACGCTGTACATAGAGGCTACATTGGATGTTTTGCATGCCCTTAGAGGATATACTCATTGTTGGATTTGCTTTGCGTTGCCACTTGTGCGGTTGTCGGTTCCATTCGTCGTATCATTGCCGCTGTACCTGGTTCGTATCAGCGGCTCCATTCCTGATACGAATGTGTCGGTCATCTGCTGTACTATAGAGTGAAGCCCCAGTGTCAGCACGGACAGCCTATTTTCCTAAATTTCACGGTGTCCTAGATCTAACTGTATAGCTGGAGTCGGCTGTTTTGTTAAAGAAAACATGTATGATATATTACCACTATCATGTCAGTGAGTGAAAAGCTGTGAGGAAGTGAAAAAGTGTATAAAGACGACAATTGCATAGATTTGGAGTGAAGTTTGCGTTGTGCTGCGACGGAAATTACTTGTCCTTTCCTATAAAAATATTGGTGTTCTTGTTTATTGTTTTTTGACGTTGAGGTCATATGGAGCGCGCACTGCGACGCATCAGTGTATACAATGGTGCATGAAGATTTGTACCGTAATTCCAGAGATGGCTCGCGCACAACACGTTTGGTGCCTCTTCTCGTTTGCTTTTTTCAAAAACAAATCGTAGACAATAATAGACCAAGTGGCGCACTGTTCATCAGATCCAATGCCACCTCTTCGTCAATTCTTTCGCTGCTTAATTTACCACTAGACATAACATTCGCTAACCCAATTGTGCATAGGCAAAGGAGCGAGAAACAGGCGCAACTCGACTGAGTGAGTTGCTCGCGTCATGCTTCAATACCAGAAATAAACGTGCTCATACTGTGCGCCCACGCCTAAACTCCTTTACAAAATAAAGATCATTTTTAGTTTCTGACACACTCCATAAAATGGGCCTACGAGACAACCTAGCAGTAAAAAAATTCCAAAGTTGGGAAAGAAATATTCCAGTCACCGAAGATCGAAAGAAGGCCTTTAGCGTTGAAACCTGGGAATAATATACCCCTGCGGCACTGAGGTAAAAAATTATGCACCCCTCCATTTAATGAAGACAATGGTTAAATGGCAAAGTCCCTCGTGATGAATTCATCGGATTGTCAATCCTAAACTACGAATATGTGTCACGCTGGTGGTACGCACCACTTTTTTTAGAATACCGGCAATAAGCCTCGTGTATGCACTGCATACGTCTAACGATTGGTTTTGGGGTCTACAGCTCGAATCGGTACCTGTGGCTTAGCGTAGAGCGAGTAGTGTTTCAAAGTGGTGCCTGTGGATGGCGTTAAACCTCAAAATGTGACGTTAGGCGCAGCGGCCTTAACCTCAAAATGCCACGTTAGGTTTGACGTCCTGCGGGTAACAACCTTGCAGCGTGAAGCGCCGCGTCATTCTCATCGTACGTCAACCTGTAGGTAACAGCTGTCGACATTAACCCCTGGACGTGACTTTAAGCCTACATGCGCCGCGCCGTCGCTGGCTTGTGTCCCCTCCTCCCTCTGCAACACATCAACCTTTAACGGAGGGGGCCTAACGAAGCTGTCGCTTCGCAGTGAAGCGTTTTAACTCTTCTACACTTTGCCCTTCCACAATTTCCTACACTTAATGGTCATGGTCAGAGAAAGTTAGCTGTCCTGCAGTGGTACTTCCTCCAAAGCTTCATTTTTGTGATAATGCAGGGCGTTACATGGTTCTGGCAGTGCGAGTACTTGGCAAAGAATGCTACGCATTACTAATGGGACTGTCAAACCGGACCCGTAGATGGCAATAGTGTGCAAGTCACCTAGTGTGCGCTTCAGCAGAGACGCTTTTCAAACATGGCCACCAAAGGCACACTTAATCACACCGAACCTTACTCCGAAACGACCACATGCCGTGACGGGTGGGCTACACACTTGCGAAAAGATTTAAAAGCCTAAGCACATCACTTCCTGCGCAGCGCAGAAACCCGTGTGACCGTCGGCAACGCAACGTGCCCCGCTTTTGCCGCATCAGAGAGAGAGAGCCCTTTATTAGAAGAAAGCAGAGATCTTTGATGGCATGTATTCACCAAAATGTACTCTGAGCGGATGGGACAACTGGAATAAAGGCCCTTAAGAAAGCAGGGCGAAACAGAGTGAGTTGGAAAAAGGCAGAGGTAAAGATGAGGCAACATAGAGACTTCCGTTGATTACGTAACTGTCAAGGTGGTCTCACAGGTCGATGATGCATAGGTTTTTTACGATGCTTCGCGCCGCTACCATGTTCACGTGCACTGCAAGTTGCGAAGTGCCCGAGGTTTACGAAAGTCGCGTTGGACTGGTTGCAGCTTGCCAGAGAACTGCCGGCGTGGGCACCTCGCTGTCGGTGGCTCAACCTTCGGTGGCAGAACACGGATCGTCTAGCAACTTGCCCTCAAGGACGCGCACGCCACAGCCGAGATCTCCCCTATCAGACTCAACGAGCGCCGCTGCTGTCAGCCTCTGACTAACTCTGGAAAGAGCATTGTGTCTGTGCTATATTCGGCCGGTGTGCAGAAAGCACTTGGCGAACTGACCGTGAGAGCTTCGCGCGTAAATACGCGGTGCCTCCGAGCGCAGATTCTTTCGGTTTGGGGGAGCCAATCTATGTTGCTCTTCTCGAGGCCTGTACTGTAACCTCTCCCCGAAGGATATTGTTCCTGTATTTCTTCGGCTGAGCACTCGCTATGCAGTAAACAGTTAAGTTTGCCTTCGGCATTTTGTTGTCATCGCCAGGGCAACAACACTTGGTGGCCGCACACCACCACACTGCCTCACAAGACGGAGGCAACGGACCCCGGTTCGGGGACGCCTCCCCGCCGGTAACAAGTTCCAGACTCTCTTTGAGACACATATGTCGTGTAAATAATCGTGCAAAACTAACTTTTTTCGCTAGGGTGATAAAGATGACCAGGGTCCAAGAAGAGCTTGCAAAGATATAGCGAGGTGTAGAAGAACTCGATCTTTTTAGCGAGGGTTTTTTTTCCTAGCTCTAAGCGTGACACTCGAGCAAGATGTGCTCAAAAATTTCTGGCAAACCGCAGGCATTGCACGAAGGACTTGTGGTCTGACCGCGGCGATGGCGGTAGGAGTTTGTAAGGGCTGCGTTGAGGCGCAACCAAAGGTAAAGCGTCTCAAGTTGACTAGGGGTTCACTCTGGAAGCCGCTTTCTTGGGTCCAACTCTATATGGTACCGGAAGAAGTCATGAGGTTCGGTGAAAAAACAGATGCTGTATTGTTCCTCCAAGACAAGCTGCTTCGCTAACGCTACAGTCTCGTTCTTGCTGAATAAAATGTTTCTCATATTTCGCAGCGGCAACCCTCAGCGAGTCGCCTTATCTGCTTTCGCGTTGCCGAGAATGCCACAACGTGCAGGTACCCATTGAAAGGGCACAAAATGCCACGCGACATCGGCTAGATGGTGCCGTGGGTGACATCGCGGGATACATGCTCCTATAGGGTAATGCAACTAGCAAGCCGTAGGGTTTGCAGCGTTGTCTCCAAATCCGATTTGATTGATTGTAGGGTTCAACGCGCCAACGCAACGCAGGCGATGAGGCGCACCGTATTGGAAGGCTCCGTATTAATTTTTACTACCTGGGGATCTTTAACATGCGCCGAAGTCTCGTATACAGAAGCGTTTTCGCTTTTCGCCTCCATTCCCCGGCCACCGCGGCCGAGAGTCGAACTCGCGTCCGCGTGCTCAGCAGCTCAACGCCTTAGCCACTGAGCCACCACGGTGGGTGTCTTCAAATCCGTTAATCTGGCCAATTCTGCTGGTGGGCGACGAAGAATGTAGCGGAGGGCTTGCAGAATTTCCTGACGTTCGGCAGGCATGGATTGTATTCTACGTTCAAGGCAGTGGGAACACGCTTGGCCGGTTTGCGAAACGTACACACCAGATGAGGGAGAAAACCCATTTATACAAGAAAGTAAGAGTGTATGATATTGGTATCAAACTCTTGTAATTACCCCTAAAAAACGTCCTCCCCGATAGGCATTCGTAAACCCTGGTGAAGCAGTCTTTACTCGTGCTCGAGTTATGCCACCCCTTAGCTGTTCATGGGATTTTATGAGTACCTTTATTAAAAGAATGAGGGACTAGTCTTTGTCTTTTTACTTGTATTTTACCTCATTTCTATTTTACCTCATTTTCTATTTTGCCTCATACTTCTATTTTACCTCATTTCTGACCACTGCTAAAGCTGTGAAGATACCGGAAATACATGGACTCCACATGGACTTCACATGGACCACCGAAAAAATGTAATGATGATTACTATACTCGATAATGCGACTTTTGTGCGCAGCGCCAACTACAGCCTTTTAGATCACCGCGAATATCTGCTGCGTCTCAGAGAGTGATAGCATGATCAGCGAGCGCACGGCGGCACCCGCTACTATGCTGGTATCTCGCTGTACGTCGCTGCCGCCGGCGACCATGTTGCTGCAAATCGTGTCTGAAGCTCCAACGCAAATGTCACGTGGTTCGGATTAGACGTACATGGAAGAGTAGTGGCGTCCAAAAGTGTGAGGGGAGGCAATGAGACAGATGGCGCAATAGCAGCCTCTGCTACACCCCAACTCACAATTTCGCCAGACGCTCTGACGAGCGTCTCCTTTGGTCTCAGCATACTACTTTATTAAACGGCCTCACGAACTGAAACCCTTCCCGTTCCAATGAGGTATAACGGGTAAATAAAAAAAACTGAAAATGGATGTTTGGATTTAAAATAAAAAATGTAAAAAGGTAATTAAACAAGATAATTACGCAGAACATGACTCACTACAGAAGAATAATAAATACAAAAGATCAAAAAGCTATCATCGCGTTATTTGCCGCTGACTTTGTTTCTGCGTTTGTGTGAAATTGTGACAACATATTTGAGTGGTTAGTATTGTTTAATATTAGCGTTAATTGGTATTGTCATTTCTTCTAAAATTTTTAATCTTTTTGTATGTTTTATTAGCTCTGGTTTCCTTCTTACGAGATAATTTCTATGGATATCAAGAAGTTGTTCTCTGTGTTTGTTTGTTATTGCGCAGTCCTTAAATAATGGTCAAAAGTGTCTGCTGGTAGGTTACATTTACATATGTTTTTATTTGTAATGGCGAACCTACGAAAATAAAACGGAAATCTACCGTGTCCAGTGATAAACTGTGACGTGTAATAGTTGGTGAGAAAGTGGTCCGGAATTTCGTGAATATTCTTTATCTATTGGAATGTGTAGCTTTCATATCCTTCTTGTTTCCACTCAACATTCCAATGTTTTCTTAGGTTTTTATTGAGCTGTTTTTGTTTTGATAAATTGTAGTGAAATAGGCCAATCAATTTTTCGCCATATTTTGCGGCTTTTTTAGCCATTTCGTCCGCTATTTTATTACCGACATTGCCACTGTGACCCTTAATGTAAGTTACCGTATTTTGGCCTGTCTTGCTATTTTTTTAGCATTTGTTTAATTCTACATACATTTGGGTTCCAATTATTTGGATTGCTAATTGCTTTTAGAGTTGATAGGCTATCAGTATACAACTGTACGTTACCTTCTTTGAAGCTAGTTTGGAGGTATTCAAGTGCTTTTAAAATCGCGATTCCTTCTGCCTCAAAGTTGTGGCTGTAATCCGGAAGTTTGTATTGTTTGGTTTCTACTATTTTGCCGGATTTGTCTAGAATTATAAAAGCTGCTCCTATGTCGGTATTATCTTGCGAGCCGTCTGTAAGTACTACAAAATCTGTCTGCGAAATTGGTTGGGTAAGATAGGTAAAAGATATCTTATCGGCTGGATGCAGCTGCCATGTATCTACTTTGTTACTTATTTGTTCTCACTTAAAAGCGCGGTTTTTCCAGGTGAGCATTTTTCCGGCGAAAAGTACGTTAAATGTTTCGATTTCTTTTTCGATCGTCAGATGATTTGGTGGGACATTAGCTATTAAGTTTAAAGCCGGATTAGATACGGTTTTAAATGCTTTAGTAACTCTAATGAGGGTAACTTTTGGTAACATTAATTTTCTTGAATACTTCTTACTTGTTTTCTCATTAGTGCCTGTTTTTTTTACCGAGTCCCTCAAACGTTTGAACATTTTCCTCCACTTTTTCGTACCTGCCTTCGTTCTCCCGGTTCTAACGCCGACTACGAAACCGTCGCCATAGCCACCGCCGAATTCCAGCAGCAGCAGTGAAAGTGCTTGCGCACTAAAATCAAATAGGTTTGGTTCCTTGAGAAGGTTGTATCCGGGTAGCGATCCCGCCATTTTTTAGCGCAAGCTTTTAAGCACCGCTCCTGTGGTTTGACGGCGCAGTCAGCTTCTAATGACCGAGCGACGGAAGATGAAATCGAAGACAGACGAGATAGGGCGAGGTGGAAAGAGAGGGAACAAAGTTGGGCGATAGTGGAAGAGGAAGGGCGATATTCAGAGGCCGCGGAGACGTTCTGGGATGTTGTGGCCCGCTGTGAGATTCTACCAGAGTAGCGACTCCCGTCGCGCGTTCGACGATGATGTCACCGTAACCTGTGACGAAGGATATTCACTACGCCTGTCCCAGCAGCTAAATCCGCAACCCTAGCTAGGGTACCTCGATGCTGGTGTACCCCGGCGGCGCTTGAACCGAGGCAACCTACGGTCGGGCAGAGTTTTAGTACCGCGGCGGCTAAAGTCCGCATTACGGCGTGTGGTAAACGAAAGCCGCTTTATTTTAACTCAAACTTTGTATAAATACTGGATGCGATGCGACTCTTCCGCCGCTTTCTGGTAATTGCATCATTACGTCAGTCACATAGTACAGTGTTTGCGCGATTCGGGCTGCCGAGTTAAGCCAAAGACCAGTGAACATGACTGGCACACGGCATTCGGGCCCCTAGTTTTGCTTGATTATGACACGTGATTGCTGACGTGCAAGTAGAAGCGCTGATTACTATGTTTTACTGCTTTATGCCCGGCCCAGGTTTTGTTGTGGTGAAGCCGGTTTACTCGGCGCCGCTCCGGGGCTCCTTCTCGCCACTATCCAACCCTATTTCACAACTGTTTTGCCCTTCGCCACAATCGATGCCTGTTTCAGAAATTGCGCAATCGGCTGCGAGTGGTGCTAGCGCCGATATCACATGATTGCAGAGAATCCACAGAAGCGCGAATGGGCGTAAAAACAACTCAAAGCTACCGCAGCAGAACAGGTATCTGCCGCTGTTCCCTCTCAAAATCAACCTCGCCGAGCAGCTGCGCATCCTTTCCGGGTAAAGATCAACTTGCCGACTTGGAACGCCGGCATGACCCCAGCATCGATACCGCTTCCACATTTGCGCAATCGGCTGACAACGGCACTAGCTCCGATATCAGCTCAATGCGGAGACTCAACAGGTGCGCGCATGGTGGTTGATTGATTGAATTCAGTATAAACGTGCGCTGCATATTTGGACGAGGGACGGGGACATTGAAAAGACAAACCAAACCAAAAGACAAAGACAAACCTAAGTAATTGCATGGTTTAGCGCACCCACGCAACACAGGCGATGAATTAAATTTAAGGGCTTCGGATTAAGGGTTCTAGATTAAATTTGTTCAGCTGAAGACCTTTCACGTGCGCCGAAATCTCGTACACACGGGCGTTTTTTATTTTCGGCTCCATCAGAAAAGCGGCCGCTGTGGCGGGGAGTCGAACCCGCAACCTCGTGCTTGGCAGCGCGAATGTGCGGAAAAGCTACTGAAACCTGCCGCCACAGAACATGTGGCCGCCGACATTGCCCCCTCAAATTCTATTTCTGCGAGTAGCTGCCTAAAGAGCAACTTGCTAGCCTCGGAACTACGGCGTGGACCCATAATTCTTCTTGAGCTTGGAAGAGTCTCAGAGCGACCTTTCCGCCGGTGTATTTTCCGAGGAAGTATCCGTCCATCACCAGTTGCCGGTTTATGCGTGCATGGTTTGTGGTTGAAGGAGGGCGCGTGCACGCACGGCTGGGCTTCATGCCGCTACCAATGACACGCCCATTGAGCTGGTGGGAGATTTAAATACGAAAGTTTTACGCGCCCTGTCAGCTGTCCTCCGTAATCCAGCGGTTTGGGCCTGGATTCGTGTGTTACACAGATATTAAGACACCTATGAAGGGGGAGGGAAACGGACAGCCAAAACTTTTTCCTTTCCTCTAGAATAAAGCTTTAGGCCTTCAAAAGTTTAGGTCATTATTTGACCGAGACATGTCGCTAGCTTGGGGGAAGAAGAGCAGGAGTCGAAGAAGCGTCAACCTGAAGAGAAGCGCGAGTGGTCGCGAAAACAACACAAAGCCGCAGCAGCCGCAGTTAGCACCTCAAGTTCCAATTCGACGAGTAGCTGCGAATTCTTGCCTGATGAACAGAAGCTTGCCATCTTAAAACGCCGACGGGAGCCAATTAAGATTGTTCAGCATACAGGGCTTTCAGAGCGCCATTTTAGACGGTGTCTCCCACTTTTAAAGGGGTCCTGAAATACCTTCCGCCGATGCATGGTTGTACATGTAACCAAATAAAGCAATGTATTAGCAATCTATTCCCGCAAGAATTTTGTTAAAGCGATGAGTATTAGCTGAGAAATCGTAAATCAAAACCCGCGCATTATCGTCGCTCCGCGTTTCCTCCTCGTTTCGACTTACTCTCCGCTGTTGACGGCATGCGAGCCTTGCCTCCCATGATGCTGCGCTCCTCAGCGGTGACGTACTTCCGCTATTGCGCTGCTCACACTGCCGTCTGCTACGGGCAAGCTTTGTTGACACCATGAATCCCGCACTCCGCTCAAGGCTGGAAAAGCGAACGAAAAATCTGGCCGCATGTGTGCGGTGGCCTGGCCTTGCCCTTTCGCGGTGTACGTTGCGCAGTTGCTATCGGCGGCACGTGACTTTTTATCGGCGGTGAACTCGCAGCCGCACGGTGAGGATCGTGCGCTCGTTCCCTTTGATGCACCGCGCACTGTTTATCCAAAAAACGCCGTATCAGATGTGGCCCCGCCGGTGCCGGGTCTTATTTTGCGGCGGTGGTAATTCCTGCCGGCGGCATGTGAAAAAGACATTTCCAACCGATACAGAACCCGTGCACAAAACGCTTCAATCATGTGACCAGTTCAGCTTGGGGCGACGCGTAGTGGAGAGCGGCAACGTTGGTAAAACATGCTCCGCCACGTCTCTGAACTTTCTAGCGCAGGTGCGAGCGCCATTTCTTTGACAATCTCAAACATCGGTTGCCTTGGCAATAAGGCACAAACCACTCTACAAGTCCGTTACGCTTCCGTGATCCCGGTTCATCTTGGGGCCCCACCTCGCAACAGGGGGGCACTGCAGGCGTACACTCACTCCCATTGGGAAGTGCGAGACGCGTTTGGCATTGCAGGAGGCGATGGTGTGTATGTTGTGGACGCCTTTGTTGCGCGATGGAATGCGACGTTGTGCTTCTGCGGGTGAATAGTGCTTCCCATCTTCTGGATTATCTTTCTCGAGCGACGTACACTCAACCTCGCCTGGGGTATGTGCAGCGTGCGCGGCTAAAAGCCATCTCGGCTTGTGCGGCAGAGTCAAGTGACTTGCTGTTCGTCCCCGCAAACCGCGCGCGAGGTGAGTGCCGAATTGACGACGGGCAGCTAGAAGGAAGCAACCCATCGTATCTCAATCGCGGTCCATACTTGCAACGCATGTTGTGACGTTGTGTTCGTTCGAAACGCATCTCTGGATTGTTTTGAAGTTGAATAAAATGTGTGCGTCAAACCGGGGCATTCGGCTCAGGGTGTTTTCTGCGATTGCACGAAAGAAGAGCCTCGAGGCTTCAACGCTTTCTATATGGAACGTACTCAGGTAAGAGAATATCCATGTCGTGTTATGGTTGTGTTGCATTCAATACAAACGGTTAAGCGTTTGTTTACACTTGTTTCGTTTGTCGTAAAATGTCCAAGCACTCCGGCACTACGCTGGCAGATCAGCCGTCGAGCCGACGCTGAGCAGACGACTCATCTCTTTGCCGGAAGTACGTGAAAAAGTCGCCCAATAGCAGGATGTCTAGCTCATGACGAACATCTGGTAATCGATCACGTAGACATGTGAAGATGGCGGAGTCCAAAAACACGAAGGGAAGGGTGAGAAAAAAGCGACAAACTTTGCAACAAAAGTGTGAGCTTTCCGCTGCGCGTAAAAGACTAATACTTGGCACAGGTGACGTTGACAACCCAATGTAACGATTGCGCTATTTCATTTAGTGTGCTCAAAACGCCTTTCAGGGTCCCTTTAAGCGTGCGCAAATAACTATTTGCCGGTTTATGCGTGCGCAGGTTGTGAGGGTTGGGAGTGAAGGGAGAAGGGGGGGGGGATCGTGCAAGTGCAGCTATAGCTATTGTGTCCATACCGATGGCTCATGACAACTCCGTTGTGATGGAACTAGGTTTAAACCGGGACGTCAAACAGCCGAATGCAAACTTGCTGCTGTCTTTACTGGTCGAGGATTGGGTTGGCGTGTTACACAGGGAGTAAGATGCCTACGACGCGGGAATGCAACATCTCTGTGTTTGTCCGCGAGAATAAACCTCAGGTTATTACAAGTATCATTCAGCTAATTGGCTAGGCAGTATGCTCTATCGCGAATTACAAACCAGCAAGCTTAGTTTCGTTTCCCCTTAGACAGCGTCCAGCTTCGCAGGTCATCCTTCTTCACAGAGTGGAAGAGCACTAATCTTTTTCACGCTCGCTCACATTACGTTCGCCCTACCCGTGTTGTACTTTAGGAAAAAGTTCAAAAGCTTCTTGACATTACTTGCGTTCTTTCTTCGGTCTAAAAACCGAGTTTCTTCGCTGGAATGCTGATCAGTGAGTTACAAAAACCTAGTATTTTTGAACCTACCTTGTATTATGTTGAGGTGGCCCCTTAAAATGCACCCCCAACACCGCTCAAAAGACGTCAATTGGAGATACTAGTGAACAATGGCCGGCCCCCTTATTGGGCTGTCTTTTTAACACATTTGCCGTACATACGTTTGCCGCCGTTGCGCGTTGGGCACTCTCGCTTTACAATGACATACAGGCACCCACATGCCGAGCAGCAACCTGCCTATTCGACAGCCGAGCAATGCGACAGAGCACGACTACGGTCCTTCATTGCGCAGGTTTCACCTACGCGGTCACATCACTTTCAGCGAGATTCGTAAAGGCCCTGACAATAATGACGGCCAGTTTTCTGGTTTGAGTAGATACAAGAGGCTTTCGACTTAATAAAATTACGCTATTCGAGTAGTGTGCATGGGGATACCACCAGTATATATCTATCCCAAGAAAAAATGGTGATGAAGATGACGAACAAAAAACAAGGAAAGCAAGCTAATTGCAAGAAGAGGCGGATGGATAACTGAGGTTAAATTCAAATTAGCAAACTTAACTTGCCGTACAACCAAGTTAATACGTGCACACAAAGAAAAAAATTCGGCCACATTCACAATAGAGATGCGAAGAATGAGAGGACAGCGGAGCAGGTGATCTTCGCTTGCTTTAGGTTGGGTTCCCTTAGCTCGGTCTTTTTCGTAAGAGAAAGATGGGTAACGAGCGAAGCTTTCTCCAAGCGAACTGAGTTAAGTCAAATCCAGAACAACACTCGTCAATCCCAAAATCATACTGCCAAAGTGAGAAGCGAAGTCCACTTCAACTCAGCCAAAGTCCAAAGGCAACGCCCGCGCTACGATTCCAAAGGAAATGCTGGGTTCCCCGAATGCGATTATACCGCAGTGGGACAGACCCCGGTTTCATAACGTGAGGGACCTAGGTCATCTTACGACCACGTGAAGCGTTTTTGCATAGCGCGCGCACTCCCAACTTTCGGTCCTAGGCTACTTGTCTCCGCGCTATTTTCTCTGACGTTTCTTGCGTAGAAGTTTCGTCCCTTCCACTTTGCGCCGCCGGTTTTTGAGGGATGCCAAGCACGGATGAACCATGAGCTTAAACAGCTAAGCTGTTCAAAAGGCGAACAAGGTAATCGTTCTTCCTGACTGGTGCTGGTCGGCAATGCGTACTTGCGTGTTTGGCAACCGTTAGTACTGGAAAGTCATAGCTGTGTATGTTCCAGGGACTTAGTTAGGTACTGAGCATCTTTCTGAGGAGTACAGATTCCCACAGAAAATCAGGGCGTGCTCCGAAGAGGGGGACAGCAGAGCCAAAGAAGGGCAGCCCGCTGTGGACGTGCAACGCGAAGCGCTTACGGATGTCAAAGAACCCAAGGTTGCAAAGAGAAGTCAGCTGGCGATGGCGCCAAAGAGTGGAGCGAGTTTCTGAGAGGACGCTAGTCAAGGGGTGACAGATCCAGAAACAAAGTTCAACATTAAGTCCAACAGTGGATCAACAGAAGCTCCGAAAAGGCTTTCGCCTCCATATTTTTAAAAAGTTCTAAGTTTTGTGCGTAATGTTTTCTAGGGTAACTGCACTCAGTCGTTGCTGATTTATCATGGTGCCCGAGCGAATCTCGTGTAGACTCGACTGCGTGTGAAACAAAGTTTTTGCGTGTATCTTTTGTGAGGAATTTGTTATTAGCGATGGTGTATTTTTCCGTACCACTGTTCAATAGCATCACCCGCATTGCAGAGGAACATTTCTTTCACAAGTTTCCTGCAACTACTGCTAGCAAACAGCTACGGAATGAGTTTAGAAGATAGACGCCGTCCTCCTTGCAGTCCTTGAGCGCTATAGGCCGCCATATTTATCATTTTCATTTGTTGTCCTTGTGGGCCTTCTTCGGAAGCTGCCACAGATTGGATTCTATTGTAGTGGAGCTGCCGCACCCTCTCAAGTGCACATCCCGGTAGTGCCTTTCTCGGTATGAGACGCCCTGTTTAGTGTGAAATAGATGGTGTGCCACACACAATACCTTGGAGTTGCTTACAAGCACATTCTTTACGTCGTTCTTGTCAACGTCTGCGTGTGGGATGACAGAGCTTAACTAAGAAAGGTACTCATCAGCACAAAATGAAAGTAATTTTATCTCCAGATAGAATAGACATATCTCCTGATCATATCTCCTGAAATGATAGATCATATCTCCTGAAATGCGCAGCAATAAAATTTGCTGGTCGACCACATGAATATTCCCGTCTGGACTATTTGAGTGTAGGTTTATGGTTGTGTAGTTCCATAGCCGATGGCGTTAAACCACAACATTTTATTTCTGATCCCTGTAGTCGGTACTGATTAATACAACAGCGGCGTTTTGTGCCACAAACCCAAGAATCCATTGCGGGTGACGGGAACGTCGCCAATTGAATACCGGTTATGGTTTTCTTCGTATCAAGGTGTCGGTTATCAACAAGCCACTTCCCTACTCTATTGAAATTATTTCTAACACCCCTAGCAAATTTAATACACTTCTGTCCTATCCCCTCACTCCCTCCCGAGTCGTTATTTTTTTTTTGTCTATGTCTCGACGTTCTGGGTTCTGCGAGCGACGGCTCCGTGAGGAGATCTTTTTTACGAAACCGGTCATGGCGTTCTCCACCAAGTAATAAACATGGATCAATACATACCTATATGCTTCTGTTACGGTGCTGTGCGCAATGATAATTGTTTGCGAAGTTGCACTTGATTGCCAGTGCTGGGTCTCGTCCAGAAATGCTTCTGAACTACCTACGGGAGTGGCAGTTCAGTGCGTCCTGCTGTTGTGGCACGGCGCCAGCTGTAGGAATATCACTATAGCAGCAGCTGGGTTGGCGTGCACGTTATAACCCCTGCAACGAGCTCATGATACGCCGAGGTAAGGTGGTCATGCATAAAAATATACGGGATGAACTTTTGTCCTTAGCAGATGTCTAGCTGTTTGCGTTCTAAAATTTAAATGTGTGCCATCGGTGTTTCTCTGTTGTGATAACAATGTTTGTGCAATATATATTACCCAAAACGTCTATCTACACGTTTTTGTCGTGATTCCCAACGGCAGTATAGGTTTAAAGTGCGCTGCGGTGACTCCTACAGAAAGACGGCAATGTTCGTTTTATAATTACTTAAATGGTGCTTTTTCTTCCGTGGCGAAAAATACATCTGTTTATGGTAAATAAATTTCTACGATAAAATGCATGAAGAGTTTGCATTCAGTCGCCGTGCAAACTTCTATATCAAGCCTTTTTGTAAAAATGTGTTTAAGAGGTCTTCGTTGGATGGGGTCGTGGAAGTGTTGAGGGGCGCTATCTGGGCAGGTAAAACCCAAAAAACACGTAAATCCGAGGGGGTGCGAGAGGGGGGGGGGTACAGTGCGTCTTTCAGGAAGCTTATGCAATGCTGTGCGCAATTAGGAAAAAAATTAAAAATAACATATTACCGGAATGGAAAATACGGCTATGCTTTAAACAAATGCGACGTCGACTGCCCAGTCCGACATTCTGTTGACCTGATGTTGCATTCTATCGATTACTTTACAGCGGCACCTGTAACCTCGACAAGCCCCCTGGATAGGACAAGCGGAAGCTCGTTTAGAATACTCGCTATCACCAGTAGCGTGTGCGCACGTGGAACAGCACCCTGTCATCTATCGACCAGGACAGCGCCAGCGGCCATCACGTCGAGCCAGCTCACCGACATCGACCCCGCACGTGAATGTGAACGCGAACTGAGTTAAACCCTTATTATAGAACTGGCCTGAATAAATTAGTTCATAGGTTTGTTTTCTATTTTGTACCAATGCACCAATGATTATGAGGTTCAACTTGGCGATGCTCTACAAATGATGAGGCGCGCTGTAAGGGAGGGCTCCGAATTATATTGACCGGCTGGGGATCTTCAACGTGTGCGAAATCCAGAGGAGACTGGGGTTTTCGCTTTTCCCTCCACCAGAAAAGCGGGCGCCGGCGTTGGAAATCAAACGCTGGTTAATTGTATTTGTCTCGCCAATTATATTATTCTTATTGGTATTTGTATAATTGCATTAGTCTCACTTCAGGCCTGCATTTAGTCCCTGCAATTTCATTTATTCCCTGGCCTACGTGACCGAACTCCATTTCTCTCCGAATGTTCCTCTTTAACCTCCTACATCAAAAGAACCCGCCTCACAACAACGGCGACCGCGACAGCTCCCTGATCAATTCCAAGAGAGTTGAGGAGGCAAGGTTTGGCGGAGAAAAACGGAGAGTGTTGACTCCGGCGATGGACTTTCAGAAATTGTTCGCAGTTGGAAAAGAGCGAGGCCTGGCCAGCGCGGAGCTTAAGCAATGGTTTGAACTGAGGCAAATGCCGCCACACAATTTAGAGAACGTGCGAGGGAGGTTCAGATACGCAAGCTTCAAATCGAACGCGGCATTCTGGAACGCCAGTCACAACTCGCACAAAACAATCGAAACTAGCAGCTGCAGACTTAAATTTGTGGTGGTATTCTCAAGTTTAGACCATTTCGTGTCCGTTTCAAATTGTCCGTCTTGAGCGAGTCCGGACTTGATGAAAGCAAACAACCTGATGTGACGTCATGTGATGGTGGCGGAGCTACTGCGTGGAACCGCAGCTTCTCAAGTAAGACGATTGGGAGCAGACAACCTAGGCAGTTCTCATTAGAACGTACCGGTCATCACGTGAGTCACAGGAGGGCAAAGCGTAATGCTGACCCGGTAAACGTTCCTGCAGAGCATACCGCAGTTCGAAAAGGACTGTGCCATGGGTGTGCGACCAGCATCGAGACGAACATTGCCGGTGGCAGCGCGTGCTCACTGCCAATAACGGAGTGACATTCGCCCTTTATTTCCTCCCTACCGCTAGCTTTCAGTCAGCGGTTATTAGCGAAGAAACTATCTTCCTGTCGCAGCTCTAAGTGAGCCGATGCATCTACGCCATCACCATCATGCGGCGAAATTAGGCGATCATCCACGTCCTCAATAGGTGTCGAGCAGATGACAAAAAAAAGACTTGAAGCGAAGTACCCACGTAGCTAAGAAACAAAAATCCAAAACAATCACTGATTTTTCTCTCTCGGGGATACCCAAGAAATGCAGCACTGTAACAAATTGTTAGATGTTCCTTGAAAAGCTCGCGTTAGCATGCGCAAGTGCATCGATAGGGAAATAGGTATTAGAGGGTGGCCATCTTGATACACGCTTCTTGCCACCGGCATAAAAAAAATGTGGTCCAAGCGTGAGAAAACTTAGCAGCCGTAGCACTGTTTACTCTTTACTGTTTACTACCACAGGCACTGCAATACTTCCAGGATCCAATGAGCAGAATGTTACCGAAAAATATCGCACGGCGCATTCGGATAGGCAGTTCCACCTCCAACGGTAGCCTGATCGAACAATTGAATCCCTGCACGAGCCAAGGGTGGGTGTGCGAGCTTTCACATCGCAGTGTGCCGGAGGAGGTTGACCTGCAAAACCTGGCTGCTTGAATCATGCTCCGCCTCAAATGTTTCTTTTCTCCGTTACCACCGGAAGCACCTGGCTGCAGCTTCTATCTTTCTACATTTGTTCCCTTGCGGTGACGACTGTCAACTTCGTCATTGAAAGATCTTATCGTGTTTACATTTTAAAATACATTGAAATGAACTTACAAAAGATACCCCAGCATAGGCCTATGTTTTGGAGTGTGTTGGCAAAAACAGTCGCGCAAAAGTAAACCCAAATCCCGCCTGCAGCTGCAAGTACGTCGCAATTAAACGGACGCGCAACGGGCGTTTTCAAAATAGACAGCTCATTATTCCGGCACTGGAGTTTGCCGTAATAGAATGTTGCCTCGAGGAAAAAAGGTGCAAATCACAGCGCAGTGAACTCTAGGCACGTGCCACAGGAGGCACGCCGGTCGCAGTCAGAGATGAGGCCGTGTTCAAAACAGAAATGAAAGAAGATAAATCGGCAGATATCCATTGATCGATTGCTTGCATGCTTGCTTGCCTAATTGATTGTTTGATAGTGGGGTTAAACGCACCGACGCTGCACAGGCGATGAGGCATGCTGTAGAGGAGGGCTCCGCATTTACTTTGACCACCTGATGTTTTTCAACCTGTGCCGCAATCTCGGACAGACGGGCGTTCTCGCTTCTGCAGATATTCAGAGAACTGTCTACTACTGCGTAGCATTGGCATGCCCCTTGAATAGAGTATGTGTTCCGTATAGCCAAATATGGCTATGCGTAGCGAACGACGTTGGATTCTGCAATTCTTTTGAAGTTTCCTTTTGTGTATTTCCCTGAAGGATTTAAATATATTTCGTTATAACAATGAAATGCCTTTATTTCACGTAATATGTTTTTTTTTCAAAGATACCGCACACTTGGTCAGTTTGGGGCATTTTTTATCCATATGTTAAACTTTTTTTGCGAACGTTTTTGTTTCATTCCTCAGTTTTGGGGGAAAATGTGTTAAGAGCGTTATATTTCTGATTTTGTGAGATTATGTTTGCAAAAATGCCATTTTTTAATGTATCTAAGATTTTGTTTTTAAAATTCTGTACGGCCAATTATCCTTTTTACGATACAATAACAATTATAGGTGTTACTTCAGGCAAATTTATATTTGTATGCAAGTTCGTGGTGTTACACGGTCGTGGCTATCGGGGTCGTGGCGAGGAATGCTGCGCATTAAAATGTTAAGCAGTCAGCCACGAAGATGACAGCGCGTGCAGTGCGCGAGATCCTGAATTGCTCAGCATGGCATGGTGGCAGAAGAGCTACATACAGAGGAGTGCACTCGTACGCATGGGGACGGCAGGGTTCTACTGATACGCACATCAGATAGACTATCTAATTGGACGGATATTTCTGATAGACCATTAGCTGTGGCTGATGCATCTGCTCTGCCGCTGGCTCTTGCGGATATCACTAGCGGAATTGATTTGGTTGCGGGCTTTTAGACGGAGGTGCTTTGACGAAGCCCAGTCTTTTCTCTCGTTGCTGCCGGCCCGGAATTGGAATTGCTGTCGACGAACGATTTCTTCGAGCGTGGCCCTCGCTTGGGCGGTTGCCAGCGTAAGACTGGCATTCATCTGGAGGGCGTCCGATAGTTGTGCGTCTCGGAGGCCTACGACGGAGATGTCCCTGATCATTCACCCTCAGAATTATGCAACTTCGCTTCTCAGAGATCGGCTAATTCGTGCAGGGCTGTCACAAGCGTGTCCATGATTTCACGGGATTCTTAGTTACGGGAGTGGAAATTAGCGCTTTTAAAGGCTATGCCCTTGGCGGCCACGAAATTGGCGCCAAAACTTTTCTTCACTACCGCGTAGCTTCTTGTCCTTTTCACGGTAAGGAAATGCTTCTTAAAAAATTTCCTGGCCTGTCTGAACATTGCGTACAAAAGCGTCCTACGCTGGGCTTCATGCGTTCAGTCGTTGTGCCTCGATGCCTCGCGGTAGTCTTCGGAAGACGTAACCCATTCTGGCCACAAGGATGGATTGAACTAAGGATGGATGATTGAAGAATGTATGGATCTAAGTTGAACGGTGCAGGCGGTGGCAGGGCGTCGCAATGCAAACTGGGAAGGGAAGGTTTGTCCCATTTCTGACAGCATAAGGCCTGCTCTTCTTGGGGAGCGGTGATGCTCGCGAAAAACTGCCAAGACTTCATTATGGGCGTACATAACACGGTTGATGAGCTCATCGAGGCCCACCTATCCAGCCAGCGTCTCCGCCTGAGCCAGACAATTCCCGGCCGCGCGGTGCTGGACAAGATAGGATGGCGCAAAGAACAGGCGACAATCAAGACCACCATACCAACAGAATGGACTAGGACCCTAAAGACCAAGCCCCTACCCCGGAACATGGCCCCGGGCAAGGACGACGGTAGGAGGCAGGCTCGAGCCAAAGCAGTGTCCCAGCAACTACAACAAGAAAATGGAGTGCTCTACGTAGACGCCTCTCTTGTGAAAGGAAGCAATCGCGCAGCGGTGGTGGTCACCGATGCAGAACGACTCATCAACAGCGCGGCGGTAAAGACTAAGGAGCCCACGACAGCGGAGGAAGTGGCCATAGCCCTGGCGCTCGTTCAACCGGGCGTCGGGGTGGTGGTCACTGACTCAAAGAGAGCCTACAGTGGTTTCAGAAAGGGGGTGATCTCCTCAGAGGCAGCCACAATACTATCGAAAAAGAGGGCACCGGGCCGAGCCATAGAGCTCACATGGGTGCCTGCCCATACAAAGGTAGCCGGCAACGTCATCGCTGACTACCACGCCCGAGCAATGACCCTCCGGGCAGGGCAGGACACGGACACCCCAACTCCGGCACTCACATATAAAGAAATTACGAACGAATACAAAGACGAGCGGCGTACCCTCCCCGAGCCACACCGCACCTTGAGCAGGGAGCAACAGACAATACTCAGGCGCATCCAGGCGGAGTCACTAGCCCACCCCGTCCTGTTGCATACATTTTACCCTGAACACGAGGGGGACCGCTGCCCATTCTGTAAAACAAACAGCGGCACGCTCGCACACATACTGGCGGAGTGCACTAAACTCAAAGCCCCTATACCCCCCAACCCTCCCTCCACCCCCCCTACCCCACTCCACGAGCGATGGGAGACCTTGCGGTCCAGCCCCGCCCTGCCGACCCAGCTCGCGCTGACGGCCAGGGGCCAGGAGCTGCTGGCCCAATACGGTTCCCGCGACCTGGGAACCGCTCCGTCTGGCGTCTGAAAACGCCTCGAGCTCAAATAAAGTTACTACTACTACTACTACTTGACCGTACCCAAAAAAAATTGCCGAAGCGAATGGCCGAAGCGTCGAATGCCAAAGAATCCTGGGCCATCTCCACTAACGTGAAACCTCGGGAGGGATGAGGCATGCAGTGTGCAAGCGTAATAAAAGTTGTTCATGTCTCTTGCCACATGGCGCGCGGTGATTGGGCGCCGCAGAAGGGCCGGTAGGAGGGGGTGACGCCTTGCTGAGGGGGTGACGCCCTAACTTGTGTTGAACCGGATTTAAACCTCATTGAATCTTCTCGCCTCTATGTGTCCTGTACCAGCGCTGTTATCAATCTAACTGTTTTTCTCGTTCCGACCAGGTGGTGCCACGATTATGGCGAACGCTACACCTGTTTTTAGGCCAATCTTGTCGAATCTGCCTGAGTGCCGAAGCCTGCCGAAGCTTCCTTGGCTTGACGTAAGTGCTCCGAGGGCATTGGGCATTCACCACGATACACGCACACTAGAGCGCACGGTATGTCTTGATTTTTAACACAAAATAGTGCTATGCCGGGGTACAGCTGGACATTACCGATGTCATACCGGTCACAGAAATGACATCGCCAGAATAAGTACCACTCACACGGCGTCGCTAGGTTTCGAGTCCTTCATCACTCTCGCCGCAACGGGAGATGTGATACGCTCTGCCAATTTGGCACTAGGAAGTTTTAGTACAGCGTTTCTTGCCTTTGCGTACGGTAGCCGCTAAATTTTAGCGTCACGCTACGTAAACACCGCGAGGGGAGTTTTAGTAGAGCGTCTCATCAGTTTTGCGTAGCGGCACGCTAATACTTACGGCGCCATCTGTCCAATGTTTCGCGAAATGAATCGCCGGCTGATCTGCCAGTGGAGTGCCGGAGTGGTTGGACATTTTACGACTATCCAAACAATTGTAAACAAACACTTTCCCGTTAGTATTGAATACAACACGGCCATAAGACGACATGAATATTCTCTTACCTGAGTATACGTTCCATGAAGAAAGCGTTGAAGCCCCGTAGTAAGGTGGCTAGAATTCTAGCCACCTTACCCGTGGCACTTCTTTCGCCCAATTGCAGAGAACGCCCACAACCGAATGCCCGGGTTTGACGCATACATTTTATTCAACTTCAAAACAATCCACAGATACGTTTCGAACGAACACAACATGACAACACGCGTTGCAAGTCTGAACCGCGATTGACAGGCGGCGATTGGTTGCCTCCTCCTGCCCGTCGTAAATTCGGCACTCACCTCGCGCGCGGTTTGCTGGGACGAAAAGCAAGTCACTTAACTCTGGCGCGCAAGCCGAGAAAGCTTTTAGCCACGCACATTGCACATACCCGATGCGAGGTTGAGTCTTACGTCGCTCGAAAAAAATAATCCAGAGCATGGTAAGCACAATCCACCCGCAGAAGCACAACGGCACATTTCTTCGCGAAGCGAACGCGTTTACAACATACACACACACAGCTTCGGTCGCTGGCTTGGCTGCAAGGTTCATTCGGCCACTCAGCCGTGTTACGACGATACAGAGCTGCGCGAGGGCGACGTGCTAACCACTCGACGTATTTAAAAACACAGGAGCAAAGAACTTGGCCCATGGGAAGCAAATTATTGCGCACAGAAGAGCGTAACCGTGGATGGTTGTCGCGCTACTTGCCGCCATTTTGGAAACGCAAGCGGCATCACGTACGCACGCTATTTTGCTGAAATAGCGTCCGCTATACTTCCGTCCGCTAAACGCAGAAGCGGCTTAACGCGCGGCGCGTGCGCACTGCGAACTACGCAGAAAATAGCGTTCGCTAACTGTTTGCGTACGTCTGCGTACGTTGTTCTAAAACTCTCTACTGACTCACGCCTGTTTAGTTCCACGAACGCGCCTTATACCTTTCCCTATCAGAATTTCTATTCAGAAGATGCTGTCGTCTAGGAGGGGTGAGGCGAAGTAGTGCGTTGGGACGCTAACGTGCGCCGATAGTTGGCGTGCTGCTGAGGGTGTGATGGCCACGCGTAAGAAACTTGCATTAGGCAGAAAGGTAAGGACCCGACTGGCGAATGTATCGCTCATGACTGCTTTGGTGCAACAAGAAACACACCAGCGGGAAGGGCAACACGTTCACGCATTCACGGTAGGGGATGCGAACTCTGCCTCTCGCGTTCCACAAGCTGAGCTCGTCGCAACTCAACCATCTGCGTACACGCCACGGAGCACGACCGAAGTGGTCGCACCTTTGCCGAAGCTTCCTGACAGGAGGACTTGGGTCTCCAAAGCACATCACAAGAAAGCTGGTCTCAAGAAAATCATGCCCCTTTCGCTGCAGCGGACCGTGACTTCACCAAACGATTCGCTGATAACCAGTTCGGTTTCTCTCGCACGGTTTGTGAGCCCCGATGGTTGCAGTCAGATTTACGCAATGGTCAGGCACGTGTAGTCCAGTGTCTAATGTTGATGCGTCTAGCGGTGCCATACCGATGAAATAGAAATGGCGATGTGCACGTTCACATCGATGCACAATAAACATTGAACTGCTCCTGTCAAGGCGCATTTCGATTTCGTGTTGTACCGATTCCAATGAAAGAGAGATCCACCACACTTTTAGGTGGCCGGTGGTCACCGCAATCTTGGCCAATCCCCCTGAGGTAGTATGCTTGGATTGCTAAACCAGCGCAGGGGACGCCGGGCGGTCGTCGGGACGCACGGAAACACGAGCGCTAGGCATTTTCTTGGTTTCTTAACTGCTGGCCGATGATGCGAGGCCCGCGCTTGCATGCGCAAGCTTGGCAATTTCTCGGTGTTTTAACTGCGGACACGAGAAATTATGATTTGCTAAACACCTTCGCTGTTAAAAATATGGTTGAAACAGTACAACCTGTTTAAAAAAAGAGAACCACTTGAGGCATCCGGTGAAATTTGAACCCGCGTTTTCACAGCACCAGCCCCATCCTTTAGCGAATGTGATACCACAGCATTTTCTTAAATTATTACATGAAAGCAAATGCCACTGGAATGACCCAAGCAAAAAAGGTGAACAGTCCTAGCATACAAAACGCGAGAAGCAACAAAGAAACCACATAACACGAGAACTGAAGCTACAACAAAGGCCATAAGACCAGAGTAAAATGAATTAAAAGTCAGTCATGGACAAGCACCGATAGGAGCACGTTGCAAGGGGAAGAAGTTAAGTGGATGTGGTTACTTTCATTCTAGGGCACTACTACTGGAGGATTTCCCGCAATGGGGAGCTTTGAGGTGCTAATTCACTAAATTCACAAAGCTGTGAATTCGAAATGTAAGAGTTGCAGAATAATGCCGCGTAACACCTGAATGTTGTGGCCCGTGTGTACAAGAGGTGCCACAGCCGCACACAATCTCAATTCGGGTGAAGCTGTGGCGTGTGCCAGTCTGCTTTCTTACGTAATTTGCGGAGTAAGAGGAAGAAACAAGTTCTAAGAGCCGCCAACATTGGGTAGCGGAAAGGAAGCCGGTCGAAGAAATCGCGCCAAGAGGCAAAAAAATGAAAGCAAAGAAAGCGACGCAAATACAATGTACCAGTAAACAAGTAGTTTGTAAATGTCGCCACACTATCGCCTTCAGACCATGTGAGAAGAATTAAGTGCCCGCAGAATTTTTTCGATTCGCTAATACCTAATGCATGCACTCGAAATGTACTCTATGCGAAAAAGGTGTGATTTTAGGGACTGTATTTTCGGGGTACATGCTTAGAAAGTTCATTCGAGCGCTGTGGGTTTTGCAGAAATAAATATGAACGCTGATTTTTTTTGTCACTACTTCGTGACATGTAATTTGCAACGATGGAATTATAACGAACTTGCCCAGATACTTTGTGTTAGTGATCGTGACCCGTAGTGGCAAAGGTTTAGTCAATGCGGCAATCATTTCTGGGCTACTTACGACCAGTTAAGAGAAGCAAGCACACTTAAGACACGATCGGAAGTAACCTTGCGGTTCATTGCGAGTCGTGCAGATGACCCCAGCATGACAGGAATAATGTAAATGAGTCCAGTTACACGATGGAAGATTAGTGTGTCAGCATGCCCAGAGGGGCCTGATAAAAGACAGAGAAAATGTGCTTGAAGGGGTGCAGGAGGGCGCAGTTTACATCAGTCGACGTTATCTGGTACGTGTAAATGCTCCCTACGGGCATGCTGCGCACACTTGGGTATTAAAAAAGCGCATTTTCGTATATCCTATTGAGTGCTTTCAGTTTTTTTAGCAATCGCGCTGTGTGCTCTTAACTGTTACGGCTAGTTTTTTTGTAGTTTTGGAGCACTTCACTATCAACCAGCTGGCCGTATTTCGGATGTTTGTCAAGACAGTTGCTCAGACTATAGGAAGGATCTTGGTTTTTTGTTAGTTTTACAGAGTCTAACGTCTTTTTTCTGTTTAAAATACCCAGTCGTACACGAAGTACTTCTGTTATTTCTTGTTACTTTATCGTACAGTATTACAAGCCCGAATGCTTTACATAAGGAATGGAATTCAAATAACAAGGTGTGATGGTCGTTATTCTCAACGTGACCCTGGGTACACAGTGGGCGTGATCACATGGAGGCGGAGACGTATGGAAGTGTTACATAGTATTTATTAGGATCAACTGCTCGATCTCACTTACGGCTCAGCGTTGTTGGGCTGTTTCGTCGTGATGCGGCACGGGCTTGTAAGAAAGGGCCTGACTTTTGCGGCGGTCATGCAGCGGTGGCTCGGGCTCCAACGAAGGGTCCGCCGCGATGAGGCTGCGTCTGCGCCGGCTTGTACGAAGAAGTGGCGTACGCAGCGATGGGGCTTCTCCGGCTCGGGCTTGAACGAACGAAGGGCCCGCCGCGATGAGGCTGCTGCTACACGGTCTCGAACGATGGCTGGACGTCGGTTGCCTATGTGTGGAGGCGGGTGGTCAGACGTCGCTCTCGAGCCATTCCTATAGACTGCGGAACGAAGAAGCTCCATTGTATTGTGCCTACCGCTTCTTGCGACTCGTCTTGTCTGCTCCCCAGCTCGCTCTCGCGTCAGACGTCGCACCCGAGCGATGTCTAGACTCTGGGGCCCAAAGCCCAGCTTCGGCCTAACTCATCTCGCGACTCGCCTTGTCCGCTCCCCGGATCGCTGTCACTTGATTTGACTGCCGCTCTCGTCTGGCCAGGCTCCTTTTTCTAATAAAACCCGTAGCATTCTTCCACTTCTCCTTCCCGCCTTCAGTGACCACTGTCTCCTCGTGTCTGGCGGGAACGCAATGAGCCACTTGGGTTGTCAGAAAAGGTGTTCTTATTGGGGAGTTCGAGTGGCGTCTCCAAGACTATACCAACATGCCTTATACAAGGTGAGTCATTGGAACTTTCCAACATACTCGCCTCTTCGCGCAGGCTCCCGGAATTTACATAGGTCGCCCAGTGACGTCATGCGAGTGGCGCGCTGGACTGTTTTTGGGAAAGGTCACACGCCGGTGTCTCGTCGCTGATCCTTAGAGGTTCAATGCACACACCCGCACACACATACACAGGGCTAACAAGCCCTGCACAAGGTTAGAGACAGCGCTAGACTGTTTCAGTGCCGGTTCCCTAGATTGGTGGTGCTGCCGGATGACGGCATACCAGTATGGCGCCATGCTCAATTTCTTGAGGTCAACCAGCTGCCGGAGTTTTGTCTCTGAATACGAGCCGTCACAAAGCTTGCAGGAGTATCATTGAGCATTTCTGTGTTATTTCGCAGCTGTGCATAGTTTGTAACATATTGTACCTACAAGGTACAGTTTTTCGCGCACTGCCTTGAATTTATTGATGTATTCTGCTATTATTTTGCCTGGGCGAGATATTTGCATATACTGTTTTTAACCATCTGAGGCACCGACACTCACTATGCCTTGCTACAGGCCAAAGTTATCGAAGAAGAACCCAGCTTTCTTTATAGAGCGGTTACATCCACAACCACTCGGACCTGCTTAACGTGCATTTGGACGCGCGGTGAGGCAGGTTCTGAAAATAAATAAATATAAAAAGTTTCAGTAATAATTGCAGTAGAATCAACTTACGGGTGGGAGAGTAAAAACAGTCACATAAGCGACAACAGTAAAAAAATTAAGAGAATGTCGTGCTGCGGAAATTCTGCGGGTGCAATTTCTGCCAAATTAAAGAAGCACCGCTGTGTGAAACCCACAGTCACTGCATAAGTCAAACTGCTAACTGACCCTCCTGATCAGCGCATGTTCTGCCAAATGTAGAGAGATCCGAACTGTTGCCACGTGATTTAGGGGATGTACAATATATTCTTAGTTTGCCAGTAGCGGCGAGTTCCTGATATAAAAGCTGAGTAAGGTGGACAGTATTTTTCTTAACACTTTATACGTGTCGGCCCCGCCCGAAAGAGGATTAAATTATACGTTAACATAGAAAACTTCGTCAGAAGGCTCCAACGTTTGTGGCTGAGTTGTATAAGAATGTATGCAGACTTTCCCGTTCTTTGTACGCACATATCATGCAGATGCTTGTAGACAAGGCTGTCAGTGTGTTTGTCTTTACGTGGGTAGTAAATCTGGTGGTAGATTTAAAGTTCACGCGGTTCTATGCTCACTCTTCATAGATAATGCACGTCATAGTTTTACAAAACCCGAAAATAACTGCTAGGTGAGATGGTGGCACCTTATATTTTGCAGGCAACCATCATCCATTTCCACTTACCAACACACATTAGATACATTACAAGAAATCTCGCCCGAGGATTTATTAGATGAGTGCTTCTAGTATAGTTTAACCCCACCGTTTATTCTTTGTTTGTAGCTAAGAGTGTCCGGAGGAAGGAAATTACCGCAGCCGTTTGACATCCGAAAAGCACTGTACAGCCACGCTTTCATGAGAAAAATGGCGGCCCATGCGGACGACGCCGTAAACCTGCCTTGTTACAAATGAATCATTTCGCGCCTGCAGCCTGTGTGGGCGTACGCCGGGCGTAAACATAGCGGTATAGCTAACAGCTGTGGTTTCATGCGCACACGGCGAATCCGAGCGCCTACGCCATTGCAGAATATCCTGTTATGTTTGGAGCTCCCGCTGCCCCGTGGGTTGAGCCTATTCTCTGTTTTTGTCAGCTTTGGCGAATGTAAATTGAGTTCTTGTTTTCCGAGAACTTTGGCGCTATAAGAAGAAAATATACGTTTATAAATGAATAGTTTGCCACTCCAGGGTGAATAGTACTTGAAATAACGTGTAAAGGATGGTTTTAGGATGAAATGTTTTAATTTTAGTAGAGTAACTTTTATGGTGAGATTGATGAAGGGTTGCCAAACATAACTCCACGAAACGCGACGGCAGAGGATACCTTCAGATCATTCATTCCAGTAGATATATATCTTGAAGCTGAGATTGATGAAGGATTGCGAAATAATATTCTGTGACTCGCGTTGAAGTGTAAACTTTATGCTGTCCTAGCCGAAAGTAAATATACTTGTAACGGTTCGCAGCCAGTAGAGGTTTTCCTCAAAATATTACGCTAAATTAAAAATACGCACAATTGTAAAGAACCGGGGCCTGACTCCGGAAAGTTATTAGCGAGAAACCACACTAAGACAAAATTGCTACCCAAGGAGCGAAGACGTGCCAAGAAAACCAGGCTTGGCTGTTTATCTTTTTCTTCCTGTCTACAGGGCGGAAAGCGTTCCGTGGCGGTTGACGTCTTGTGATTTGCTCTCGTCGTCGTTTATTGTGTGAGCAGTAGATGTGGCGCGTCGACAAAATTCCTGAGGCACTCTGGGCTTTTTTGCGTCATCCCGTCTAGGAAGGGAGTAAGCGAAAGCAAAACACGGGAGTTTAGAGATAGGCCATGGAAGGGGCTTCTTTAGCAACCCTCGACACGTTGGCATGAATATGGCAAGTAAGAAGTGCGGCACGCGGCTGCCTCTTCCTCGACCAGTGTGTTGACTGGCGGGGCCCCGTGTACGAGTTTCAAAATCCAGTCTGCAGCCAGTGCGGGCGGCAACAGAATACAACATGTGAATAAGTGGCACAATTTGCAGAGTTTGTTGGGCAAAAAAGAGCGCATCCAACAAGCGGGAAAACGAGATGACTGCGAATGTTCCAGCGCTCAGCACAGTTGCCATGGGGAACAAGCGACGTTAGGCAAACGCCACAGTGGGCTTCTGAAGAAGCAACAAAACGTGCTCGTTCGGTCGAACCTTAGGTTAGTGACAGAAAGGGGCGAGGTGCGACACAGTCTTAAAGATTCAGTAGTAGGGACGTGCGCATCTTGCTGCTTTGCCGTGACGGAAACTAACGCTCCTAAAAAAAAGACAGTGCACTAGATAATATTGTGCATTTGGGTGCCACAACAGCGTCTTAAACACGAAGGGAAAGAGCCCCTCGTTAAGTTTTATATGTTTCCCGGCAAGTGGTTAGAGACAGATGGCCAAGAAGCCAGGGTTTGGGCTGTGCGGCGGGCGAAGTGAGTTACGGTTTCTCGGCCTTTCCCTTATGATTCAGTGGCTCCACTGCGCTAAATACTCTTGTTTTCTAATAGCTCTGATGTCTCCCCGTGGCTGCCAAAAAACACACACGAATACGCAGCACACACTTCGTAAACAACACGAAGAGCGAGAGCCAGGCTAACCCAGCCTACCTGCCGAATCTTTTTCCCTATGTTTACAAAAGGCGGCGGGTAAAAGGTGAGATACACGAGGGGTAACATGGAGCAAAGAATCGACCACATTTCGCGCTGAATTACACGCGCCCTCCTTTTACAGCAGGTGGGCGAAGCGGAGTCGATTAGCTGCTCTAAATTTGACACAGCCACATCCGCCCCAGAAATCTTCACCCGTGGACGTGCTGTCGAACATTTGGGAGGACAACGGCTCGCCAGACACGACTGCTACACTAAAAGCCTTTGGAGCAGGGCCTGCTGCTCTTTACTAAAAAGAAAGTCGATGCTCACGACCGCGAGCGTCGACTTCCGGATTGTCGTGCGTCGACGGCCGCGCTCGTCGCGGCCGCGGCGGCAGCTATTCTGATACACGCGAAAAGCAAAATTGCCCGTGTGTTCGAGATTTCGGCGCACGTTAAAGACCCTCAGGTGGTCAAAATTAATCGGGAACCCTGCACTACGGCGCGCCTGGTCGTCTGTGTAGCGTTGTCGCGTTAACCATCATAATGAATCAATCACGAAACCACGGTGAATAGGGGAGTCGAGCGAATACAGTCCTAATCAAAATAGCTGGGACCAGGTCCGCCATGCTCTTGTTCGCTTCCCGCTTCGGTTTTTTTCGATGGTTTTCCACAGTGCTGGGGTCTGCTTGTGCAGGTATCGTCAGTTGCCTTATTCACGTAGGCGCATACAGCCGCGGCATGCTTAGAGCGGCCGGTAATTCCCGCCTTGCAAGAGCACGTCCCGGAGGCTACGGACCATGCATGACCGCAGATCTGCAGGCGAAACGTCAATTTCGTATCCCCATTTTTTTGTACTTAGCCTCTCAGCGCTAAGACACTCGACAAGAGCGGGCAAAACTAGCCCCGGCCTCACGGCAGCCCGGTACGCGTACGCTGCTCTAGGGCGGTTTCCCGCCGCGCGCGGCGCAACAACTATCACTCCGGCGCGCCGCCTGGCCCATCTGTACGCATGTCCACCTCCTGTTCATGTAAGAAGCGAAACCAATTACCTGCGTGTCCCCAGCAGCTTTCTGTAGATTGTTTACCAGCCCATAAACTAGATACAATTTCAAAATGCCCGTATGCAGTGCAGAAAAGCATAACAATACATGCTCGGGCGTAGTGTTTTAAAGCAAAGCTTTCTAGCTCTACCAGCCAACCATTTTTTCGTGGCGTGCGGTACACCAAACTCCCAACACGTCGGAGGCCGTGGTGGCGTGGGGAGGGAGCGCGGGTAGACGGTTTAACTCATGGAGCACACTAGCGACGGCGCTGCTAATTTGCCCAGCGTTCCCCGCGCATAAGTGCCTGCTCCCCGGCGGTGCAGCAACGGTGCGGCTTTGTCGTCGGGTTTAGAGACGGCTGTTGTGGGCCTGTTTTGGTGCAGATTCGCGTCTAATGTGCGGTGCCTTTGCACACAGCACCTCCAGCGTAACCCGCACCCGACGGATTTAAGTCGTCGTGGGGCGAGCATACGTTAAAGATTGCATTACAGGGCGGGAAAAAAGAATGTACACACCGGATGCAGACATCTGGCCAGTAGAGAAACGCTACCTTTGGGCTGCTTGCACGAATGAGACTCCGTTTTCTAAATTGGTGATTACCAATTCCTTTGTGTTTTAAGAGGTACTACAAAAAGCCAAAAGAAACAACTGGTTCTGAAAAATAGCGATTATAAATGTGGTCTCAGCTTGTCCCCGATTCTCAAACTTACTTTTAAACTAACTAGTTTAAATCGATATAGATGAAAATTAGTAAGCTCACACTCCAAATTGTTGCGGCGTCTGCGCTTGTATTGCGGGAGGGTGTAGCCTTTAGCTAGCACATCAGGACGGGTAGGTTCCGGTGTCTCACCCTTGGAAAAGCCCTCCTCTCCGTTTTCTTTCTCCCGAACTCATGGACGGGCTACAGCGGCGGCATCCAACGCTCCAGTCCGGCAGCGGTCGACCCTGCTGCTGAGTTCGGAACGCCACCGCCTCCAATTCTATGTAAGGGCTGGCAGAAACTCTGGTTTTACTCTTTGTAGAGCCACGTGTGGGAATTCAAGTGACGTTGCATCCGTAATTGTTGTGGGTGTCATTTAAAGCTTTGCTTTCCAGCCACCTTCACAGCTTGAATTGGAGCCAACTTTTTTTCATTATTGTGTATGAGTAAGCGAGAATCTGTGTGGGTGCAGGAACTATGGTATCGAGCGTAAGTATTTTCCCAACGGCGCCCGTATCGGGTGAGTCGTTGCAGAAAAAACAATTCTCCTTCCAACCAGTGGAGGCCACTAATTCGTTCCATAAGGTTACAATGAGAGCGTATTTTGTAAATCCTTAACATCATTTGCATTGGCATAGTTCACTGGGTGAACCTTGTAGTAACCATAGTAACCGGCGCACTGGCTTCGAGCATGGTCACCATTTGGGACGAATACGCTTATACCCGTTATGCAAAGGGACTCGACGGGGCCAGCGCATCAACTGTAACTTCATCTTCCCAACAGCTACTGTTAAGGCAGTGCCTGTTAACCGATCGGCTGCACCGTGCGGATGAGGCGATGTATGTTCTCGCCGTCGGGCGGACTGGACATCTGTGGTCACTGGCATCTTGCCGCACCAGATCGAATGGGCAAGGAAAGAATGCTCAGTCGTCGGTTGATTGGTCGGTTGGTCGGTTGTCATTCAGGCACTTTTCTTTATAGGTCTATAGCAGCTTGAACATCTACGCAGAAACTCTCACAGTAACCTCCTCATCCAGCCTAATAATGCTTACTGCTCAGCTTTTGTGATGGCTTTAGGCGGCGTCTCTGATTAAGAGTGATCACAAGTATTCTGTCTATAATGATTCGGCTTCAAACTTTATGCTTAGTCTCATTTATCCCTTTGTGGATCACGAGTCTAAATATTGCTCGACTTATCTCAATACCCTCGGTATAGTACAATACGCCCGCTATTCGTTTCTGAAGCCTTTACCTGCTTTAGGCGCGCTTGTTTTTTTATTTTCTTTTGAAAGCTTTTCTTAAGAGTCTTTAAAAAGGCAGTGTGTTCGTTTTCCAACCTGCAGGCACTGAGTGCGCAGTTTCGGAGTACACGGAATCGGCACGAACGGTCTCAAAAGCAGCTTGCTAAGATAGCGGTCGGGCAAATAAAAATGTAAGACTCGACGAAATCCCGGACAAACTATCCACTTGCGAAACGAGTCATCTTTGTGTTGTATGTGTCGTATATAAGGGTCTCTACTGCACGCATTGTTAAAAAAAACTGTTGTTAATAAATCATGTTGTCCACCTCTCACCTAAGTGAGATGCGCCTTATAGAAATCGTTGATCCATAATGCAAATCTGTTTACTAAAAGGTATTACTCTACCATAGAAAATTTCAGACTCGCTGAATGCGTAAAACCTTCAGCACCCCGTCCTCTTCAATAAAGGGGGACTGATGTGGTATATCAGCAGGCGGCAAAGTTAGGTGAGCGATAGCTCTGGAATTATACAATAGGTCCCAGATTGCACTGCTGTACTTCCCTTCCAAAGAGTATATGTGATCTTGGACTAGCTAGTAGTAGCTCATATTTGCTCGAGCATTACCAGCAGGTAATAATTAATACTCTAAACGGTAAACATTAGCAAACGTACACCCCGGTGGGTATCCGCGTGCATTGCGAGACAAAAGCAGACTCTTGAAATTGGTGCTTAACTCTCCTCCTGACGTTTCCCGGTACGGAGACCGTAATTTCCTACACGCTCTTGCTTTTCCAATAAACGTGTAGCCTGGCAACGCTAGTATGACATGAGGTCTACACTCTTGCTCTTCCCCCCTAGATATCGCGCATCATATCCAACGAATCCTAACCATGACTGACTGATCGCCACTTCCTCCTTCGGTCCCCCTTCTCCAAACTACGGCCATGTGCCCTCGCCCATCTCAATAAAAGTTCCATTTGAAATGCCCTATAACTACTGAACCCGCAAGGTGTCACCCCTGATCGCTACCATGAGGTAGAGATAATTAGAAGGATAAGACTGGGGTGGAGTGCATACAGCAGACATTCTCAGATAATGAATGGCGGCCTAATATTTTCCCTGAAGAAGAAAGTGTATGACACCTGCATCTTACCGGTACTCACCTACGGGGCAGGAACTTTGAGGCTCACTAAGAGGGTTCAACTTAAATTGAGAACGACTCAGCGGGAAATGGAGCGGAAGATGATAGGTGTAACATTAAGGGACAAAAGAGGGTGGAGTGGGTCAGGAAACAAACGTGTTTTAAGGACGTATTAGTTAATATTAAGAAGAAATGGGCGTGGGCAGGGCATGTAATGCGAAGGCAAGATAACCGTTGGTCATTAAGGTTAACAGAGTGGATCCCTGGAGAAGGCAAGCGTTGCAGGGTGCGGCAAAAAGTTAGATGGGCAAGTGAGATCAAGATGTTGGCGGGAATAAATTGGCCGCAGTTAGCACAGGACCGAGGTAATTGCAGATTGATGGGAGAGGCCTTTGCCCTGCAGTGGGCGTAGATAGGCTGGTGATGATGATGATGATAAATACTGAAGCGCGCGAAAGGGAAAGGGCTCGGCTGCGTAACCGCACCGATTGCGCATCAGAACTCTTCAAGTTGCGGAACCGAAGGGGCGCATAATACCGTGCCTCCACTAAATATTCATATTTGAGTGAGAATTGCACTTAAAGGATCGGAAAAACGCTTCTTCCTTGTCCGTTTATTTCTCTTATACTTGGGTTGCAGCACGTAGAAGGCGAACCGAAAAGAAATCAATGCGACCGCCCTTGCTATGTATAGTTGTGTTGTCTCATGTTCACGCCACGTGTCTCATTTGCCGCCCAGCAAAAACACAAAGCTTACCTATAAAATAAGCATTCTCGTTCTTCGACCAAGCGGAAATGTACACGTTTTTGAATCAGTCTGACAGTAGCTGCTGCCATCGGTAAACTTGGAAGCATAGAGCAAAATAAGCATCGTCATCCTATACGTGCGAGCTACTACATTGCGGACGCGTAAATTCGCGGGTAACAAAGCCATGAGGATGGCAGAATGGGTTAACATTAGGTGTGGAGACATTTCAATGGCGCTGGCGTTTGTAACGCATACCCGTACTCACAAGTAAACAGCATGCTTGCGCTCCAAAGTAAACCACTCTCAGACTCTCATTTGTAGTCGATGCAGGATACTGTTCCGACTTGTTTTATCGGTTGGCGTCCATGCGTTCAATGACATTAAATAAAATGTACGAGGATGATCAGCGCACACAAAATTGTGTCGATACTTCAGCAGCGGGGCCATATAATTGTAGCACTGGCGAGGTTCGTCTACAGTAATCCCTCGTTAAAGCAATGTCAGCTGCACGGCGGAAAGTTTCGTTATAAGCGGCATTTTGATATAAGCGGCCACTCGAGAAAAACTAAAGCAGTTGAGCATAATTTCCGCCACAACTGTGAAGAATCAAAACACAATGTATTCAGTGAAAGAAAACTTACGTCATGTGCTAAGAGGCAGAGAGCTTTCGCTGTTTGAAGTTCTTTCTGGGGCCGAGCAACCCCTGCTCTAATTGAACAAAGCATCGAATGAGGCTGTTCCATAGCGTCCCGTAGCATCACGAAACGCTACGAGAGTTTCGCGCTGAAAGCGCCGCCAATGCCGTGGCTCGAGTCTGAAGTTGTGTTTGTTGAACTTAAAAAAAGCGATTAACCGCTCATTGTGGGTACATAGAGCTTTCATAAAAACTGACCCGCTTTTCACTGCCGACTTTGCAAGATCACTGGGCTATACTTTCTCGAGGTGTGCAGCAGTGAGATAGCGAAGCATGAGTTTTCCGGCGCAACGTTGTAGATGACAATGCTAATTCTACGGTTCGAGGGTCGGTGTTCGAGCTAGGCCGCGTCCATGCCATGGACCAATATCTAGGAACAAAATTCAATGACCCTACCACGCATTTGGGCCGTTTGTGTAAAGTCGGATGGCGTAAATCAAACACGACCCGCTCGAGAAGGTCGCCAGGGAAACACCAGCTTGCGTTGACCGCCATGTTCACAGCCTGACTCGCCGCTGGGAGGCCGCCGCTCGGCGCCGCCACCGCTCACCGCTTCGCTGTAAGCGGTTCAGGTTCTTCGTGGGCTTCGAGTCATGCAGCCTAAAATGCATGTGTTTGGGTTTGGACCAGAAGAAATTTTGAATAAAGCGATATTTCGAATAAAGTGCTTTAATTATGGATTACTGTATATAACTTCGTTATAACGAGGCGTTACTGTTATTGTAAATGTTGGAAGCCCGCTGTAGCTGCGAGATCTATGCCGATTTTGTCACCAGTGGCAGTTGATGTCGAGATGGTCTTGAGGAAGATGATAATAATTGTCACAAGTACACGAAAAAAAACAACTGTTGCAGAATCGTCTTAAATCCTGCGATAAATTCAACTTTCCCGCATGAGCGCGCCAGAAAAGGGAGTTGATGTTTAACTGTTCTCTATTGGCAACACAGAGAAGTTCGTAGCCAACAGATTTACTTTCCAAGTTGAGCTGCTATTGATGCGGTATAAGAAAAGAGGAAATTTACAATACACGTTGCCAAAAAATTGGCCGCAAGTGCAGAGTAAAACGCTCAGTTTCGCAAAATCAGTACTGCAGTGTTTGCAAACCATAATTGTGAATATCATTTGGTAATAAATGCAGTAGTGGTGTTCTTCGATTGCGACTCTCATGAAACTCTCTAGGTACTGCTACTATAAACGCTATATATTTCCAGAAGCTTGGAGACATTTTTGGTTCGGCTGAAAATACACGCCAGAGTGAGCGCTTAAGAAACCAAATTGAATCCTCATCTTGTTGCATATCTAATTGAGCGGCACCAACTAGGGCTGTAGACGTATTTGGTGGATTGAGATAGCTCAACTGCGTATTCAAACGCAAGCTACTTATTTTGCTTTTTAATCTGAACGCTACGCCATGTAAAGCGCACAATAAATAACGTCAGCATGCTCAATCGCACCTAGCTTTCTGTGTTGAGCACAAGATGACACATTTCTTTATGACGGCTTCAGGAAACACTCGTGCAACGTTTGGCAATAGAACGCTGGCAAAAGAATGAAGGTAAGTAGACACACACAAGAGAACGTATAGTTCAACAATCCTCTCCCCTACGAAAGACTGTCCTCATAAGATGTAGTCATCTGTGCTAATGGTGGCTGCCCTAGCGGAAGCTTTTGTCCCTAAATCAACCTTCGGCTGCAGTTTCTTGACCAGAAAAGCATTAAGAGACTATGCTTATACGTTGTAACGTTAATAGTTCCGCGGAGAAACGTTCGTACACAGTGATTCGTAGCAGCGTCTGCTTTAACGCTGGCTACTCTGCAGCCGTGTACAGATGATCTACACTTGTGGTACTGAGGGTCGGCAGCTCTATTAACCTTTGTTAGGTGGCGGCCATACGAGTCCGCTCTATGTAAGAACGGTCACCGCACTAATCATCTTCCGGGGGTTGCGCCAAATTGGGCCCATAGCCTCCCGCAATCGAACCTCTCACGTAGTATTTAACCACGCATGTTTTTTTTTCAAAATAATGGCAGCAGAAGAACCCTCATGTTACCTTCCGAAAGATTTTTGTCGCATGCACCTTTAGAACGAAGTCTCACTGGTGTAAGGAAGTCGATTTAAACAGTGTACTGGATAGTGGGAAGAAAAACTCCGAGTTGTAAATATGCTAACTCGCTCTTCTCTGTACATTTTGTTTTATATATTCTAGTGCTTGTAAACGTTGAACAAATTGCTGTATTTTTAAATAGGCTTCGCGTTTTTTGTGTGAATGTTGCGTGAATATGACAATTTTCACCGTGTTAACGGGCGGTTGTGCGTTTGAGTTGTTAGTAAACTACACTGTAGTAATGGCTTGGTCACTTTGAAACAACGCTTTTATTGTTCGAGTGCTATGTTTTTTTTTGTTTCTTGAATATATAAACATTTTTGATAAATAATCTAAAAAATGATTTAAAAAATGACGTCGTTAAAGAACTATTTGGCAAAAAGCTTGGCGTAGAGTGCAAGTCGATTGGACGAATACACAGACTTGGAAAGAAAACTGGCAATCGTCCCATAATTCTGTACCTACAGGACTAAAACGAAAAACAAGAAATACTAACCAACGCCAAGAAGCTCAAAGGCACCGAAAGATTTTTATTCAAAATGATTACTCCCGCTGCACGCTCCGCAGGCGTAAACTGCTGTGGGACAGTGCTAAAATTGATAAGGCAAACGGCAAGAAACCCTATCTTTTGCACGATAAGCTCCGTATCGATGACGACACGTTCATGTGGGATGACAGCACCAATTGTCGCGTAAAGGTTCCAACCATTACCCGTCTAAGTTCATCACCGGCACCTAAGCCCCCGGAAAATGCCTGACAAATCCCGCCTCCACGTAATCAAACCTTGCGTCTTCTTAATATCAACGCGCGAAGCATTATCAACAAAGTCGTTGAACTAGAGAGCACATTGTTAGCATACTCTCCTCACATCACGGTCTTGACCGAAACTTGGCTGCACGAAGGTGTCAGTGATGCTGAAATTGTTCCTCGCAACTTTAAAGTGTATCGAAGGGACAGACCGTCGCGTGGCGGAGGTGTCGCCGTTACTTTGAGCACTCATGTGATGGTTACGCCATTGAAACAAATAGATGACCATGAAAGCTTATGTTTGAAACTAAACGTGTTTGGAAATTCTATTATTTTAGTAGCGGCCTACCGCTCTCCGACTTCAGATGACAATTTTTTGTCGAAAATCTATGATTTCTGTGTAGAATATTCTGAAAGCCGCCCAATACTAACAGGGGATTTTAATTTACCTAATATTAATTGGTCCAAACTAAGCTCTTCCTCCTCAAGTGATCAGGTTGTTTTTGATTTAATGCTGGCATGCGATCTTGAACAAGCTGTGAATGTGCCGACAAGGGTGCAGGATCACACATCGTCCATATTAAATCTCGTGTTTCATAGCAAATGCCTTTCTGACATACATGTATCGGTTGATGATGGCCTATCTGATCACAAATTGGTTCTCTTTACATGCCGTCTTGGTAATCAATCTGACAATATGCACGGGAAAGAAAAAGTGTTTAAAAATTTTTTTAGAGCCCATGACGAGACAATTCTAGATTACCTTGATGTAGCCTTCGATCGCTTTTCTGGTGATGATGTAAACTATCTTTGGAATATATTCCGGTCACTCTGTGGCTATTGCCTCGACAATTTTATTCCAAACAAAACTAAAAAGCAACATTCCAAAAATCCATGGATAACTAGAGAAATTATTCAAATTGCACGGACAATGAAGCGTATGAGAAAGCGCAACTCAAAAGGATTGCCATTTCAGCGATTAAAGAGAACGCTTTCAGAAAAAATACGGTCCAGCAAAAACGTATTTTATTCTGTTAAATTACCCCAATTCCTTAAGAGTGATCCAGCCAAGTTTTGGCGCCACATAAAAGTTAATCAACAGAAAACTGCAGATTGCATTGTGCTTGGCGATCAAAATATTCAAGATGAGAAACAAATGGCCACAGAGTTTAACCATTACTTTCACTCTGTTTTTTCCAATCCATGCTCGTTTAATAGTACCATTGGTAGTAATTCTGCAGAAATTGATGCTGACTTCATAACATTTGAAGGTGTCTTTTCCATGCTTCTGAACCTTAAAACAAAATCTTCTTGTGGTCCGGACAACCTGCCAAATGCTTTTTTACGTCGTTACGCCGAGTCGCTTTCCCGTTTCCTTGCAGTAATCATTCGCTTATCGTTATCCCAAGGCATTGTTCCCTCCGACTGGCGCATTCCTCGAGTAATTCCCGTTCTTAAAAAAGGAAATACCACTTTTTTGTCTAACTACAGACCAATATCCCTAACTAGCACTTGTTGTAAACTTCTAGAGCACATAATTTCTAACTATATGATTACTTTTCTAGAGGAGCGCAACGTACTATCACCATTCCAGCACGGTTTTCGTAAAGGTCTATCCACTACAACCCGATTAGTTTCCTGTATACATTCTTTCTCCTCAGTCCTAGATAAATCCGGTCAAAGTGACATTATCTTCCTTGACTTCAGCAAGGCATTTGATAAAATACCCCACTCCAAATTAATTCACAAACTTAACTTGCTTGGTTTTCCCTCGACCATTGTTAAATGGGTAACATCGTATCTATCTTCTCGCACACAGTTTGTTGATATAAATGGTACCTACTCAAATCCTCTTCCTGTTAACTCCGGAGTTCCCCAGGGTAGCGTCCTGGGACCACTACTGTTTTTAATCTACATCAATGATATTACATCCTGTGCCAAACATGGTGTTGAAATGCGACTGTTTGCCAATGATTGCCTTCTGTTTCGTTCAGTCAAATCCACAGATGACCAAGTGTTATTGAACCAAAGTATTGATGCAGTTAATAACTGGTGTGAGTGCTGGGACATGCACATAAACCCCGAGAAAACTGTATCTATGCGCATTACTAACAAAAAGCAACCACTAATTTACTCGTACACTATAAAAGGAACTCCCCTTTTACTTACACAAAGTTATAAATATCTTGGCGTCACAATCAACAACAATTTAACTTGGTCCTGCCACATTGAAAAGATTTGCTCATCTGCTCGTAGAAAATTAGGGTTACTAAGGCACACCCTCAAAAGCTCTCCCGCTAAAACTAAACTCCTCGCATTTAACACAATAGTCCGGCCTTGTTCAGAGTACGCGTCTGAAGTCTGGGATCCGCACACTAAAAAAGATATTAACAATCTTGATAGAGTCCAAAGATTAACTGTTCGGTTTATCTACAATCGCTTCCGCCAGACTGACTCCCCGACAGAACTAATGATTAATAACAAAATTCCAACTTTAGAATCCCGAAGGAAACTAGCGAGACTTAAATTTCTTTTTCAACTTTCCAGGAAAAACAGCATCATGGAACTTTCGCACGTCCTAACTCCGTTATCTTCACGCCCTACTAGAGGATACCATTCTTACAAATTCACACCTATCTTTGCACGCACTAGCAACTTCAAGTACTCTTTTTTCCCACGCACAATAACAGACTGGAACTAACTGCCGCACCATATTTTTGAGTCTGAAAATGTACTAAAATCTTTCGAAAATTACTTTGAAGTGTGATTAATGTTACTTGTGAATATTTTGTATACCTGTCTGTTTTTCCCGTTTTTTTTCTACACCTGTACGACTGTGTAATTGGTCATATCATTATCGTTGTACCACCTCCCACTCCTGCTTGGGCCATTTTTATGGCCTGCAGTATTTCATATATAAATACATAAATAAATAAATAATCCGTTACATTCACAGCTTGTCCTCTGTCCCTTCTTTTCGTCCCCGTTTCTTGGCTCTTGCTGTTTATGATCAGTACGAAAAACCAACTAACCCTGTCAGCCAGCTTACCGGATGACATTTTGAAGTCTTCTTTTTTTGCAGATTACAAAAGACAGATGTGTCGAATGTTTCAGGTAGGGAAACCTGCCTTAGGCAGATTGGAAGTTCTTTCGGCAGCGCGTCGTGAAACTGATGCCGCATCCGCGCTGGGTGTTGCTGCTCTTGCTGACGTTCCACTTGAAAATTATTATTATAATTCTTTATTTGGAAGGGGAGACTGAAGGTCTAGTCACGGATGGGGAAGGGGGTAAAGAAGGTGAGAGCGTATACATTCTCTTGTGTATCCCCGTGGTACAAGCGAAAGTCCACAGGGACATAACAGTCTCTCTTGGGTGAGCCCGGCCCAGAGGAAAATGAAAACTTCTGCTCAGAAATGTGTTGTATGTGGTGCAATTCTATCTGATCAAAAAATTTATTTTACAGCCAATTCCTGTCCTCGCTCTCCGTTCTGACCGTAAGACCTTCAGTGGGAAGAGGTCGGAATTTGGCGGCAAGTAGGGGGGGTGCTGCGGTAATGTTTCGCCACCCGCCCTAAACGAGAACCCTGCGCACCCGCATGGTTGGCGCGTATTACTGCGTAGGTTGTTTGAAAGTTTTCTAGCTATGGGCTTTTTTTGTGCTGTACAATGACTTCCTGGGGTGATTTCCGTTATCCTGTGTAACCTTTTTGCTACAACCGATAGTGCTTCCACACAGGCTTGATAGCCCTCACAACATGAGAGGCACTCGCGGGCGTGACAGAAAATCAATACAGGACATTTAACGTGGCCGACAACCGCATTGGACATTGATAGCCACTGGAAGTATAAACAAAATACTCGCCGAAGGGCGAAGCGGATATCGCGCAGCAGAATCCACCAGCCTTCGCATAGGTAGCTGTCATTTTACTGCTACAACGAGGAATGAAAAGTTGCGGCGAAAAATTAAAAAATAGGAAACCACATTCTTGGCTGCAGCTGTGATATTCCCGAAACGAGTCGTCCTAATAAGTGTGCCTGCGAATGACAGCAGTAGAGTTGAAATTCACGCCGAAACAAGAGCGGATGTCATGCGGCCGAGATTTGGAGCATTCGCCTGAATTCTCCAACGATAAAAAGCAGAAACAAGCAGTTGGGGCCTTAGTTAAACAGGAAACATTTAGTTTGGCCAACGGCTGTGCGTCGAATACGGTGTTCCTTTTTTAACCTATACACCAATGGGAAATGTGAAAATAAGAAAAACACGCCCTAGCGAGCAGCGGATATCGCACGACGGAGCCTAAAAGCTGTTGCATAGATCTACATTGTTCCACATTTAAGAGGTAGAGGTAGATGAGAGTGGCGAGGTCCTCAGATTACCAGTAGCACCAAGCTCCGAATATTAGAAGCGGGGGACGTTTGACCGTTAAATTTTTCCGAATAGTTCATGCTATCATGCGCACCTATTCGTACTCATCAAGGGTTCCTACGTGTCGGCTCCACCCAAAACTCATTGTCCTATTTTGTATGATCTCACGAAGAAGGGTAGGATTACGGTATACTCTAAACATTAATAAAGATCGCCAAATGGCTCCAGCATTTGCTGCTCCCTCCTTTAGGAAAGTACGAAGGCCTTCTCGTCTGTACGCACAAGTTTTGTGCGTACAGACAAGAATGTTTTTGTGGACTGCGCAATGTCTGCGCACATGGCTAATAGATCTGGTGGCCAAACTAAACTTTACTAGTTTCTATTTTCACCCTTTTTGGATAACGCGCGGGTTAGTAAAAAATTGCAGAAATAACTGCTAGTTCAGAGATGGCTTTTCCATGTAACCCTCTCCCATTTCAACGTACCAACACACGGCAAGTACCGTATAGAGGATATTACACGAGTCTTTATTAAATCGGTGTCTTCAGTATACGTTAACCTTATCATTGATTGTTTGTTTCTATCTAGGGATATCCTCAGGCACGAGATTACCTCAGCCACTTGACATCGGCATGGGAGGCTCGAGCGACGCTCTCATGGGAAAAATAAAGAGCTGACAGCACGCTCCAGCTACGTGCCCATGCAGACAATATCCTAAAGCTGTTATTTTACAAATGAATCACAGTGTGCCTTCAGCTTGTGTGGGCGTTATCCAGTCGTGAATATAGCGCGATAGATAACAGCTGTGGTTTGATGCCCGCTCTGCGGATCCGAGTGCCCACGCTATTGCAAAATATCCGGTTAATTATGGAGCTCCCGCTGCGCCATGGGTTAAGCCTATTATTTGTAGTTTTTGTCGGCTGCGGTGAATGTAAATTCAAATCTCGCTTTCTGAGAACGTTGGCGTTATAAGAAGAAAACGTTGACTTATACATGCCTAGTTGGACAGTCCTTGGGCAATAGTATGCAAAAAGGCGTGTACAGGATGCTTTTAGTGAGGGGGATTTTTAATTTTAGTAAATTCACATTACCGGTTAGATTGATGAAGGGTTGCTAAATATTACTATGCAAAACGCGACAATAGAGGACGCCTGCAGGGCTTTTATTTCCCTTGGTACATATTGAGGGTGAAATTGATGAAGGATTGCGAATTTTTCTGTGACACGCGAGGATGTTTAAACTTCATGCTGTCCTAGCCGGAGCAAAATGTACTTGTAGCGGTTTGCCTTCAAGTAGAGATTTTCTTCGCCATTATGCGCTTGCTTAAAACATATTTCCGTGGACTATGCATTGGGTTTGTTTATTTATATTTTTTTGCCGGCCAGCCGCTCCCGGCTGCATTCTCTGTGTTATGTATGTGGCCAGTGAAGCACATGAACCATTCTTTTTTGTGCCACACATGTTATTTCTTTTCATTGGAAGAGCGCTTCGAACTAACGTCAACAGCCTAGAAAAATCTTCTTTCGAGAAACACTCGCGCCCAAAGATGTATGCCCGGAGAGCAGACGCCGCGGTATTGGATTCGCCGACACTCGCCTGCGCAGTGACGCTGTTTAAAGGCGTAGGATGATACACCATAAAAGGTATCTTCCCATCTAAGAGTATATGTAACTCTTTTCTCGAATGACAGTGGCAACGGTCATGTATGACCTAGTGGTTTGGCCGAATCGGCGCTTACGGACGTGGTACATTTCGTTTTCCAAGTTTCGCACTTCCTACACGCACATAGTGAATTTGACTAGATCACTTGAGGACCTAGCACTACTCTTTGGGCAATTAATTAAAAGGAATTGCTCATCGATTTGCTTGGATTCGGTGTAGTCTCTAGGTTTTTGTAACGACCTAAATGTGAGCCATTGCAATTTATAAGTTTTTTGTTAGTCAAGTATTACTGATGCAAAAATACTTTTATTCAACTGCGGGCAGCTTTTGTAAATGTTGGGGCTTGGGATCATCTGATTGCAATATGTGCAGTATCACTGTTTTTAACAACGCTTTGTACTTGTGAAGGAACTGGTGGTTCTGTATTTTTGAGGAGATGGAATGTTGCTTTATCACTTATGCTGTGCAGTAAACCCTCTAGGCATGGACTATTCGGTGCTTCACTTTAGCTTTGCAAGAGTAGCAGCGGCCACTGTCGAGTTATGGGCGGAACTTAGTCATCCCATAATGCTGTAAGGTCTTATCATGTCATCTGGTACCAGGATGTTGAAGTCCGATGATTGCAATGAATACTTTTTTCTTATGGGTATCGGTTCACGGAGTCCGGTATCAGATTGATGCGCTCTGAGGTCAGACTTAGTTCGGACGTAGCTGATGTAGTCAAACCTTAAAACGAGAGGTTAGGCCTAACTTCCTACAGGCGCACATCGACGTTGGTCCATGTTCAGTTGCGTATGAAACCATGGTCAAGTACCTAATACGAGAACGTCGGTTGGTTTCATCAAAACTTTTAGAACAAATAGTAACGTTAATGCAGTCAAACAGACATTTCTCGCTGAAGATATTGTATAACTGTCCGTAACCTAATAAAAATATTATTAAGTGGCACTTAATCTCAGAGCCATGAAGAGAGTTAACACCCCAAAAACCGATGCCTTGCCCAGACAATACGCGATATCTCGTAGGGCAGCTGGGGAAGTTCTAGTCAAAGTGGCAGTCAGGCACCGCAGACGGTAAGAGTCCCTTCGGAGTGCTCCTTGTTGCTAACTGACCACTTACGTGCCACGAAAAGAGCATCCCATTTTGCGGTGTCTGGACTGCTCTACCTCTTGGCACGCTGTTTCACACGGGCTCTTGTATAACAGCGTGAAAAGTCTACGCGTTGCTCAAGTGCCCATACCGCGAAGCCTGGGCGCGGTTACTTTGCCAATCATTCAACATTGGTTGAGAAATTGGTTTGGTGGATGGGAGCTTTCGTTAGTAATCAAGTCCTATACAGACGTGTGCAATACATAGGTGTGTCGAACTGGGAAGATCTTTCAAATCGAGATGTCGGTGAATGTTACGTCGGAAGAAAATAACAGCTGAGAAACTGAGACAAGAGGAAGTCGGATAAACTTCACAAGGAGAGGTGTATTGCCTGATGTCCAAGGTAAACAGACAACAACAAATAAAAGCAGTTCTACCGAACGCGAAAGTAAATGACTGCAGAAAAGTGTTTCGGCCAAGGGCTGTGACGCCCTTTCTTTTCGTAGTTCAGTGTGAGTCAGGCGTTTCTACCTAAAGTAGTCAACACAGGCAGCCGCACTCCCTTAATATGGTGTTGGCTGTTGGTTGGTAATACAGTGGGTGGGGGGGGGGTCAAGACTCGAGAAAAAAGTTTGGAATCACGTGCGGACATTAGTAGAATGCACGGGTCCCACAGCAGGTGGTACTATAAAAAACGAATATGTGCAGGTGCTCAAGGGAGAACAAGCATTGACATATATCCATAAAATTATTATGGAGAAATTATGTAAGGCGGATAAAGCGGCCTGGCAGCGTCGAAGATATGTCACGACGGGTAGGTCGCATTGTCAGAATACGGATGCAGACTAGCTGAAATAAAAGAAAAGACAGAAGAAAATGTCCCCAAAAATACCCCGGTAGGCACGCTTGTGACACCGACGTAGTCGATCAAGCAATTAGGGCCAATGAGCAAGGGAAAGCCACTACAAGCCATCCACACAGGCATAGAAAAGAAGAGAATAACGCACACGTGGCAAACAAGCCGGATAAACTTAACATACAAGAGCAAACGAGACAGGAATGACGGAGCTTGTACAGGCCAGTCACTGTCACGTCAGTGCTGTTCAGGTTACACATGCAGACAGGCAAAATTGAACTACAGCAGTGGGTAGAAGAACAGAGGATACTTCCGGAATTTCAAGACAGCTTTCGAACGTACTGAAGACTAGATGACAACTTATTGGTTGTAAGGCAAGGCATAGAGGTGGCGAAGATGCAAAACCAACCTTTCCGGTTAGCTTTTATGGATATTTACGCGCCGTAGTATAACGTAGACAGGGAGTGGCTATGGGATATCCTGGAGGACGCGGGAGGGCAGCAGAATTTATCAACTTATTCACAAAGTCTACCTGTAGAACCGCCTGCAAATAGCGTAGGAGTGGATACCATACAAATGGCCTGTAATAATTTGCGAGCATTTGTAACAAGGATGTCCTTTGCCTCCTCTGCTGTTCATGATCTACATTGCGGATTAAAAAAAACAAGCTAAGGGCAGTACACTGGGTTAGATTGATCATACATAAAAAAACTGGCAGGTGGTGGAACAAAGAGTTTCAGAAATAATGAATGCACACGACGCACTGGTGATGGTGGACAACGGGATAGCTATGCAAGGCTTGATGGGTATATTCGGTGAAGAAGCTACACACGTAGGGTAATTCTTTGTGGAAAAATCGGAGATCATGGTCTTTAACGACGACATGGAGCACAAAACACTATCCGTGCTACAAATAGAAACACCGAGCATGAAAGAATACTAACATTAAGAGTATGGCTCAATGACAGCGAAGAATAAACGCATGGGCATGAGGCTCACCTTAAGACGAAAGGTAAACGGAACGAGGCTATTGTGAAGCCCACGGCACTCTGGGGCTATAGCAAATACGAAATGCTAAGGGGAGACGGGAAAGGGACCATGGTACCAGGATTGACTTTACAAATTCTGTTCTGTGCATAAAATTACACTCCCAGGCGGTCCTAGAGGTAAATCAGATGGTGGTAGGCAGACTGGCTCTAGCGGCCCACAGAAAGAACTACGAACGTAGCGGTAAAGGGGTGTATGGGCTGGCTGTCCTTTGGGCCAACGGAGGCTCGAAGTAAGATAAAATTTGAGGAGGCACTTCGTGACATGGAGGAATCAAAATGGGCCGCAAGCTTGTTTAATTACCTGTATATGGCCAACATGGACAATTCGTGGAGACGGAGGACCATACAGATGACCGAGCCGTACGGAAAGTCGGTAGCGGAAAGTGGGGTACGCGCAAGAGTTAGAAAGCAGCTAAAAGCAGCAGACACGAAGGTTTGGTCACAGAGAAGGGAAGCGAAAAATTGCTGTTGCTTAACACCGCTAACCTTGGAAATGCAAAGCAAAAGCTTGGCTTAGTCTGGTTAAGTTTTGGTTTCAGTTGGTTAACCTTTGATGTAGTTGTTTTGCCGACCATGGCTCAAAGCCGCTCGGGCTCGTAAAACGCTCACAGGCCTGACCTCGCTTTCATTCATGGCGGGCACGGAGTTCCTCTTCGCCGGGCGCAAGACGAGTCACACAGGCTGAGAGGACCCCGCAGGGCATGCGTGGAAGGGTGCGGAGTTTGCCGGCTGTGCATCAGCTGATCACCTGTATCCGCAGCGGCCACCCCCGCTAGTCGAGCAGAACGACTGAATACGGGGCCGTGTCGCAGCGTAGAACGCGGGCCCAACGAGTCACGTGATATTCATCAGCGGGTGTGTCCTAGGGAGTATGTCTCCGGTGAAAAGGTAAAATTGAGCGCCCACGGAAAAATCCGGATCTCGACAGTAGTGAAACAATGCTTTAAAAACCTGGAGACTTATGGGAAAGAGAAACTAGAAATCAGCAGGAAAGGTTTATAAGGCAATACGAAAGGCGGTGCATCGGTCTTTGAAGTACCAGTGGGATGTCTGCAAACCCGGGCATACACGGGTATCTGCAGGCAGCAGGATGAAGCAATTGTATGCGGCGGCAGTGGTCGGGGAATCACAGATCATATTGGTCAGTTAAGGCACAGAGATACGTCCACCGCAGTGCGAAGGAAAAAGGGCTTTGGCGTAGGCTTTCGGAGTTACGGTGATGGGCAGCATCTACTTAAGGCCATCTAGATGACGAAGAAGCGGCCGGAATGGTGGTGGAGGAAAAGCAAGGAAGAGATGGGCACTTGGTAGGAGTAATACAACGGATGTCGATTTGGAACAGTGTGGAGAGAAAAAAGGGGGTGGGAGCGATGGGAGTTTAAAACTCGGGGAGGGGACCAGTGTTGGAGGCAAATCTACAAGGTTAGCTACAAGCAGTGCGAGTAAGTGGGATAATACGGGCAAGTAGGTTGCTGACAACCGACCTCCCGATTCAAATGAAGAGCCACTAATCATCACCATCACCACCATGGCTGAAAATCAACAATCGGTATAGTTTTTGTAAATGTAGGAAAGCTAATGTGTGAATTTATGGTTTTTCTTTTTTATGTTAGTATGTGCTTATTTCCTGCACTGCACCTCTAGGCTCTATAGCAACGGAACAGCGCAAAGATCACCCTCCAACAATTTCCTCATGAGGTAGCCTTTGTGAAAATTCTCTAGGCCAACCCTAAGCCATCTAGACCACAAAGAATTAAAAGAATCTGCTTTACCTTTAAATGTCGTAAAACCACTTTCTTACACTAAGGAAAGGTGTTGTCTCTAGCCTTCCGGCATAAAGCTTTTCAGCCTCGCTCGAGAGTTAAGGTTGTACATCGATTTTTTTGCGGCATGGGCGCTTCCGGGTTGGCCTAGAGAATTTGGCAAAGTCTTTACCTGTGCCTCCATACCCAGTTTCTCCCCCTTATCAGGAGATGTGGTGATCTTTCGAGGTCCGGTTTGGGTGCATGCCGCTGCGGTACGCGTTACGTGGACGAGATACAAAGACAAGCGGTGGCCCTAAAGTGTTCTGCACTTAAAAGTCCGTGCACTCCTCGGCAAGGTGTGGTCATGCACGTTGGGTGCGACATATTCCATAACGCGTGCTGGACTGTCACAGTTCATGAACAGGCAGCGAGCCGTTCCGGTCTGCGTGGCAATGAGGATCACACAAGCATGAAATATAATCCCATGTTTTTCCGAAGCTAAAGATACTGTGGCTACGAAAGAAAACAGTTAGGAAGTAGATCTTTCCGCGAAGGTATCCATCGGACAGTAGACGTTTGTAATATGCTGCTCCGCTAACTGCATGTAGAATAAATGTAGTGGAACAAAAGAGGAAAACGCCCGAATGAATCCGGTTTGCGCCGAATAACCTAGAGTCAAAATATTGGCCTAATTAATAATAGAGCTCGAATGAACCGACACAAAAATAGACAGTTCGACGCATGTGAAACCTGCTGAGAGAGCTGACCTCACTTCGGCGTGCTGGCAGGCACTTCGCGCAATGGCGGGGGTCGCTCGTAACTCAACTCACTGCGCTATGTACGACTCGAATCTCACTGATCGAGGACTGGTAGTACAGCGGGCGATATGAGGACTTCTTGATATAGAAATGAACCAAATACAAAAGCCCAAAATAGGTCAAATAAAATGGCAGTGGCAAAAAAACCTACGAAACTTTCGCTTGGAAAACACGTTGGTTACCAGACCTCCAAAAGATCACCTCATGTCCTGATAGGGGAGAGAACCTGAGTATGGACACACCGGCCAAGACTTTGCCAAAATTCCCTAGGCCAACCAGGAAGCGCCCATGCCGCAAAAAGTTCGATGTGCAAGCTTACCTCTCGAGCGAGGCTAGTATGGCTCCATGCTCCTGGACACCGAAGATTACACGCATGCGCATGAGGTTCACCTTAAGACGAAAGGTAAACGGAACGCGGCTATTGTGAACCACACAGCCCACCATCACCGGTACGTCGTCTGCATACATTATTCCTGAAACTCTTTGTTCCCCCACCTGCCAGTTCTTTATGTATGATTTGTCTAACCCACTGTACTGCCCTTAGCTTGTTTTCTAAATCCTCAATCTAGATCATCAACAGCAGAGGAGGTAAAAAACATCATTGTTTTGAACGCTTGCTGATTATTACAGGCCATTTGTATGGTATCCAATCCTACACTATTTGCAGGCGGTTCTCCCGGCCGAGTTTCTGAATAAGTTGATAAATTCTGTCCCCCCTCCCGCGTGAGATAAAACCCCTCACATTCACGGAGATTGTTTTCGGATTGAAAATGACCGAGAGACTGTTGTGGCACGAATCAAGATTTCCAAAATCCTTTTTCCCGGCTGGAGTGCGCTTTTATTTTGACGTCTTTATGACCAAAATTGGAGTTTTCTTGTGAGTTCCCGCGTGACAGTGCGAGATGTCAGCCGTATGGAATTATCTATTTAATATTTTAGTAACTGGTGAGTTAAAATATTGTATAAAATTACCACAGCGAACGATTTTTTGGGCCCTCAAGGGTCCACAAAAATGTCCTAAAAATCAGGCATTCCGAAAAAAACATATTTTCCCCGAAAAGCTCAATATCACGGTGCCGGAAAAAGTTCGAATAATGAAGCACGTGCGACAAGGAGAGAGAATCCAGTTGCATTACCCCCCGCCTCCCAATTATCCATATTATTGTGAAATTATTGCAATGGATATATGCTGAATTTTCTCTCTTAGCCAGTAACATTGGGAGAATAACAAGGCAAGACAATAGAAATGCAACAGCACGGTTGCAGTCCTGCCTCATCCTTACTGTCTTGTATTTGACTCGCAGTTGTTCTGCCCTTGAAGTCAACCAATAAGTTTGACAAATCAAACTTACACTGTATTCCTTCATTCAGGCACCAAGCTAAAAAAAATCATCATACCAGATGTTCATACAGGGAAAAAAATCGTTAAGCCATAAACTCTCGAAACACACTTAAAGACTGTCAACAATCTCAAGTAAAAACATCTTTGGCATATTTCAACGAAAACAACTTTACTTAAGTAGTATTCGCGATGTTCTTCTAACTGAAGATGGGTGGATGCTTCAGTTTTGCGATAGCAAATAAAAGCACGCTCGTTAAAAACAGAATTCCCCCCAGTATGCAGAAGTGGCACGTTGCGGCGTACCGAGTCACACAAATAAAATGTTCCAATACATATCGCACGACCGGTGGAAGGCGGGAAACTTGAGTTGACTTGAGCAAAATCCCAGCTGGTGTATTTTGGCAGGATCGAGACGGAACGCGAAAGAGAACGGAAAATCACCAGCTCGGAAGAGCACCTCGCACAGGTGGACTGCTCCCTATTCATCTCAGACGTGTTCTCTACAGGCATCCGAGCCAGCGGTAAGGTCGTTTGAGACAGAGCTGGCTCCGGTGATCAAAGGAGCCAGCGAGATTTCGTCATGTCGTCCGCGCCCAAAGAACTCTTCGTGTTCGGGCACTGAACTCTTCCAGCCGAGGCACAGGACGAGCTGTCGCGGTAGCTGCTGGTACCAGTTCGCCACCCGCCGTCGCAAATGAAGAATTTGGAGGGACTCAACCAACTTTTTCTCAAGTACTACACGGCAGTACCTTTCAGCGCTTGGATGGAACGGCTCTTCACCACTGACAACGAAGTGTTGACGAATAAACGGGTTCCTGCGTCCGGCTTAAATATCGATCTGCAACGCTTGGTCAGTTAAAACACATGGACTCTGCTATGTTGCGCATATTTACTATGGATATTTTTTACGACTTATACTTTAATATACAGTCAGCATTCATTAAAGGATGATGTATTTTTCTGTTCGATGCGGTTTCTTGTGAAAGAAATATAATGAGGTTTCTGCATGTCCGTAACTTTCTATTTGCACACCTAAAGCGCACTACCGTTATTTCTCCTTCGAAGAAAGACCCAAATAGAAAGTGCCGCATGTGTTGCCCTTCAGGTAGACGAGCACTAAAGTTGCAGTTAGACATGTCGGGAGTCTGTCCGGTGCTCCCTGAAAAAGTTCATCAAGGAGCGTCGTTTGGATATTTTTTTATCTCCAAATATTTTACTGCAGGTGGTGTTCACATTCGCGCAATATACACAGTTTGATGTTAGTTTTGAATGAATCAATTTATTTCACCTCAGGATTATTCGACACTAGATTTTAAATTAATCAAATATATCCGTTATGCAACGAGAAATTTCAATGTTCCAAGTGCAACTGTTACTACTTCCTTTCGAATCAAAGAAACGTGTAACGGGAACTCTTTTTAACATTTGGAAGGACTAGAGAATGAGCTTTTGTTGCTCCTATAGAGGAATGTGTACAACACTGACGAGATGTACCCAGGTTGAGGCAACATGTGGTTCTTGCCTGCTTTTTGACCCCTAATGTCAAGGCGCTGCACCCTGTATAACCATTGGTTCAGCAAATCTATATCGTCGACCGCCCACGCATTAAGCAGATTTAGGTCGCTTCGCACGGGGTACTCTCGTCGCGCAACCACCGCAAAACCCTCCGCCATGAGCAAAGGTCCCGGACTCTGATCAAACCGCAAGTTAATATTGGACCAGGCGGGAAGAGCAGCATCCCTCGAAAATTTTGTTCGAAGAACTTAGTGTTGTTCAAGCGGTGGTACAATACCTTCTGTGGAAACATCATGGCCATTTAAGCAAATATCCGACAATTCCGGCACTATGAAAGGTGTCACGTGAACGGATGGTGAGGTTGTCTTTACCAGCTCAGAGAGATGGACGCAGGAAGGCCGTTGACAGGCTTAACACAACCCACATTTAATGCACACTCAAAACAACCGTAGCGCGAACCACTTAAATAGCTTGCACAAACTGGATAACAATCACACCGGAAACTAAATATCCGAAAGTACAATTCCAACCAAACAATAAAGTCTCTACAACAAAGTTCTACGCAATTAGTCCAAAGGCACTTATGATATCAAGTCCCCGTTAAATTCTTTCGCACCACAACTCCTTTGCGGTGTTCTACGGCTATGTCTCTAATGGACTGACCTACCCCGCTTTCGTCGGCGCTGACGTGTCGCACCCGCTGCGTGGCCACGACTCGGTGGTAGCCGTCCTCGTCTCGCTTCGGTGCTGGCGTTCGATGCGCGCGGTCACTCCTTGGACTGCGTGGGCTCCGCGCGTCCTGACCTCTTTCCTCTGTGGCTACCCCATGGTAGCCGCTCCCGCTGGAGGACCTTGATGCCGGCGTTCGACGCGCGCGGTCATCCATTGGGCGGCGTGCTTCCTCGAAGGCTACGCCCTGGTAGCCGCTGCCGCTGGAGGTCCCAGGTAGAATCGGCAAGAACGTAGCCTTTCGGGGCCGTCGAGACGAACGTCGGCGGAGCATGGACGTTGGCCGCTGGTGCCCGTCCGATGCCGCTGGGGCCACGAAGACACAGGTTCGTGGTGCACCTGGGATGACGGTGCCGATGCGAAGTTGGCCGGCTCCCGCCCAAGCTAGGATGGTATGGTCTATGGCCTGGCCGCGTCGTGTGGCTCGTTCCTTAAAGCGCACGTGCTCCTACCGCCTCCTGGTTTCTTCGGTTTCTTGCCTCCCGGTTTGGCCTCCCCCGTTCTCTTTGTTCGCCCCGCTTTTAACCGCTCTGGGCTGTCCCGTGGCGCACTCTAATTGGCTCTTTGCCTTTTCCATGTCCATATATGGGGTCACCTGCGCGGCGTTCTCTGATTTGATGACCAGTGCGCTCCCTTATTTTACTATGATGCCTGAGGGTTTAGGTGCTGTCGTTCTGTAATTGGAGTGCTCCTGGTGCGCTCTTCAAATTTCCATTCCTTTGTTGTTTTCTTTCACTTTCTTGGGGGTTTTGGTGCATCTCCTCTCCGGGGGTGCCCTGACACATGACAAAAGGCCGTAATGTTAACTACTCCCGGGTCATAACGTCAGGGCATAGGCATTGCACGCGATCAATGCAGATACTGGTGCAAAGCTGTACAAAGCTGAACATGCTGCCGACTTAAGCATGTTAGTTGGGTGGCAAATGCGAATGAAGTCGACTTTTCGCGTTATCCTGTGAATATCAGCAGTTAACCGGGTGGTGCTGATTTCAAACAAATAGCTGAACGCAATGCCTGTGACCTGACTTACGATTGCACGCACCACCGCAAAGTTAGAAAAATTTACCATGCCGAGAGAGTTTACCGACGACAAACTCACACTAACTCACACTAATTCCACGCAAGGAAGGATGAAGCGCAGAATGTACCATTTCAGAATGTAACCAACAACTAGGCCAATATCATGCCCTGTGCAGTCTGTATGCGATGACATCATCACACACAGTACTACACGGTTTCCCGTCGAAATTCTTCCACGCAAGATTTTATGGGTGAAGCCTCTTAGGGTTTGGGCTCTTGGCTTCTCATGTCATCGTCGTAACCATCGTCGTCTGTAGTCACGGTACTAAAACACACGGACACTCGCTTATGCTTCGCGCTAGAACAAACGGGGTACTGAAAAAACAACGGGGTACTCGTTTACACCTCGCGCTAGAACACTTTGCAACGCGTACTAAAAAAATCCCGGCACACTCGTTTACGTCTCGGGCTGGAAGGCTTCGTAACGCATACTAAGAAAGCACCGGCACACTAGCTTTCAGCTCGCGCTAGAACGCTTCGTGCTTAAAGAAACGAGGCTGTTACGGCAAAGCTGTACACCTCTACCCCCAACGGTTTCATCTCAGTTGGCAATAACGGCAAGACGCCCAGAACACGCTTACACGCGGCATGTTTCGCCTCTCTCCAGGTTTCACATTAGTGTAGATGGCCCGAGATTTTTTTGACTCCCTGCACAGCCCGTACATAACTGCAACTCGAAGAACGAATCCCTACGGCAATTTTTCGCTCAGAACCTTAACGCATTTTTTAAACTATTTAAATGTATACTGATATATATTTTATGGGATAAAGGTATACTAATCTACTCCTTCATGATCAGTGTGTGCATTCTGTTATATAGAACCATTCCCTTTTCGGGATTTTCGTGTAACCACTTTTATACAATGAAATCCTGTTTTCATGAACACGCATTGCGTAAAGAGATTTTGTCAGAACTTTTCAGTTGACCAACCAATTGGGAAAATACCTTAGTTTTTAACAGGACGCCATCATTTCCCCTAAGGAAGCTTTCGTTTTATTATTAAGCACTCTGAGCTCCACCGTAGTTGATATTTTGTGGCACTATAAGCAGTACACACGAACACGGCCGAAGAATTAGTTACACGCAGCACGCAATGCCGTGCGTCGAATAGTTTCCTTGTTTCTATGTGCTCTCCGCTGAATATTTGAATTTTTCAAAAAATAAATGCGGTAAAGTCACTAATTGCGTATAGTATAAACGAAAATTGAGAAAGGCGGCCATGAGGTTGTTAGATGATCGAGAGATAATAACATTTCCGATTGTGAGTACAGGCTTCCTACAAAGTATTTTAGCTCATTTTCGCTCATTTTCGGAGAAGGAACAAAAACAGGGTGGCTTTACCATGGGTTTGAGAATACACTTCCCAGCTAACGTAGCCGAATATCGGTTTCTCACCAAAGGTAAGTTGTAACGGTTCGAAACTCAATTCGAAGCAGCTTTTGTGTGAAAATCCAACTTAGTTTTCACTCATGACGAGGGCAGACGCACCAGAACCGCACCCTCACTCGGTCAATTCACAAGGGCTCTTGCACCCTACTTTGTTACAATGTTACGTTCTATAAAGGTATGCTGTAGGTGTAATAACGGTGCTGAAAAGTCATAGACCCGATTTCGTAGGTTCCATCATATCAATTTGTAGCTTTACACCCATTTTGTGTGGAAGAAAGGGTGTTCACCGACTCTACATTCTCGATTTTTGCGGGGTGTTGAAAGAGTGAAATGAGTGTTTGTTATTTGATTACAGTGACAATTATTAAGGCAATATACCTAATTTTAAACATTCACATCCCACCGATTGTGGAATATATTCAAGTGCACCCCCGTAGCTTCTCCCTTCGAAGCAGTATGGCCCCTTTATATTTGGAAAAAAAATTATTTTACGGTATTATCAGTTGTTACGCAATAATTATACGGCACACAAATCAGTCGTAGTTCCTATAAATGTTATTTTTGTAGGTATGAATGAAACTTAAGAATAGTGTCATCAGTGAAGCAGAATAACACCAATTGCGCATATTGTGCACGAATTGCGCATTAGTGTAGATGTCCCGAGATTCTCTCTCTCCCGGCACAGCCCGTACATAACTGCAATTCGACGTTCAGCGCCTGTGCTCAGGGTACTCCGTGCAGCGAGAAGAACTGCAAACGACGGGTAACACGAGCGAGTGGGTACATAATGCTTCAGGAGAAAAACAGCGCTAAAAACAGGACAAAGGGGAGGCTAAAAACAGTGCTGCGTTAGTCTAGTTTCTCCTTGGTCCTCTCTTTAGCACTGTTTTTCTCCTGAAGCGAGAACAAAATAGTAGTTTCCGAAGGTCGAAGACGCAAAGTTTCAATGTAACCCATACTAGAGCTCTAAAAACTTCCTATGCTGTGACCCCGCTTTGGGGTGTTTCCCTGGTACACACTCTGAATTTTACAATGTGGACCTGGATATTCAAAAGCCATAGCCTTCGTGTGAGGAGAAAACCTTTTTTAGGGACTGTGAGGGTCGATGCTTTACCGCGACGACCACAGGCGCACCTATCCAACTCTTGGCTGCTGACATCGTTGCTCGTGCATTTATCGCCCATTCGGTAGTTGGGTTGGGGGTGCCATTAACAGTGATTGCAAATCACGGTAAAGTATGCGAGTGTATTCTAGTCGCCAGCACCACTACGATCCTTGGAATCTCTGCATCAGAACTGTCTAACATGGCACCAGCAAAAGAATATTAGACAAATTTTACTCGCAGCTCAATACTACCAAACTGCCATTGCCTGTGATAAGTGGGTAGAGAAACAGTTATTTGATTTGTTCATTTTTAAATAGAGCGTCCTTGCCATTATGCGCTGTCTCCATATCGGTTGAGAAAGCGGGGATTCGGTGCAGGTTTGGTCAACCGGCACGCGGAGCAACGATTACCTTTCGATGTAAGGTTTTGCCGAATATAAAAAGCCAACCTCACGGTCAACACTTACTTAACAATGAGACTACGGTAATTAATAAGAAAGCTACGCGTTGCCCGTCAGCGTCTGCCAACGGCAGGATCTTTTCACGTGCACCATGATGTCTTACTCTCATGGGTTTTCAGGCACAGAGCCATCGAGTGTCCACTTCGACCTCATATTGTTACGTGGCGCAGGACATGAACGATCAGATGCGCGTGATGTATTTTACGCTATTTACATGGCGGCTATCACCGAGCTCGCACCGGCTGCGCGTCAGACACTCCCTCGTCGTCGTCGATGGTGGGACATCGGGAATTCTTCACTTGTTCGCAACACCACCCCCCCCGGCTAAAGACGACCGTCACGGTCGCGCTCGGTCACCGTGAAGGGATGGGCGCGGTGAGGGTGAGATGCGATCCGTATAAACACTGAAGTCCTGTCCATGCCGAATGACTATGGCGGTCCCCGATGTCGACTGGTCCCCGAACATCGACGCCCACAAGGCCACGACGAACCAATGAAGGTGCTGGGAAACGCGCCGGACGAAAAGGCTGGGGACACGGCTTGGGCGACACGTCTTGGCTGGTTACGTCTCGTCAGGTCTCGGTTCTTGATCGGCTTCTCATGGACTGGGGGCACGTGGCGGGGGCATCGTCATGTGCTGATCATGTCGGGGCTCGGGCTGCCCGACGCGGCCCGCGTACTCTCGATGTTTGCGTCGGGGCCGAGATGTAGCGATGCTGGGGCCAGGAGGGGAAGAAACCCGCTCACTCCACCAAACATGTTACTTGGCGCAGGACATGAACGATGAGATGCGGGTGATGTATTTTATACTATTTACATGGGGGCTATCACCGAACTTGCACCGGCTGCGCGTCAGCCTCTCCCTCGTCCTCGTCAATGGTGGGACATCGGGAATTTTCCATTTGTTCGTAACACAAGACGGGATTTTAAAGTTTGTGAGATGTGAAGACAGGAATGGATCCGTTTATTTGTGTGACGTAATGACCAGCGAACGAGCTTCGGTAATGTTTCGGTTTTAGGGAAACACTCCAAGAAACAGCCGGTCCCATGAAGGTGTGTGTGTACTGAGAGGTGTTCTGCAAAAGACAATAGAAACAAGTATAAAAATATAGGTTTTTTGACTTTATGAGTGCTCCCCCCCTGAGTGCAGGATTCCCCACAAACGTAGAAAAATAGTGGTTATTTGGCCGTTTCTTTGAGAAAGAGTTCATAGAACCAGTGACATTTAAATGCCTTGGTAGTTTGGAATAAGCTGTACAAAATTTTGAGATTACGGCGTTTCAAAGTTTTGTTTAAGCTTTCACCCGCATGAGAGAATAGATTAAAAAATTTTTGTAACACATGTGTTTGACCATAGCAAATTAATTAACAGCATTAAAATTTGATTACGTCCATCTATATTATTGAAGTTCTTCCACTATATGCTCTAACAAACATCGAGGCATGGCGTTCTGATATTGCGGTCGAAAAAAATCCTACTGGCAGTTCACACCTTAAAATCATTTGCGAAAATGATTAAAAAAAAAACCCCGGAAATCTTTTCAAGCCAACGGGAACAAAACACAAACGTGCCTTTATTTTACACATACCCTCGCCTCCCTAAACTCTAAGTTAACATTTTCCTAGGACCTTATCGGCGAATCTAAAGAAAGGTCTAACACAACAGCTTATAGCATGCAGACGGTGCAGGTGACAACACCCGCCATAAGTTTGCAATTTTCGCTGCACTTGCCAAGCACTCGCAAATATTGAAAAGTAGCCAGGGCACCTCCATCAGTAACGAGAATAATATAGAATCCACACATACTGCAGGTTGTGACATATGAAGCTAAATCTTTGCCTCTAATTAAGCATCTAGAAAGAAAACTTGGGTTGGTGCGACGAGGCTTGTAATGGGCTTCAAACGGATGTTGCTATGTCCAATTAGGGAGAGTAAATAAGCGTCCTAAATCCAACAACAAACCCAGGTAGAAGAATTCAAAGTCCAATAAAAGAAAAACTGGACTTTGCCTCACCATGTAATGAGACGAAACCAGAACGGGTGGACCAGCGGTGCAACAAAATGGCTACCTTTAGGCAGGACAAAAATTGCGTTGACCGTTAACGCCATGAAAGGATGAACAAGGAACATCCAGGAAAAAATGAACACGAACAGCGCAAGACCACACGGATGGGAAATCAGTAGGGGATGCCTTCGTCTTGCAGGAGACCTAAATAGCCTTATGACGACGACGAAAACAGCGAGTGTATTAAAACTCCACTTTGACAGGGATGCGCTAATCTACCTTAGCTAACAAAGCGAGAGAAGGTGGCAAATAAACTGGTAAGCGATTTAGAAAAAAGCAGGAACTTATGCCAAATTCACGAATATGAAGTGTTAAGAACACTGGATCAAATGGGATTGGTGGAACTGCCAAAACGCATGCCTGAAACAAAGATAGTGTCATTTAAGCTACAAACACGGGAAGATTGAAGAAAACTGAGGATAAGAAGGAAGGTAACGAGGCCCTTAGAAGACGGTAATTATTAGCGAAGACGCTGTACGGGCTCAGATCTAAGCAAGTAAAAGTTTAGAACCGTAAGAACGAGATAAGAGCCGCTGAATGGTTCAGTATTAGGCTGTGCACTAGCAACGTTAATCCAGGTGACAGAACAAAACCTTGAATCTTTGTTCAAGACGTAGGGCTAGTAACCAAAGAAAGAGTGTAAAATTCGCTCTAGGGTAGGAAGAAAAATTGCTAAAGAACGACGCAATAACCATTGATTTGTGAAGAGCGGAGACATTGGAATACAAAAATATGTCACAAATTCTTCTACAAACACGTGAAGATTGAAGAAAACCGAGGATATGGAGGAATGTAAAGAGCGCTTTAGAATACGGTAATTAGTGGCAAAGAGAATGTATCTGCTTAGGTCTAAGCACGTAAATGTGCAAAACAGGAAGAATGAGATAATAAGAGGCGCTGAACTGTTCAGTATTAGGCTCTGCGCTAACAACCTTAGTCCAAGTGACAGAATAAAGCCTTCAACTTTGTTCACGATGTAGGGTTAGTGACTAAAGTGAGAGTAAAGGAAGCGCTCAAGGGTATGAAGAAAAAATGCCAAAGAAACGACAAAACAACTGTTGACCTTTATGAAAAAAGGTGTCATTGGACTACAAACTGTGCCACAATTTTGAAACAAAGGAGGAAATTAAGGGAGCTGTTTGGTAATGAATTGGAAGAATAATATTGTGCGCAGAAAGGACGGTATCAGCGTGCTTAAAGGTACGGACCCCCAAGCGTACTTTGGCTTGCGTAAAAGTTTTTTAGATATTCAAAAATAACTCTTCCAACGCGAAACCCGCATCCTATTCTGCCATGATCAGCGTCCAGCTTTTACGCACCTAGCGCTTTCGCATACCGCCTGCCTGTCTAAATAAGCCCGAGTTAGGGCGCTGTATAGCAACTTAAGGCAGTTCAGAAAGTACAACCCGTAAAGCCCACTCCTTTTGTGCTACCTAAGGTCCATGTCGGCGACGCCTGTCGCAGCAAAACAGAGGCAACGACATGTAATCCACAAATAAAACCGCATCTCGGGCCACTCGTTGGTACCAGCTTTCACACGCCAAAATTTCAAAATAATGTAAAGGAAAACTCCTCGGAAGAGAAAAAATCGCTCTACAAGACCGTCATAGACAACAAAAGCCGCTTCAGTTAGTGCGCACGACCGTAACACTTTAGGCATTGACACCGAACGAATAAACACTTTTGGTGGATATATACAAGAGAAGTACTGGCCGGATAATTTTTCTGCTAAAAATGAAATGTACCCGGTAAGCTAGAAAAATAGGCAAAATTTATCTGTTTTCAGAGAATTTTGTACATGTTGTCCCACGGGGCAGTCGGAAGTTTGATTGAAAGCAGTGACGAATGAGGAGTAAATGGAAAATATATGGTCCTCCTAAGATTTGCAGGCGACTATTTTGTTTTATTTAGTCAAACAAAGTCCTGCAAAAACGCTTCAGGATATACACTACGAAAGAGTAAACAAGAATATGAATAAAGGGAAGCTAATGTTAAATAAACACGCACAAAGCAGCCTCGAAGTGGTAATGGTGGTATACAAAGTGTTAGGGCTTCAATCCAGCCATGCAGAGGAGACACCCACCAGTCGGAGCTGTCAGACCGCGATTTGCACGTGAGCTCCTCCACCGACACAGTGAATGTTTGCGAGAGGGTAGCAAAAAATGCCATGCAGGCAAAGCCAAACACAGTTATGAAAAATGGGAGCGTCTCAGCAGAAGGCCACCGTGGGGCCGGAGATTGTAACTTAGCAAGGGGCGCTTTCCAAAGCCCGGTGACACGCTAGGGTAGGCGGGATTATGGAAACGGCCGTTAGTAGAGCCAAGCGAGGTGGAGTACACTGGGAAACGAACCTGTCTAAAACACAGCGTAGGTACTTTCGCCTCGTCGTGCCTTGCACGAGCTAAATTTGAGAAAAATACTCCGGCGTCTTGAAATCTAAGCCTCCGATTTTTGGCTACAAGATTTTTGTAAAATTTTTGTTTCGCCAGTTTTCAGACATTACTAGCTGAAGTTGAACTCGCTGTAATGAACAAGTGTATTGCGAACGGGACATCTATGTATAGAGTTTTAAAAGCGTATACTCACAGACAGGAACGTGGGTGGTTCTGTTACGCATACTATCTACCGACACGTGAGCACGTTGTTTAACCTGTACGTCATCCCTCCCGCGAAATTACACCAGAACCCAGTCTCGTCTAGAAAGGGGGAGGATTGGTTCAAGAAGACAGACGGTGCCTTGTAGGGACCGGAGCTGAAAATAATGGGTGGCGGATAAAATACTCCCTAATGCGATATTCGGCCGCAGCAGCAGTGCGCTGATCCAGCACTCACTCGTGGGTTCTCTCGACGCAGCGATGATGAGCCTCTGCGTCAGTGGCGTGAAATGCGTCTCATGAAGGCTCCGCGAACTGCGTCTTAAGCGAACCCACGTCATAGTCACGCGCACGTCCCCCTCACGTTTTTGCCGACCATCGCGACGTCGAGCGCTCGTGCGGGCCCAGCATACTGCCGTCTCGCCTTCCCCACCGCACACTTTCGGAGAGCGCTGGCGTGAGGCGCAACGGCGAACCGCCCTCCACTCCAAATTTCGCAACCCTCACCTCCTTTGCTTTCTTTCATCCTGCGGTTTCTATTTCACTCGTCGGCCTTGCCGTCGTTCACCCGGTTACGCCGACAGCGCGGCTCAGCCCAGATACGGCCGCGAAAGGGCGGCGCCCTAAAAATTTGCAGAACTTCAGGGAAGTGAATCCTAAGGCGTAGCATTCGTATGCCGCTTGCCCACAGTGTGAGTTATTTACAGCCAAATATGGAAATGTGTAGCGAAAGACGTTGCAAAATTTAATTCTTTTTAGTTTTCTTTCGTTTCTTTCTAAAAGGATATCATGCAAATTTAGAGCATAACAGCGATGCCGTGCCTTCACTTCGCTGGTTATGTTGTTTTGTAACATGCACGGCGTACTACCGAGTTGGTTCATTGACACTATTTTTATTCGTAATTGTAACTTTCTTTTGTGGAGTTTCTCTATTATTTTTCGTTTTTTCGGGTTATTCGTGTTTGTATTGTTTTTTTGCGGTTTTTTTTATTATTTTTAGTTTTTGAGGGGGCGAAGTATAAGATTCATGTTTTTCATTATGTGAGATGGTTTTTGTGATACTTTATTCCTTTCATTTCCTTTTTATTTTATTTTATTTCTGAAGTACAGGCCCACTAGTCATCTGAGTTTACGCTATTACCAAATTAAAGCTGTTACTTCCGAAAGATCTCCATTTTTGTGGAAGTGCAAGGGCGTTACACGGTTTGCCATTGTAGCAATTTTTATGCGTATTTTAACATTCTTTTGTGGAGTTTTCTCGTTTATTCGTCTGTGGGGTGGCGGGAGATACATAACATGGATATTTTTGATTTTGCCTGATCCTTTTTGTAGAAATTTTTTTTCTTTTCTGGCTGTGAGGATACGGGGCAAAGAATGCTACTCATTAAAATCGGCGACGGGCTGCAAATTGAATCTGTGAAGACGAAGGCGCTGTTGCGGGAAGGGGGTAAAAACGGCATGGGGGAAGACGCGCTTGCGATCCTGCACTCCTAGGGAAAAGCTGGTTCACGGGAGCGTAGCCCCGAAAACCCACGTAACGCGCTCAGGTTCCCGCCGATTAAAACACATCCAATGCCGCAGGGCTTCTGTTCCCGTCGGGTCCTGTTCTGTTCCCGTCGTGGCCGGGTATGGCGTGAGAAGGTGTGTGTTTGAAGATGAAGCCGCTAATGTAGATAGGAGGGTGAGCGGTGCTCTCTTTTATGTATACATGTCAGGCGTAAGAAATAGTGTGAGGAGGCGTGCAACGGTGGAAGCAGGCTGTGTGGAGTAAACCAGAGTCTGCATAACATTGATGTCCTGGCGGATTCGGATGAAGCGGAATTCCTGGGGCATACAGTGCGCCTTGAACCCAGAGGGAGAGTGTATTTGTCTCCAAAAGCCGAAGGTGTTGCTCAATACATGTGAATTGTGGGATTTGAAGGGCTTCTTTTTGGGTTTTCTGAGGAAGAACTTTGCATCTTTACACCAACTGACATCGTGTAAATTAAGTTTTCTTGCTTCTTTTTTTGTTTTGTCTCCCATTTAATGAACCAGTTGAGTGTAGTTGCTTCGCTTAGTTTGTTTCTTATCCTATTTTGGGTGTATCTTTTCCCTTCACTGTAATGTATTTTGTTTGTTGTTTTTGTCATGTACTTCCAGTTTCTCAATGTTGCTAACGTAGAATATTACCGCCTTTGTTGTTGTTTTTTGACGAAAAAAAATTCTATTATCAAACTTATAACCAAAGGTAATCCACAACTCCCCCTACGAAATGGCCACACGGGCGTTTAGGCTATTTGAAAGAATAAATAAGGAAACGTTAAAGAGCAGTATGAGTTCTAGTGCGGTTATATAAAGGTTACAGAAAGGGGGTAGTGATCAGAAGAGACATTTTGCCCTGCCAGAAGCTTTGAAGCCCTCAGAGGTATTTCTCAATTCGCGAGAGCACACCCCTTGTTTAAACGGCTGCTGAAGAGCTTTTCAAAAGATTGTGTTTGGGGTATGACTTTATAGTTTTCTTCACGCCGAATTTAAAAAAAACATCTTTATTTTATGTGCAAATACACCCAAACACCTTCTTTTGCCAAATCAAGTGTCCTCTGCCCGAGGGCACAACTACAGCTGTGGCCACCTTTCGCGATTGGCCTGCGGTAGATGAAGTCATATTCGGAAGTGCCGGCACTGTGCTGACCGCTGGGCCTGAGGAGCTAATTTTACTCCCGCTTAGAGATAGGGTTCCGAAGTTGTTTTGGGAACGTAAGACGCCACAATCTTTTTTTATTACAGGGGAGCCTCAAAGAAACATAAACGCAACGAGTTCCCTCGCGACGTTCTTCAAAAAGAAGTTTCCCCAAGCAACCGCGGTGAACTTTTTCAACGCACCATCATCCACTTTCTCGCATTTGTAACTTCGTTTTCACGTTTGGGCATGCGGCAACAAGATCTCGGAAGCGGCTAGCGTCGATTTATATGCATGCAGGCCGCATCGATGGAGCCGCCAGGTCGCCGCGTTGCGCAGACGTATTGATGTTTCTGTGCTTGGTCTCTCCGTGGCCGGTAAGAGTAGAGAATGTTAGGCTTGCAATTACGGCACATGCGCAGTTTTAGAATACGGGAACTAGGCATTGGTGGCACTTTAAATGTAAGTTGAAGCCAAACGCAACACGGTCGCTGGGGAAGAGTTTTACAAGAGCGCCTCCCCAAACAGCTCGCAGACGGCTTAGGGTTCTCGAATCGGCTCACGTGTTGGGAACTTTACGTTCGACATCAACGCAGATATTTGGTCGCTCATGTCTCTACAATTGCAAATGACAGTCCCCAACACAGTTTTTACTTGCACATATTTCTATTTCTCTCATTTTCTCAGTGATTGCCCTTTTAGCGATCGGCACTGTGTTTATTCCTGCGGGCGGGTAATTCCATTCTGCGGCCCTTTGCAGTATTGCGTGTTCTGGCAGGTCCTAACCGCTCACCATACCCCGTGGCCTATCGGCGTAGGAAAATGTAGGCTTAGAATGGCGACAGAAATTTTGTCACGGCTTTCAAAATCACCTCGGATGGCAATCCGAAACACAATTTTGACCACACTATCATCCACTGTTTCGCACATTCCCCCCAATTTTTCGTTATTGCTTTATTTCTGTAGAGCGGCAACGAGAGGTTGCTGCCACGGCCTGGTTTGGTTCGAGCCACTTCACGGGCCGTAGGGGTCTATTCGGCAGATGTGTATGGGAAACGCTTCCACGTTCAGAAAACACATCATAATTTCCAGCATAATTCATTTCCTGCTGAGAGTGTGTGAAACCTACATACTTAGATTACCTATTGTCATAGCCCGAAATTTTGAGCAGAAAACGAGCTATACGTTTGGGTAAACCACAGGGTTGCAGTTCGCCTAATTTTGCAATGGATCAGAAACTGTGGGCACCCACGTATTTGCTTGAGCCCATCGCTTCGCGTAAAACGCCCAGAACATTTGCCGACATGGCCGGCCCGGACAACTCGTGAGGGCATCTCAGTAGCCACTGGCACTCACGTAGGAAATCTCTAGAATCTGTGAATCGTTCTAGAAAATCACTTACAAAACGACATTATGATTATGGCTAAAACTCAACGCAGAGGCAAGTCAAGACAATAAAAGCTAAGAAAGGTTTGACTACACGCCTGCTTTATCCGGAAGTTCAACCAGAAATCTAGGAAACAGTGAAGAGGTGGCGAACGTCGCGAGCCGTCTTACAAATATGACGTTACTTCCGGTAGCTGCCTCTCGGTTTCTCGCTCTTCCTTCGGTGGGGGAATGAGCAGTGGGCGGAACGTACGGTATAGTTTATCGACGAGTTTCGCTGTTACAATCTAAAAATGACAAAAAACGTTTCCAAGCATAAACAAAACAATGCATAATTCAAAGATACAGATTTTTGCCTGGTGTTAAAGCACTTCAGTAGCCATTTAAGGGATCTGGTGCAGAACACTCTAAGGATGTGGTCGGCCGGCTGAATATTCTCAAAAGTAAACCTCTGAGCGCAGTGGTTATCAACTACAGGGGATATATAGATATTAAAGGATTCGGAAGGGTAGTATGATAGGTAATTGAAGGAAGAGAGCAGGACTTTGGGCAACACTGAAGAATGTTGATGAACATGTCTTCGGAAATAATTTCAACCTCAGACTAGAGGGGAGGTCCGACGGATTCCTTAAGCCTCGAGGCAACGAACACTGAGATTTTTCCGAATATATAGCTTGTTCAAAACCATGGGGCCCTAGCTGGGACAATAAAAAAATTAGCCCCATCTTCCGGAAGGGAACGCTGAGTAGATGCGGGGCATCTCGAGGTTCCGTTGTGTTCGTATTGCTCGCAAGCGCTGAACTGAAGCGCTGAAGCGCTGAAGCAAGCGCTGAACTGAACGCGCGCAGCACGCTACCCGATTTACATTCAAGATTGAAGGAGAGGACACGAGAGGAGGAGAGATACGCAATCGCCGAGCATGCGCTGTGAAAGCAGAAGCGAAAGCGAAGTGCACGCAGCTGGTACGAAATATGAAGGGGCGGGAGTATCGCGCCGCTGTGGGAGAGAGGGAAGGAGGAGAGTTGCGCATGCGCAGTGTGAGTGCGGACGCCGACGCGGGACATGCCCAGACTATAAGATGCTCCACATCTAAAACGAAGAAAATTAGGTGCGTGGAGTAGAGCGACACCAAGCGCTGCTTAGCGCAGAGCGCGCGTGAGTGTATAGTTTGACTTGACAGTACGCAAGAGCTTGTGATTAGATGGGTGTATGGGATATTGATAGAATCCTTATGCCAGGTCAATCACACAGAGCAGTCGGTAGCTCGGGAAACTACAGGGAAATTACCACGTGAGGGAGAGACAGAAGGATATGTTACGTAGGGATGCCCTATTGAAAGCCATATATGGGTGAGGAAAAACCGTTTGTTTTGGGAGAGAAAATAATGAGTCGGGGGTGCTCATGATTGTTTTATTACTTGCAGATGCAGGATGTGGGATGTATTAGATGGACCGTGTCACACAAAAGGCGCTCGCTGGGTTTTGCAACCATAGTTATTAGCACAGGCCATAATTGTAAAAACTAGAGATTGGGTATCCACGACGTGAGGTGTGGATTTCGGAGAAGGGCACAATTGCAGAGATCCCAGTGCCGCAATTTGCAATTCTCCAAAGCCCGCAATTACTTCAAAGGGTAATTAGGGCGTCAATGCAATAACGCTTTTACATAAAACCCGTGTAATGCGCTTAGCGTTAAACAATGCGTTAAAGAGTAAGTACACAGTGGCACGGGAATTAGGAAGCTGCGTCCCGGAAACACCATAGGAGGGGGCGAGGCGTGCAATGGCTTTGGTGGTGAAGGAGCGGGTAGACATGGCACATACAAGGGGATCAAGGAAAGGCAAAGTGGGGAACATGGTGGAGTGACCGGATAAGGACTCGCATATTTGTTATCATGTTAACATGGATGATTTAGACGGTAGAGCAGGCAGTGAATGCTGTGAGCACCGCTGACTGCATAGCAAGAATTCATTTCTTGTTGGATTTTGCAATATCCTGAGTAGCCCTTAGCTTGATTCCAAATTCGTGCGTAAAACTCAACTCCAATTTCCTGCAGCCTTTGTTTTAAATGCCGAGCATTTCAGTAACTCACGATGTCACCCGCGTTGACGTCCGTAGTCCGCACCGTCGTTATTCCTACTATATATAAAAACATACTATCCGGCGCCCGGTTTCGATCCCTCGACCCTGTGGGTGGAACGCAATGTACATGGTGTTCTACCCACTGCGCCACAAAGCCGACACAGAATGGGACTCTACGAACGCGCCTTATGTCGTTGACTCATTCAAATTACTGCTGACAAGCGCTCTCTCGTCAGCAGTTGCCACAAGTGCAACAACATTAACGTAACGCAAACTACTTAACGTCGTGCGCCCCCGGAAATGCTCTGAATTTGATCGTGCCCCTCGCGAGGGGGATGTTTCACTGCGTCTTCTCTCGGTCACGGGACCCGTGGCGCCATCTGGCGGAGGCGCGGCACAACTCGTAGCACTTTGAAAAGATGCGGCGCCAGCCAGCTGTGTGTGTGTGTGCCGCACTTGTACAAATGGCGAGTGCATTGGCTGTCCACAGATCAAAGCATTCGTGCAAGTAAGCCGTTGCAGTCAGTCAGTCAGTCAGTCAGTCAGTCAGTCAGTCAGTCAGTCAGTCAGTCAGTCAGTCAGTCAGTCAGTCAGTCAGTCAGTCAGTCAGTCAGTTAGTTAGTTAGTTAGTTATATAGTTAGTTAACAACTCCGCAAGCATTTGCGTTTCTTGCTTTGTAAACAAAGCGAAACACGCAAGAAGAGACGAAATTTATTTAAGGCGAAAGCGTGACGTACCTTTAACCTTTAAGAATTCCAAATCCCTTACACTCTTTTTTAGAATACTACATTGCAATTATTGTGATTCTCTACCTGCAACTGTGGCTTTTATTTTTCCAGCAAGATATGCATTATCTTGCTGTTTCTTTTCTCTGTGAGCACAACGGCCGCAGCAGGTGCCTCGCCCTACTCGTTGTGCGGCAAACCAAAGACGCACACTTCGGCAACCTCATCTGCGTGCTTGACGAGCAGCAATTTTTGTAGGTAGGCGGGAACCACCTGGTTGTCCATACATTTGATCATCTGCTTCAGCCTGTCGGCGAAGTATAATCGCCCGCCTTAGTCGTAGTAGCCTGTGTCCTCTGGATTGATCACAGATAGTGCCTACGCGGTGTACCGAAGCGCTTGATATTGCTTTATAAAAAACGTTAGGATAGCAATACTCCGGATAACAGCATGAGAAGTATAGGTGTTGTGAAATCAATGAGTTGTTTGAACATACACACTTCATAATTTAACCACACACAATAGCTGCTGGTTGGGTTCCCCACTAGCCTTAATATATTGATGACGATGGTGGCGTCATGTTATTCGCTGTGGTTCTAACGAAAATTAAAAAAAAACGCAAAACAGTACTAGACTTATCACCGTCATACTATAGCACCAATAATAAACGGATCACCAAAATTTTGTACCTCTTTTACGGAACACGTATTGTGCACTTTCTGGTGACGGGAATCAAATTCATTGAATTCCGGAGTGTTATTAGAGAACATATAATTTTGCAGTGTCCTCGTCAAGAGCCGGTTTCAAATTCCGCAAAACCGATCGTTAAAAACGACTACATGCCCAACACTGCTCAGCTATAGGGATGTATGTGTATTATATGTTACACAACAACCATTATGTGATACTTTGAAGGGTCTTGGGTGCCACATCTTGGCGGATTTCAGCAACTCTGGCAAATGCTCTGTCGACTATTGCCACAAAATATTCTGTGCATTAAAAATTTCTTTTTGGTTGCCGTGAATACGCAATGGCCATGGATGTGCGCGCAAAGAATAGTGCCAATGGTAAACTTGTGACTTCAGCTTGTTACCATGTCCACTAAGTCACCTACGCACTTGTTGCAATCACAATAAGATAGTGCGCTAGGGGGAATTCAGCAATCAACACCGCTAGCGCAGCAGTATGCTCAAGAATATGGGAGTATACACACACAATCTGGCGCATGGAATCGCTTAAACAAAGGTTCTCGCGGACCCAGAAGAATTGAATGGCATGCTATAGTTTTGCTTGACTAGGGAGACATTATTTAAGTTATCATTTGTGAGTAAGCACTGGTATGAAATCACCCCTCTCTATGAAGTATTTTAAACGTGCTACCACACCGTTCACATTTAAACTGTGGGATTAGCAATATTACCGGCACCAGACGACGTTCAAGTACTTTCAATAACACCAGTGTGAAAAAATCAGCGGGTAAGGCCTGTAACCGGCAGAACCATTCTCAGCCACCCAGAGCTGAAGTTATTTTTGATCTTTTTTATATTTAATGATACTGTGACGCGTGTATTGTTGCACTGGGTTTCTAAAAAGGCAGTTTCAGAATATACCTGTCTAAATATTACTTATGTGTTCGGGTGTTCGAGGTAAATCTATGCTTTTTCCCGTTTTTTGTGCCGGTAACGCTGAGATTATATATTAAACAAGCAATTATGGAGTACACCTTGGTCGCCCGGTTTTAAGCACCCCGCATCACAGGATAACAAGTAAAGTTTACAGCACTGTCTGTTAAGTGCCTTCAAAACCGCTCACATTTCCAAACATGCGCCCTAATTTGGGGCGACAATAAAGTTTTTACCAACAAGAAAAAGCAAAAAAGGGGGAGGAACGTGTGCAGGTGTACACCATTTCCCCTTCACACGAGCGCACATTTCTGCTCCTGTTTTGAAAGATTTCGTTGTCCTACATTATTCGTCCTACATGTACGTTTTTTGACAGATGTCAAGTCCACCATCAAAAGTACTCGTTACCCTCATTCCTTTCACAGGTGCTTTGTTAGCCTTACTTCCTGTAGCGCTCTCACAAACGCGTTCAGTGTGCTCTGGACTGCCCTATGTGCACAGGTGATGGGCAATTACATGGAAACATTTGGGTTGCAAAACTATTCCATGTGCATAGATGACCTCTAATTCTCGGTGAAGCTTTCTCGGTAAAATTTGTTTTCGTGTAAAGTGCGTTATTTGTTGAAGTTCATGTTTTAGGTTTTTCTTTAGAAAAGACAGCCAATGACTTGCTGATCAGCTCCTCGCTTGATAAGGTATTAAACAAAACTGCGCGAATGATACAAGAAATGTTAAACAGTAAATGAGCCAATGGAAGCTATTTGCAGTTACAAACACGCAGACGAGAAGTTCAGAGCTCACTCATTATACCGCCAGCGTCAACTCCTGTTTGCCTTACCGACGATGACAATGTCGAATCCTAATAATACCCCTAGCATTCTGACATGCGTAAACTGGAAGACTGGTATATATGTATTAGGACTATTTACGTTACTCTTCTGTTTGCTTACCTGATTTCATCCAACCGTCTTTATCGAAGACATCGGCGGACTCATTTGGCCTGTTGTAGTGCCTTTCTCCATCGAGCCGTTCTTAAAGCATATCTCGTCGATCTGACTAGGGCCTAGCTTTTCTCTGGATGTGAGGAGGAGGAGGAGGATAAACTTTATTGGGAGCATCGTAATGTGGTGCGGGGCCCTCATTCCAGGACTCCATTAGAGACCCCTGCCGCTACGGCCCTTTCCACAAGCCTAAGCTGGGACTTGAGACCGGAGCTGGACAGGTTCTTCTCCCGCTGCTCACAGGAAGGGTGCGCGATTCTTGGAATTTTGGGGTTTGCCAAACACTCCCATACCATATGGTACAGGGTGCCTGGGGAAGCGCAAAATTTGCACAGCTGGAAGTATTGAGTGGGATGGAGCAAGTGAAGTTTTGACGGATGAGGAAACGTATTTGTTTGGAGGAGCTGGAGGCAGTGCTCCTGCTCTTTGGTTAGGGATTCATGACCAGGGGGATAGATCATTCTTTGGCACTTATAGTACCCCGTTATGTCTTGATACGTGTCCTTTGGATGTGAGGTCAACGGCCTACAAAATGAAACACCGAAGCAACAATTTGCTACTTTAGGTTCCCGACTTGAAGATAATCACTGCCATAAGCCTCCATTTTTTTTTTTGACACTTTTATTTCTGTCTTTCGGCCACGTGACTATGCAGCGTGTAAGATGCAGGCAAAGCACGAAACTACAAGTACTTCGAGCCAGAGGTTTCTATAATAAAACACGTGCTAATTATGCGCTCTGCGAGGTGTCTTTATTCCATCTGACCACCAAGCGTGACTAATGTGACCAAGTTCGCTTTTGTACGTACCCACAAATTAGGTCACCCGAAAATGAATCAAACAAGGTCCTTCAAAGGTGGCCAGGGGTCTCCTTACGAAGGACCAAGAGAATGTTTACTTTTACCGTAACCACGATCAGTACACTCTCATAATGCGAAGATACTTCCATACTGCGAAACTCTTTTCAAGGCGTGCGCTTCAGCCCTCCTGTGCTCTGCCCAATAATATTTCTTATGTTTGTTAAAATGCTCACGGGAGGAAGAAAAGAGCAATCGGCCCAACCTCCGCAGACGAAGACCCAGCCGCGCGGCTCCCTCATGGCCGACATCGTGTTTATAGTGTAAATACATCTCTGGCATCTTCCATGGTTCATTTCCGTGTCCTGCCGCCAAGTAACATGTTTTCGTTGAGGTTGCGGAGGTCATCCCCATCCTGGCTCGAGCTTCCCTTTGTCTCAGTTACTGAATATTGCTCAAAGGCTCTTCGGTCGAGTTGGCACGACTCAGCCCCAGTGAGCCATGGACGTACCTTTCCCCATCCGCGTGTTCCCAGACAATGACTTGCCGAGACCAACCGACGTGACCAGCCGTGACCTGCACCAAAGAGGGCGCCGTTCCCCTGGCCCGAACACCGGCACGCCGTCGAGAACATTATACGTTGCTTCACTGCTTCGGCCGACATTGGTGTTTCGGGGCTAGTGCTCACCACGACCATCATCCTCATCCGTGCAGGCGAGGACTTCATTTGTTCTCTCATCGCGCATCGTCACGACATCTGCACATTTGCAACGGCCTCCACCGGTACGATCCGTTTTGACGAGGGGGATATGTCACGAGAAGAAGAAGAAAAGAGGAATCGGCCCAACCTCCGGAAAACAAGAAGACGCAGCCTCGCGGGTTCCATCATGGCCGACTCGTGTATATAGTAAAAATACATCGCTCGCATCCTCCATGGTTCATTTCCTGCGTCCTACCGCCAATCAACACTATAATAGAAGTCATTATGTTTTGTATGCCGCATATTGTATTTCGTTTTTTGACTCCTCATGTTTGAACATGGAAACTTTTTGGGGCTGAGGATGTTGTTACGTTTTTTTGATGTGTGTGTTTTTATAACTACAGTTTTCAGGTGTCTGACTATGAGTGCACAACGACACTTGGTTTGCCTTAAGACATTGTTTCCTTTACAACTAAATTCTTTTTTATTTCGTTTTGTTTTTATGTTTTGCATCTGGGTATTGCGGGAACGAGGCCAGCATATAGAAAGAGTCCATGATTCATTCATTATACGAATGGCAGAGCTCACCTCAGCATCAATACATCCCTAAATAGGCCGTTCTCCATTCCACAATGGCCCAGAAGCTGGTATATACGTTCGTGCGTGGGTAAACAAACATAAAAGCGTCTTCCTTTAGCAGTACCAGATGCTGTACCGTCAAGACGAGGAGAGATTCTTCCGTACAACAAAAGCGCAGCCCCCATAACTTTGTCTGGCGTCTTTGCTACGTATTGATTGTTTTGTGGTGATTTTTTCTTTCAGTGAAGGAATGAAAATCTGCCAGTTTAGATTGATTGATTGATTGATTGATTGATTGATTGATTGATTGATTGATTGATTGATTGATTGATTGATTGATTGATTGATTGATTGATTGATTCATTCATGCATTCATTCATTCTGTAAATCATTCTTTCATTCATATATTGCGTGTGTTGCGGTCTTTTCATGTAAAGTGCAATCAAGCACCGAGGGAATTGAGCACCCACAGCACGGATAAATTAGAAAACCGTCGAGGATGTCATTTGTACTGGACTTCGCCATTGAGTTGCTTTTGAAAAATTTGCCAACTGTGTACTGCCCTTTGAACGGTACGCTTGCTACAAACGTCTACGTGTCCCAAAAACTTTACGGAAGGAGACTAACTGATACCACTCTGCCTGCAACATGCAACAATATCCAAGCGAAGCGTGCAATGGCTGTATTCCGTCGTCGTCGCTATTGCTGGCGCGGTACACCAAAACACCCTTCCTCTTCCATCCGTTCCCTTCGTCCAGCCCGCACCTGGTGGTCGCTTCCACGACTGACACGCCCGATCACACCTTAAAGGGACACTGAAGGCCAATAGCAACTTTGGCTCAGACGAACGTTCAATTTCGAAACGTTCGAAAGATTCCCGTCTTCGACCGAAATTAGCAATTTCAACACGCTTTCATTCCTCGCACCATTTTATGACGTCCTGCCTCACGTCAACGGCTTCCGAATGTCTGTGAGACAGCTGTGTGGTCTAGCAGTAAAACTGAAACCGAACCAGCGAACCACTGCGGACGCAGCAGCCACTCGTAGCGCACTCGGCGCATTCTACAAAACAACTTTCCCGCTCCACACTTCCGTTACTTTCCCCTCTCTGTGCATCAATCTTGGTGCCGTACGGGACGTGAGAGGGAGGTTAAACAATATGAATCTGTCGTGTTGCCCTTTACCTACAGAATGTGTAGGGAAATGCGGAACCGCAGCGAGAACGATAACAGGGGCGCTCTTTTGATTTGAATTTTTTTATGGATAGTCGGGTTTAAGTCGTTTCGATGCAATCGGCTTACGAACGTGGGGCCATCTGTTAGTTTACCTTGTAACAGCGTAAAACGCTAAATGTTTTCCGTCGCGACATGGCAAATCTTATAGCGCCATCTGTCGAAAGTTTTGCGAAGCGAGTTGCCTATTAGCCTATCTGTCATAAGTTGTGCCTAGAGCTTTTATGAGCGCCCATGGCCACTATTAACAATCGCCTTGTCTTCAGTATGGAATAAAAAAATGTGCATTACAGGATAGGAATATCATTTTACCTAAGTGCGCACCCTAATGAAAGCAAATGAGCAGTCAACTGCCCGAATGGGAAAATCCGGTTTGACGCACACATTTTAACAGCTTCAAGACAATCAACAAATGGGGTTTTGAACACACCGTCATGGCATCTGCTTTGATGCCGAAGCGCAAAATAACACACAATCGATTGCTTCCTGTTCGTAATAAACGTAGCACTCACTTGCGATTTTCGGCGGGGAACAAGTCACTTCACCCCGGCCCAAGCCGCGATTTTTTATAAAAACCTCGCGCACACTATACAAGATCGGTGCGGGTTCGAATCACGGCTAGTGATATCTACGACATAGTAAGCTAACTTCCACCCGCAGGAGCATGCCGTCGAATTTCATCACGAAGCAAACCCGAACACAACACAGACAAAGCTCGAGGCACCGCCAGCCTGGGTGGAAAACTTTGTACGGGCCGACACCGCTGTCTCAGGGAGCACTCTTGTTCTGCAGACGCAAATGGTGTCCACAGAAGAGCGGAACCGTCGAAGGCCGACGGGCTACTTGTCTTCATGGTGTAAAGAAAAAGATAGCAACATGTGAATTCGCCGAGACTAAAATAACCATGGCGACTGTTTATGACTTATGAAAGTAAAGGAGCAAAGATTTATGCTTTTGTTTGAGAGATGTTTTGCGGGGTTCTTGTTCTGTGGTTCATCACGTGACCCTTGGTATATCCACTCAGTCGTTGTTGACGTCCCCTTTGCTTGGGGTCTTACAGCTTCATTTTTTAAAGTGCTTATGGGCGCGGCTTGTCGTCTTAGCTCGCTAACGGTCGATGTGACGTTTTGTCATTACCGTTCGTCTCAAACAAAAAACCAGAATACAGTGATTTTATAACCTTCGCCATCTTTGCGATAATACAAGTTTAAAACCACTTCAACTGAACAAGGTCATCTAGCATTGGTAACCAGTAAGGTTGTTCGCTTAGCGCTCTGTATACCTCACGTATGTTGACCATACTCTCAATAAAGTACTCTCTGGCGGGCCGCGCATTGGGATCGGCATGCCTGTCAGCCATCCTTGTGCGCCACAAGCAGTGCATGCTGATCAACATAAACATGTCGAATGGCACGCCTCCTGTATCCCCTACATACAGGAAATGGATCCCAAAAGATTTTATGGGTAGGTACTTTTTAACAGTACGCTGCATTAATTGTCCCAGTGGAATCTCGCCTCTAAGCAGTTCAGAAAAATGTGGTCCATAGTTTCCGGCTTTAATCATATGCTACAATAAATGTTCTAAGGTATATCTAATCCTTTCTCCTGGAGCCATGGCTTTACAGGAAGCGTGCCACTGTGGAGCTGGAAAAAGGAACTTTTAGCAAGAGGCGCACACTCGCATTCTTTTTGCGCTTTTGAGCGCATCACCTTCCCTTCAACTTATACAACTTTTGCGCGTTACATTTCTCAAGTACTCTATCGAAAAGCGCGATCTCAATACTTTGAACGCCCATACAACTTCGCGCATGAAACCACACAGACTCGCTCATCTACCCACAAAAGAGGGCGCAACAAATTCAGGTATGTGATCACGAAGGCGCACTTGAATGACAGTGCGTAGAAATGGATTATTTTGATCCTTTAAGTAGAGCCTTCTGTATTGGCGACAGGAAGTCACACTGAGGCTTCGAAAACAACCCGGTTTAAATAGTCAAAGCCGTCAAACCGCGTGAACCACTGTCGCTTGTCATGCATGCATCTCTCCTTTATTTCGCGCAAAAAAACTGGAGGTACATTTCAGGCAAAATGTGCAATTATAAGCGGCAGCCCCCGCGTTAATTTAGTTAGGAACTCTCGTTCAGTTGGTTTTTACGATAGTAAGCGAAAAAGGCGGCCGCCCTTGAAAGAAATGGCGCGTCCGAAATGCCCTAGAAAGGCCCCATCCGCGCAAGAAGGAAATGGCGCTTTAGAAATGCCACAGAAAGGCTCCAACCACCCAAGAAAAAAATGTCGGGTTCCAAATGATGCAGAAAGGCTCCAGCCGCGCAAGACAAAAGTGGCACGCCTGAAATGACGCAAAACAGCTCCAGCATACCAAAATAAAGCAACCTCAAAAAGAACAGAACTCCCGCTGGTGCAGTTTCAGGCAGGGGGCGCGCGAGCACTGCGAAAACGGGAAATTTGAAATTCATTCGGTGGCATAGTGAGCGTATAAAGACGCTGCAGGCCATAATGGCGAATCACTGCTCTGCACTTTGGACAGCTTTCACATTGAGCGCAACAGCTTTATTTTTTATTATTTACGAGATTATTGTGAAGGCTCTGACCCAGGGACTGGTATATTCGTTTTCTGCGGATCCCAATCAAACTATTTACACAAACGTTTTTAGGGGCGAAGCTCCTTAAGTCATGGGTCTGTCCATCCCTTGTGTCTCGTGGTACGTGACCGCCGCATGCTTTCGGAGATGTCGCAAAGTGGGCCGCGTTGCACGCGCAAGAACCGGCTGCAACCAGCAGCGCAAACTCGGCACCGGTAGCGCGAGCTTGTCTGTGTTCGCCAACGGAGGCGCGAGCGCACGTGCACTGCGAGGGGGAGATCACGCAAGAGATCAGGCCACGAACGCAGGCAGTCGTTCTCGGAGATCGAACGAGACGCAAGGACCTTTGCTGGTTTCCTCTCGTCTTGTTCGGGCACAAGTTCGCCCTAAATAAAAGTTGTTTCTTTACCGTTGTGTCCCATCCTACGTGACAAATTGTGGTGGAGGTGCGGAGTAGTCCTCGATGGCACGGGGTCTTTCACCAGGTCTGGGCCTGGGAGCATTGACTCCGAATATAAAAGTTGATTTGTACAATTTACGCACACAGTCTTACGTCTTTCTTAATGATGTAATGGGCGAACTTTCACGGGACAGTTACGGTTACCGATGATCTCCCCCTCTCGAGCTTCGCCCCACTTATCATCATTCATTCCATGGATATGGCGTCGTTTTTTGTCTTCAGTTTCATTTAAGCCCGTTCTACGTGGTGCAGTTTGCGAACTCGAATCTGCGACGCCTCCCGTGCACCAAAATGCCCTTTTTTTCTCTAGCTTCGTCGGCAAGAAGCTTAAATGGTTTCGCTTGAACAGCGTCGCTGCAGCTCCAAATTCGCAGGTAAATTCGAACCATAAGGACGAGCCTGCATTCCCACCCAATAATAGGTGGATTCTTTCTCCGACCGAAGAAAAAGTTTGGCCTGCTCTGCCCACGCTGTTTTTTCGCCACTTCAAGGCTAGCTGCTCCATGGCAGTGTTGTACGGAACGGTGTTACAAAGAACGGCGTTTTTGGAATCAGTTCCTTTTGTGAGAAACGAAGGAACGCCATCGGTTCATTAAGACTGAGTGGAACTGTAACGGTAACTCGTTACGTTTACGAAGGAACGGCAAGTGGAACGGTGTTCCTTCTGCAAACGTTCTCTCGCTAGCATTTGTCTGTTTTTGGTGCCACAAATTTACGGCGCAGAAGCTAGAAAAAAAAAGCCACAGGCAGCTAATGTGTTTATTTTCCAATAAGCTGCGAAATTGCACGCACTTCCGTAGAACGTGCTTCCTGGAAGGTCAACAACAGAAGAATAACCACGCAGCGGGCCGCGGCCTGTCGGGCAGGCTGCACCGGGTGTGCACGGCCTTGTCGCTCCTTGGGCTGCAGATGCACATGGTACAGATGCTTCGGCGCCCCTTTGATCCGTCTTCACCCGCGACCTCTTCTGTTGTGTATAAGAGCGGAACGCGAAACCCGAGCAGGAGAAGACGTGACTGTACCGTGTCCATATCACACCTATTATCTACAGTACAGGCAGCCGTGCCAGCCGAAGGGGCCGTACGAGTCTTCTCTGCTGTCTGTCAATAGACATCGGGGCCGTCGGCGTTGCGTTCATGGCGTGTAAAAACAAGGCGTCAAGTTGTCAGCCTCAGATTCTGGAAATATTGCCCCTTGTTCCCAAAACGGGGCGTGATATATCTGATCTTATGCGCTACAGCAACCATCCCTGGGAGTTGCAAGCCGAATCTGACCTCGGTCTTCCTGTCGCCCCATGGCGCGGACATGGAGCTCGAACGCGCCACCCTAAACGGTCTCACTCACCGAGCGGACAACCGGTTTCGTGATGAGCCCACTGCCAGGCCTGGTTTGACGATTGGTTTTGAAATTTTGCTGGGAGTTATTGCTCCACATTCCCTTCGTATTGTAGCAGTACAAGGACTGGTGTGCAGGGACGTACCCAGAGAAGGGTACGTACCTTTGGGGTCATACCGCCCTTCCCCTCGCCACCCCTCTTCTAAAGCGCAGCCATATAAATCCTGGTCTTGATAGCTATTTGAGGAGTTTTTTTTTTAAAAGAGCCAAATCCGCCCAATGAGAATTTTAGCGAAAAAACACGAAGGCTTGGTACCGGACCAAAATGCTATGCTGTCAAAACTAATAAATGGCATGTTTTACATGTCAGCTAGGGGAAATATACACTGACAAGTAATCGATAATGATCTCGGAGTATTTGAACAATATTGGGCTAAGTTCGTAGTTCCCTCGTACTCAGTTGAAACAGAGAAGTTGGTGCGGCATTTCCATAAAAACTTTATTGCAAGTGACTTTTAAGAATGGTAGGATTGATTTTTAAGCAAGAAAGGCAATAAACATGCAACAGCGCTTCAAGAACAGTAAAACTATACATGAAGAGCCGGTGAGTCCACTTGGCAGAATTAGCAGCGGTTTTCGATTACTTCTGTAGGGTACGTTTTTGGGAAAGCCTGACGACACTCATGAAGGTCTTCATTGCTTGCCATAAATTTCCAAAACACCTCACGAGTATTCTGCTCAAATCATGTTCTTCACGTTAATGCAGTAGATCGTCCTACAGAGAGGGGGAATTTGCAATGGCTTGTAAGCGGCAGCTGATTTGTTAGGTACGTAAATCGTAAATATGGGAGTAATAATAACAATATCGGTTTACTCCGTAAGGACGAGGGAGACGATATAAAATGATAGTATCACATCTCTCAGTTTGATTTCGTTCACTTTGGTTATCGTTATCGTAGACGTGTAGTGGCAGATCATTTGCCGATCTCCTTATTGCTCTATCAACTCATAAGCCAGCTCTCAAAAGAAAAAAAAATTATACAATACCCACAAAACAGCCCAAACAGTCACACCAAAAGCGAAATCTTATTGGGGAAATGAATGTGGCTCATTTTGATCCGTGCCACAGCAGGGTCTCGCTCATTTTCCATACGAAGTAGATTTGCATACTTGTTTGGAGGGCATTGTCTGAACTATTTTCCTGCCACATTTCTTTGGACAAAGTGCCGGTATTTTCCTAGCAGTACAGTTTTATCTGACTTAGTTTTGTTTGTAAATTATATTCATTTCGAAAAGAAAAGAAGCCACATTTGTTGGTCAACCTGAGATTTAAAAAAAAACTGGTGAGGTTTATTTGCTCCGTTTACACGCAAGCCAGTACCGCTGTACACTGGCTTCGTGCTCCGCTGTCGGCCTGCCAATAGCCATTCGCTGCAATTGCAATTGAAATTGGAACCCTGTTCTTCTGCAATCGATGCGTGGGTCCTCTCGGACAGCAGCACCTTATCGCTTGTTTCGCCAGGGTGGCGGTTTCACAGGCTCGGGTCGCATATACTTTACTGGGGAACAAAACTTTTGGTCTGCAAACATTCAACAAAAATCTCCGCACTAACGCGCCGTGGTGTCGGCGGATACTGTCGCCCCTGCCTGGTGTTTGTGGCTCAACCGTTTCCTTCTCTGACCCGAACGCACAGCGCGTTTTTCACTGGTTTTCGTGCAAATGATGCTTTAGCCTTTGTCAGCAAGAAGTCTGTTTGCCGCAGAGAAACCCACTGTAGCGTTTCTCTACGGAATGCTTTCCAACGTCCTGCTCGCGCACGTGTGCAGCGTCTTCCGAACAAGCCAATGCGACACAGAGGCTTGCGGCCGGATGGCGACGCGCAGAGTGGCGCGTGGGGATGCTTGACCCCATCGTCCGACACCCCATCGACGGTTACGCGCGCTATGGGCAAGATACTGTGGGAGTATAAAAGCCCTGTTCCACAGTCGGCGCGTCCGTCTGGACAAGAAGGATCGCTCACAAAGGAAGCGGAAGAATGGTACCAAGCCCGACGACGGCAGGGCGACAAAGTGAAGGCGTGCATCGCAGTTGTATGGCGGGAAGAGAAACCGGCGGCATTCCTTCGGACAACTAAAGCCAGTGACAGCGGCAAAGTTGATGGACAACCATTGTGGTTAATTAATGGCTTCTATGCCCAACGGCAGATTTACGGACCCCGAGCTGCATTCCTATGAACGGACCTCGAGAACATCGTGCTTGAGCGGGGAAGGGCACGGAGTGAATGTGGCCAATCGTCAACATGAGAGAAACGGGTGTGCAGCGGTTGATTTGTGAAAATGAACCCGGCCCGGACATCTCGACGGACACCAACTCCACTTTTGGCCGAGGGAAAATTTAGCTTCAACATTAGACTGTGAACTGTTTCTTTGTATTAGAGAGGTTATAAAAACCCGAGTACATAGGATGAAAATACGAGGCGGATTAAACATACCGTAGTCGCGTGATGTCGGGCTATCATCAAGGTGTCGGCAGATAGCAACGAGTTTACTTCACCAACGGACCGAACGAGAGGACGGAGGAGAAGCTCATTCCCGCATTGCACCTTCAGCCGTTTCTATGGGCAAAGACAGCAGGACAAGCCACGCTGCGACGCAAATTAAGTGACAAAGCGCATCCCTTGAAATAACAAGCTTCTTTAGAAAACTTCCATTGGTAAGCACTGATGCGCTGACGCGCTGACGCTTGCCTCCGTTATTTTTATCTACATTTACTGCCGTCAAGTGCATCTCGATACTGGAATTTCCGAGGCCTGAATCGTTGGCGCTTTCGAAGGCGGACCGTTAAATGTTGAAGTCTAGGGGTGTTTTAGTCTAATAGCACATGGAATTAGGCGCATGGCATTTCAGATTTACCTAGAATTTTGTTTTCTTCCTTCATAACTATTAGTCACAGATTTGGAAGCGCAAGAGGTTTGCCACAGAGTTCTGAACTCTCGAGTGCCTACATGTAGGAGCTTTTGTAACTGGGCTAGTTGGTTCATTGCATGAAGATGAACAGCGACAGTTGTTAGTCAGCGCCCGTGTTTGTCGCCTCTGCTCTTAGTCCCGTCCCTGCGCTGTTCATTTTCATGCAGTGCCTACATGCCCATCTGTTTCTGCCGACTTCGATTTAGTATGACTTATAGGATGCTCCGGAAATATGCCTTAACATTAGCATAGGGAATGTATAAATAGTGTGCAGTACGTGTATTTATTCCTGCAAATATTATAATTACTGCTGTCCTTTTTTTTAATCTTGCAATTTTCGCGTAGGGATCTTTAATGTGCGCACAAATCTAGAACACACAAGTGTTTTTGCTTTTCGCCTCTATCACAAAAACGGGTACACTTAATATCATTTCTCTTTGCAGGTTTACGCGCCTTTATGGCAAACGCTGGTGTTCATCGTGTTTGTACTAGTAACGGCCGGTACCCTCGCCCTCTACCCTATATTGCATAAAAAAGCTACCTTGGCTTGCCCCCCCCCCCCACTCCGCGCCCCTCCCCCCCCCCCCAAAAAAATAACCTGGGTACGTGGCTGCTGTGGTGTATTGTTACGGACCGGTTCCGACCAGTGTTTCAGCTGGGTACCGATGGCAAGCCGAGTGGCGTATAATCAAGTAAGGTTACTAACCGTCCCGGACTTTTCGAGACTGTCCCGACTTTTTATACGACTCCCCGAGTCCCGCGCTGTCTTTGTCGGGACAGCTATATGTCTCGAATTTGTTTATGACCGACCAGTTACTTTTTCCCCGCTCCAAAGTACGCTCAACAATGCCCGTGATGCTTCGGAAAGTAAAGTTAACGCAAATTTGTCCAGGGAGAGCTTCAGGTAAAGCTGAACTTCCACGTGAAGTGCGGCAACATTTACAAGTACCTTCTCCAGGAAGAGATACTGTTGCGAGCAGCATGTAGCCACATGAAGTACGAATTCAATAGTCCTCAACAATAATGAAACAAAAATACCGCAATAAAAACCGATTTCGTTGCCTCGTTATGTTAGGGTAAGCTCCGCCTCCCTTCCTCTGTCCCGACAACCTTCATTGACGAGTTAACCCTAAGCTGGTGGCTGCTACCGTTCGCAGAGTTCCTCCGTTCCGACAACGAGAAGCCGGAGGTGAAACTTAAAAACTGTAGCATAAAGTTACAGCAGACAAGCCTGATGCAAAAAGCGACCATGAAGTCTCAATCCGGCAAAGTAACACTCTGAAGCTATGTTGTTCACACACTGGATTCGATGCTCGCGCTTGCAAGAATTTAAGGAGCAAACCACAACGGTCAAATTTATGCGCACAACGCCACGGAGTGTTTCAATGGCCGTCAAATTTGATATACACAAAACAACCACGGTACATGGAGAGTGAGGGTTGTATGCTTGCACGTGCCTATGAGCGCATGCGGAGGCAGTCTCCTGAGGCTGAGAGACTGAACCAACTTATCCTCAAGTACAACACGGTAGAACCCTCAAGAGCATCGGTGGAACTGCTCTTCAACATTACCAACGAATTATTTACAAAAATCGGGTTCGTCTGCCCGACACCAACGTCGGACAGACGAAACTTTTGCAGAGTTCAAACAAAGGAGTCTACAAAGTTGCGAATATGCATTCTGGACATTCTTTTTTCACTCATACTGTAACATTGAATCAGCGTTCATTAAACGCCGTGTATTGTTACTTTCGTTGCGGCTCTTGTGCAAGCCATTTATGTTCCTGCATATGAGTTAATCTCTATTTGCACATATAATCCGCATTTGAAGACCCAAGTGGAAAGCACCATATGTGTTGCACTTGTAATAGACGACCAGCACACTTGCAGTTATATATGTCTGGAATATGTCCGGTACTCCGTAAAAATATTTGTCAAGTAGCGTTTCTCCACATAATCTGCTGCCTGGGTGTTCACATTTGTATTATATACGTAGTTCGATGCGAGTGTTAAATTGCTCACTTCATTTCGCCTCAGAATCATCGGGCACCAGATTTCAAATAAAAAAAATCAGATGTAACGTTAATGTAACGACACGCTACAATCTTGGAAGTGTAACTAGAACGCGTTCCTTTATCAATATAGGAACTCGTAACGGGAACTCGTTTCAAAATTGGAAGTAACGAGGAACGAGCTTTCGTTCCTATTTTTGAGGAACATGTACAACACTGGTCCATGGAAAGGATGCGCTTTGTCCGCTTTTCCAAAGAGCGGGGAGCCCTAAAAGAGCAACAAAGGCAGTGCGCCGGTGAACGTGCGCGTGTTCAGCGAGATACTTCGGTGTTTCGGCAATTGGAAAGCCAGTCGAAACGACAACGGCGGGACGCTGATGGGGTTCGGCAAGGAGGAGTTGGGCATTTATTTTGACATGGATTTCACAAGGGATTGGTATACGGTTTCGCAGGTTGGACTAGGTGCGAGTGCACCTGTGTTCAGAACAAAAGAGGAGTTGTGTTGTTTTTTGTACATAACCTGCCAACTATAAAGATACGTATAGATCACAGACAACTTTCCTTTATAAAAAGTTCTTAGACCGAATGTCTTTCTACAGATGTGTTCAACGCTAACCATTGCGGCTGTTTCTGATAAATTAGTGTTTCGAGAAAGAGATTTCAAATTCAGAGGGTACTGCTGTGCGTTCTGACTGTATGGGGCCTTGTAGCGGTCTTGGGCAAGCCAAAAAAAGCCTTTTGGCCGTATACTGTTGGTCACGGTCATGGAGAAAACAGATGTTAGTCAGTGATGAAATCAGTGAGGCAAGAGAGTGCGTTCTGCATCTATGAGCATAACCGGCTATATAGATTGCGGCATGACCGTAGCAGCCACATCTATTGGCAAACATCTCACCAAAAACAATTCTGGGTAGGGACGGCCAGTTTTATTTTGATTGCAGTGAGACCTGCGAGTGCTGGCACCAGATACAGCTGTCGTATCCCAGTACTCTACCGATTTAGTACCCGTGGTACCACCCACGCCACACCGCTTTTCTGATGGAGGCGAAAAGCAAAAACGCCCGTGTGTACGAGATTTCGGCGCACGTTAAAGATCCCCAGGTGGTCAAAATTAATCCGGAGCCCTCCACTACGGCGCGCCTCATCGCCTGCGCTGCGTCGGCGCGTTAAACCCTACAATCAATCAATCAACCACCCACGCCACCACCTAGAATTCAATAGTCACTCAGGCATCCCCCTCCTTTTAGCGAGGAACTTCATGGGGTGCTTTTTCCCGCCAGTCATGCGCGTCAGCATTGCTCACACGTTCTTGGCACACTTGCGTGGACGCCTGCGTGCCCGCGGCGGCTTCTGCTTCGAATAGACAATTACGCACGACGCACGCGTCAGTCAGAGGAGCATGACGACTTGACCAATGGGGAGGAGCAATCCCCAAGGCGGGAATCCGAGGCACTCGGGGCCGCCGGCTGGCGCTGCCGGAGATGCTTATACATGCTTCCTGCCCCGGTTGATACTTAATGGGCGCTTTCACCAGCCGCGTGGAGTACGTATTATTGTGCACTGTTGTGCAATATAATCAGGTCTTTTGCCGAATGAGCAACTTCGCTTGCGCCTCGCGCTGCATTAGAAGGAGCTGTTAGAAGCGGTTGCTGGAGCTAACGTCACCACTTTACGGCATGGCATGCCGCGCGCACCATGCGGGTGGTACCCACGGCTGCGTCAGCGCGCATGCCTGGTGCGCGGCGCGTGTTCGAGTGCAGAAAATGCTCCATGCGATGCAAGGTTATTATGAGCAAACAACCACACTGCAGTCGTTCCATATCTTCCTCCGCTCGTATTGCATTATTTATGTTTTGCAATTAGTACGACAATAGCTTAGCAGTTAGGTGAAAAAAGAGAAGTAAATGTTTATTAAAAAGACAAGAGGTCTTCCTTATGCCCAAATATCTATAGCGTTCCTTCCGACTGAAGAAGGAGGCGGGCACCAAGAAAGAAAAACGGGGATTTGAAGGCATGAGAAAGAACAGTAAAATTATTCACGTTTAGTTTAGAATGTTCTGGTTTGTCTGCAACGTAACAATTTAGCAAACCTCAAACTTCATGGCATGAGCGAGTTGTTCGCATTTTGTTTGCAACTTAAAGAGAGTAAAACCTCTTGCAGGGGCCATTAAACAATGGTGCAGCACCCACGTTGCTAATAAGGCCGCTCGGGTCTCTGGGGTTTAATTTGTGTTAGTTTGCGGTTACATATCTAACGGATGCCGTTTATAAATCATAATAATACCCTAAAATTAATCTTTTTTCTAGACAAAGCAGTTGGTTCCCACTGCGTGCTCACAAAACTATTCCAATATTCGGATACTGTGCTTTGCTCACCGAAGCTACCGTAATAACCTTATGTGTCACAAGTTCAGTACGCCAAAAGAGACGGTCATTCGCCACTTTTTCTGCTATATTTTACTAAAATGGAAGTTGCCTAATGAAAGAAGGCGCGAATTCCAAAATGTATGTAACTCCGACCCGGTATCTGTTCAATTCAGGTGAAAATGAATATCCTTTCATATTCATTAAAATAATTTATTCCTTTTTCAAGCTTATCTTACAGGGGGTTTCGCACATTTATTTTGAAATACTATGTTTTTTACTATTTAACAGGTACCCCCTGAAAGGCAACTGAGGGTCTGCAAGCACGTCGGGGTGCTAGGACTTCTGGTCGCAAGGTCAAATGACGTACGGTACTATTCCTAATATCCACAGTAAATGGCTTAACACTTTCCGCATTGGCAGTCATCACAAAAGAGATCGTCTGCTTAACTGTCGTCGTCAGCCAGGTGAGGCAAGTGTAATTTTTTTTGATGCAGGGTATTGTTTGTTTTCAGACACATATCATTCATTCTCGCGAGAGATGTCAAATGTGTGCGAAAATCATAACAGCTTACATAAGCTTAGCCAATTCAACCCACCCAAGTACACGGAGAAATTCTTCAAAACCGAAAAATCGTTAAAATTTAGACACCTAATTGGACAGTTACATGTTTGTAAATATATTTTTTTTCATGCTTGAGAAAACCTTTCTAGGCTAATAAAAGGGGTTTAATTTTGCACTAAATGTGCCGCACAGCTTCGTTCGGGAATCGCTTAGCTTGGCGCCGAAATGAGTCCTATGTATTTAAATATATTGTCACAAAGAGAAGACGAAGAGGACGAAGTTGTGTGCGCGGTGCGTGGCTTTGCTTGGTGCTGTGATGGACGCTTTCTTGTAAATATATCGCTTCACATTCAACAATTGTTCTTGTCATTCGTCGTGCCACCAGATAACATTTTGGTGGGCCGTGCAGGGTACATCCCCCATACCGACACTCAAGCATTGCCCTCCTCCGCTTCTGATGCGTTTTCCTGAGGGTTCGTCGATTGCGTTGGCTTGCCCCAGCCCCAGAACGTCATGGATACGTCCACGTCACCAGCCCCGTGTCCCCAGCCGACGAGACACCGCGAGCAGCCGAGAAGAAATCCGCCGTGACCAGAACTGACGGCGACTCCGCTTCTCCGCCCAGTACACCACCGCATCTCCAAGGCCCTTCGGCGTTTCAGCTGCATTGGCGGGCATCACTGTTCGTGGGTCGTGGTGCATCGAGCTCATCCCCTTCATCCGTGGCAGCATGCATTTCGTTACTGTTTATAATCGTGTCATTTTTCATTACGCGTACTCACCCATCCACTGCGCCCTCGACCGGGACGGTCGACGCATCGACGAGGGGCCATGTCACGAAGGGAAGACGAAGAGGACAAACTTGTGTGCGTGGTGCGTGGCTTTGCTTGTTGCTGTGTAGGACGCCATCATGTAAATATACCCCTTCACATTCAACCATTGTTCCTGTCACTCGTCGTGCCGCCACGTAACAATATAAATTGAAAAATTTACCATCTCCTATTTACGGAGGTTGAAAGAAGTACCAAAGCTTTCTAACAACAAAACTGCGTCAAAAGTGAGGCAAAACTTTCGCTAAAAGTGCGTCAAAAAGATGGTCAAACCTAAAATGCACCCAAATCACAATTCAAGAACCAACCAATACGGCAATTTTTTGCTCAGAACTTAAACGCATTTTTTGAACTATCGAAATGTATACTGACATGTGTTTTATGGGATAAAGGTATACTATTCCACTCCTTCTTCATGATCGATGCGTGTATTCTGTTATCTAGAACCATTCTCTTTTCGGTATTTTTGAATAAGCACTTTTACACAATGGAATGCTGTTGTCACGAACCCGCATTGCGTACAGAGATTTTGTCAGAACTTTTCAGTTGACCAGCCGATTGGGAAAATTCCTTAGTTTTTAACAGGACGCCATCATTTTCTCTAAGGAAGCTTTCGCTTTATTATTAAGCATTCTGAGGTTCAGCCTAGTTGATATTTTGTGACACTATAAGCAGTACACACGAACACGGCCGAAGAATTAGTTACACGCAGCCCGCAATGCCAAGCGTCGAATAGTTTCCTTGTTTCTATGTGCTCTCTGCTGAATATTTGAATTTTTCAAAGAATAAATGCGGTACTGTCACCAATTGCGTATAGTATAAACGAAAATTGAGAAACGCAGCCATCACGTTGTTACACGATCGAGAGATATTAACATTTTTGATCGTGAGTATACAGGCTGACTACAAAGTATTTTCGCTCATTTTCGCTCATTTCTGGAGAAGGAACAAAAACCGGGTGACTTTACCATGGGTTTGAGAATACGCTGCCCAGCCAAAGTAGCCGAATATCAGTTTCTCACCAAAGGTAAGGTATAACGGTTTGAAACTCAATTCGAAACAGATTTTGTGTGAAAATACAACTTTATTGTCACTTATGACGAGGGCAGACGCCGCAGAACCACATCCTGACGCAGTCAATTCACAAGGGTTCGTGCACCGTACTTTGTTACTCTGTTATGGTCTAAAAAGGTATGGTATAGGTGTAATAAGGGTGTTGGGAAGTCATACACCCTATTTTGTAGGTTCCATCATATTATTCTTGAGCTTTATACCCATTTTGTGTGGAAAAAAGTGTGTTCACCGACTCTACATTCTCGATTTTTGCGGGGTGTTGAAAGAGTGAAATGAGTGCTTGTTATTTGATTACAGCGACGATTATTAAGGCCATATACTTAATTTAAAACGTTCCCATCCCACCGATTGTGGAATATGTTCATGTGCACCCCCGCAGCTTCTCCCTTCGAAGCAGTACGGCCCCTTTATATTTGGAAAAAAGTTATTTTTACAGTATTATCAGTTGTTCGGTATAACTACAGAGCACACAAATCAGTCGTAGTTCCTACAAATGTTATTTTTGTATGTATGGATGAAACGTAAGAATAGTGTCACCAGTGAAGCAGAATGATAACACGAATTGCGCATATTGTATATGCGGTTTGGCCTTATCAATGCGAATGAGTTTTGTTTTAAAGGTATAAAAAATTCATACCCTGGACGCGCAATGAAACTGTTTGCTTCCTCTAAGCGTCTGCAAAAGCCGTGAAAAGTGTTGCAAGTCGGTTACACCTTTCTGTTGCTGTTGTCTCCACACTTTGTTGTACGTTCTCTCGTTGCGCCCTAATGCTCTACAAAACTGTACTATCGGTGTGATTAGGGTAGTTCAAGGTGCTCACATGTTTTTTCTTTGTGCTCCAAGGCATTTTCGGTTAGTTATGAAATAATTATACGTACAACCTCAATGTATATATATATAAACAACCTCAATGTTTATATAAACAACCTCAATGTTATATAAACAACCTCAATGTTTTTTAGTGTTGAAATGGGTTTGGAGTTGCAAAAAGAACAGCGGAGCTGGGGTTCAACCTATATTTTTCGGTTTTTAAAGTATTGCTCGGTATTGTTTAGAGGTGCTTCAAGGTTTTTGTGGAGGTCTTTTACAGCCTTTCTTTAGCTTCAAAAACGCTAATTTGTAGCTTTACATACATGTTGCAAAAAGAGAGTTGAAATATTGAAAATCCTTCGTGGGGGATGTCGAAAGGGTGTGGTATAGGTGTTACGTATTTGTTAAAATAAAATGGCGTATAGGATATATAAACTGCAGCACGTCTGCCAGTAGTCCTTATGATGAAAACGTTTTTGCACGTTCGGATGCTGGCTTGTATATTCAGTCATTAAAATGCATAATTACACGATGAATGCTAAAATATTTCATTTTTGGGACTTGCCCATCGACTTATCAAGACGCAAGGAGAGCACATGTATTCTAGGCTAATTAAGTTTGTACTCGCTCTTCCGTACTCGGTCGCCCCCTGCTTCCCGTCTCTGAACTCTTTCTGGGCAGCTGTGGACTTCAAGTGAATTCACCATGTAGTAGCTTGTTCCCCACCCCAGACGTTTGTAATGCATTGTGTGGACTGCCCGGTATTTTTGGAAACTGATTGGGCGATTTTATATTCTTTGGGAAGCGCTGTTACCAGTACATTCTGGGCCCTGATGTTGCGTAATATATCTTCTGTTTTCACACTCCGTTCGTTTTTTTGCTCACTTCTATTGCGGTCCAACTGTGAATTCCGCGTGTTATTGTGTCCATCTCAAACTGCTCGCTTAGTCGATCCGTGTTGTGAAGCTTAGCTGCGAGTTTTAAGCAGCCTTCACCCTTATTTACGGTGTTCACAAGCACACCTTTTTTTCATGCGCGCACACTTTTTTTAGGTAAAACACCCATTAGTTTGTGTGTCATCGGACACGTTTTTGCACCCATTTATGCGAGAAAGTGTGCAACAAGATTACACCATCTTCCTGTGGGGGACCCTGATGAGGATGCGAAGCATCATGAAGGATCCATATTGTTCCATTGGGTTGCCGTTATGTTGAGTAATCTGGTGTTTAGTAGCCCCAGAGTGAATTCCGCGTCCGGGTCCACACCGGTGGCCAAGGCACGCAAGTACTGTTGTGTGACGGTGATCAGGCGGTGGTTCTCGAGGCGCCGAATCTCGTCCATCATGTTCTTGTCGATGTTGTCTCTGTGGTAGAATCGCTAGTCTCAGCGTTGGTGAGGTAAAGCGTTGGTGAGGTAAAGGTTGTTGATGTTGGTGTACCGGTTGAGAGCAACGTACACGCCCTCCTTTTCGCAGCTTTGTCTTCTGCTTTTTCTTCTTCAGCGGTTCCCATACGGGAAGATGACGACGGTGGTTGAACGCGCAGCTATCTCGTGATGGATTCTTTGGTTGGCCAATGCCTAGGGCATCCTGCTACAATAATCATCAGCGGTACCTGGCCAGGCAGGCGCAGTGGGGGGGGGGGGGGGGCGTACGGCAGACAACAACGACAAGGCAGGGAGGGACACAGCCCCGAGCATGAGATGCTACGCATCTAAAAAGTTAAGTGCGTGTGGTGGTCTGTTGTGTGCTTGTAGTACTGTCGCGTATTGCCAAAGGGACGCTCAGACTAGTTACTCTGGATCGCTCACTTCACGACGCTGCTGAAGAACGGAATCTCTTTTTTTCGGAATCTGCATCGTTTTTTCCCCTGGAAGGCTGTCTCGTACTGATAATTATAGGGCAGTGTGAAAACCCCGCGTGTAGCCCGTGCGTGGTTGCGTTGATGCTCATGGCCTGCGTGAGCAATTGGTTTGGTGGATTGGACCTTTTGGCGGTAATCACGTACAAGACAGGCACATAAAGATATGTAAGGGGAACTGGGAATGGTTGTCAGATCGACCTGTGAGTAAATGCTACTGCGGGCGAAGAAAACAGCTCCAAAATTTGGACAAAAATCCCGAACACAAAACACAAGCCGTGGTGCATTGCCAACGCCGAACGCCTGCACACACCGAAACGCAGTACGCACTGCCGGACAACGTGTGGCGTGAGCGTTGGGAACGACGTGAGAGAGCGAGAGCGAGAGAGAGAGAGAGAGAGAGAGAGAGAGAGAGAGAGAGAGAGAGAGAGAGAGAGAAGGCAATTTGTTAGAAGAAAGGGCGAGGCGTTTGGCAGCAGTTGACACCGACATGCTACTCGGCGGGGTGAGAGGGACGGGAAGGCCCGATAGATACACCGCAGAATAAAGAGGAAGAAAAGAAATAAAAGACGGGAGAAAGAAAATACAAAACTAGAGTGCTCAGTTTGTGTCAGTAGTGCGATGAATCAGTCTCAAGATGGTTTTTCTTCACTTTAAATCCCTTCAGTGATGCCAGTCTCGTATTGATAAGCGAACAACGCTGCCAATATTTCACGTTCAGCTGGGGGAAAGGGCCCTGGCCCAAGTAGTAGTTTCAAGGTCGTCGGAACTGGGCCGAGGCGCTTTAGTTTTTGTACAAGAATGCAACTTGCTTCCATATATGTGGAGCACTTAAAAAGCAAATGCTCCATAGTTTCCAGCAATCCGCAGATGTCAAAGTGTGCGCTAGGCTGTGTAGCGTTCAAGTCACAAGGCAACCTTGCCGCTCTTCCCAGCATTATGTGTCGCACATGTATGAAGTGTGAACCCGATTCCTGAATTTTCCTGTATCCTGAATCCTGAAATTTTCCTGAGCCATAAGCGATACGACCAAATAGATTCCGGTCTACGCCCTGTATAATAATTTCGAAATATCTGCCCTATTTTAATAATAAAACTGTAGACTTACTACATTCGGAAACGTGAATAGTGAAAGCTGCACAAAACTCTAAGCGCCTTTCGATTGAACATTTCTAATTTTACATTCAGAGTTTGAATCTTCTTGTTGTCCTCGAAGTATATTTGGCGTGATTTTCCTTTTATAGAAGACAGTGAATCATTGTTTTTTAATCGGGGGTGTTATGATGCTCCGAGAACGTGGGCTGGGAGAAATATAGCACCAGATGACACCTAGTGGCATACATGGGTGAAGGAAGGCAAAAAAACAAGGAACAGATTTATTTATGAGCATAGACGATGATGGAGCGCCGTTTCGGCAGAAACCGGGGCCGTCCGGGCGAGCGGTAAAGATTGATCGTACTGTACCTAGAAGCGCAATGTCTCCAAACTGCTCAGGCATGGCTATTTTTGGATAGGCTCTTTCGGGCATCGCCACACAATGTTCTGACGGGTACCGAGAAACTGGCAGCAATAGAGTAGCGTGAATGGCTGGGTGAAATGTTTAAGTTTTTAGTTAGGTGCGTGCCGGGGTATAGAGACGGCGAGGGAGGCACTAATGTCGGGTAATTCTATTGTACGTTGTCATCTCGCCTGTCCAGCCTTCTAGCGCCCTCTTAGGAGGCGAGCTGGCTCGCCTTGGACGGTAAGTTCTGGAGTCACACTGTGGGCAGATTAATTTCCCCTAGGCCAACGTCCATCTGAGTACAGAGCATTTCTACCAGGGACATGGGGGGTGCTTGTTTGAGAGTTTTCAGTGCCCAGGCAAAGTGAAGCAGGAGGTGAAATTCCGAACTACCGCTTCGGAATCTGCGATGATTGTGGAAACTGGTGGCTTTTGCGTTAGCTCTCATTGTATTGCCGCCTTTTCCGCCTGAAGTAGGTAGTGGTACAAATGGCCAGGAAGTTGAGTTGAAAGGGATTTCAAGCGCAAGAAGAGACGATTCTAAAGTCATCATGCCGCAGATATTCTGTTGCTTTTATGTGGTGGACTTTAGGTTTGATACGTATTTTCAATATTTCTACGTATTTGCGAAAGCCTTTTGGCGTGAAATTGTGAGATCATGTATCGTTGTTATAGGCTTCAATATCAGCTTAACAGGAAGGTCCTCACGGAGTGTAGTTTGCTTTTAAGAGAGGGGCGGGGTTCTAGAAGGGAGACTTCTAGCCTGTGAAGAATATGAGCACCAGTGCTAAATTTTGAGGGCTTGGTGATATGATTGTAGAGATGAACTCGAATGAGCGCTTCTACGCTGTTAGTCATATCGATGGCTCAGCGTTTGGCAGTGTTAGAGGTGACGGGAATTCGTTGGCCTGCACTATAGGCTGTTTTATGGTTAGCTTTGTTATTTGTTTTTGTAGATGAATTTGAGTGCGGGGTGAAGTGCACCAGTCTGTGGTTTACCAAGGCGCGAACGTGCCGGAAGCGTTGAGCCCTTAAAAGAAATACGGTGATGATTATGATTAATATGATCATGATTATGATCACAAGCGTGCACAAGTGGACAATGCCACGGTAGGCGCCACGTCAGTTGACAGCACAGAACGACCGCGCGGCTTTCCGCGATATACCAGGTGCGGTCTACGCGGCGATAGCATGAGATTTGACTACGTGAATAGCAGCTTCAAAACCAGGTGGCGTTCAAAATACCGGCATATGGATTCTACAATTCAACACTAATGCTTTGGCATTCACGACGTCATAAGGGGAGCCTAATTGTCCAAGACGTTTTTGTCTTCAATAAAAAGCAACCAGCCGAAACTACAGCGACAAAGAACTCAAGTGTCCAAGAATTTCGCATGTTCAATAGACAGCAACAAGCTGAACTTACAGATAAAAAAATATACAAATATAATTTGCAAAAACACCGTGCGGTAAAGCATCTTGCGTTTCGGTCCATGTAAATACGATACCTCGATAAGAAACACAGTTTAAATGCGCGTGATATAGGCGTCAATCTTTGCCGCTTGTTATTTCGCAAAAGCTGCCTGTATTATCTACTTCATCTATTCCATGACTTTCACAAAGTGACCTGCGTTTCACATGCGAGATAGTTGCATCGCAGATGGTTTACATTTCTAATCGAGAAACATGGTGCAAAATATTGTGAAAACTTTCTGCATTGAAATGAACACCATTTCTAAACTTTTGCCTGACATTTTAAAGCAAAGCTTTTTACCTCTACCCCCCAAGGGCTCTTTCGCGACCGTTGGTGTCACCAGAAAACTCCATCGAACAAATAAAAGAATTTACTGGCACCGCCGGGAATCGAACCTAGAACTAATAGACTCACAAGGCGAGAGCCCGTTGTCTTACCGATTTAGCTACGAACCCACGCGAAGATGGGAAAGACAAGTGGTGTACTCACCAAGCACATCTATGGGTTTGCCCTCTGCGTTCTCGCTGAATGCCACGTGATGCGTCACGCGACCACTCACGCCCGTCTAGCGGCCCTGTGCGCACCTTTCTTATGTGTTAAGAGTTACAAAAATAAAAGGAAGCTCACACCAATGCATGACATCTCACTTCTAGTACGCCAATGTGCTAAAGCCTGTGGCCTCCAGTGTTCACGTAAACAATCACAGCTCCTCGTCGTCCACCCTCACGCCAAACCAAGGAATACATTCAAATACTCCTTGATGGCGAGGCCATAACTCCAACCCCCAGCATCAAGATCCTGCGCCTACATCTCCAGGCTAACACCAAGAGTGACGTCTCCTTGCAGCGCCTCAAAAACAGCATTCATCAAATCATACACATGATCAAGAGAGTTGCCACCAAGAAGCGAGGCCTAAAGGAATCCGATACCTTTTGATTGGCCATTGGTCTTCTCATGAGTGCGTCGACACAGAGGCGGCTTAGCACGGGGCTCCACAACACGGTGGAAGAGCTGATGGAAGGCCATCTTTCTAACCGGAAGGTCCGACTCAGACCTGCGGTGTGTAAACGCACGCTTCACCAGATTGGCTGGGCAGCCCAGAATGTCACTCCGCTTGACGTACTACCAGACTCTTGGCGACTAAAACTAAAGATGCTCCCTTTGCTAAGAAATATGAACCCCTCACATGACGAGGGTCACCGAAAAGCACGGGCTCAAGCGCTAAACACCACCCTCGGTGGGAATCATGCAGTTATCACCACAGTCGCCTCCAAACATCGAGGGCAGCAATACGACGTCATCGTGGCTACCTCCGGAACCAACCTTCTTGCGTGTACCTCGCTTAGGATCCAAGAAATGGCGGCCGCAGAAGAGGCCACCATCACCTTGGCTCTCGCTCAACCAGGGGTTCGGAGGGTAATCACCGATTCCCAGCAAGCCTACTGGAATTTCCAGGCGGGTTGGGTGTCCTGACCTCCACTGCGCGTGCTAAAAAACCAGTCCCCAAATGGTTCCATTCAGCTCATCTGGACACCCCCTCACGCTTCAATGGAGGGCAACAAATACTCCCACCCAACAAGCCTGCGCTTTTACCTCCCGTGCTATGGAGCTGCACGAGGACAGTCACCCGCTTGTCACGTTCAGATAGATAACCCAGTATGATCGTCTTCCAAGACAGACCGTACCTTCGACTTACCGTGACCTTTCCAGAGAACAACAAACTACCCTACGGCTCATACAATCCGGGCTCCTTCCCACAGCCTACGCGTCTTCACTTAATGTATCCGAATCGCTACGACGCTGAATGTAAATTTTGCTCAGAAGTAGGAAAACTCCACCCTGTAATCGGGGTGTGCGTCTTTAGCCCTGAGCACCCTCCTCTCTTTCCGTCAACTACCCAACAAGAGCAATGGGAGATGCTCCTGTCCAGGCCCTCTCTACCTACCCAGCTTAAGCGGGTGGACAGAACAAAGGCCGCTCGAACTGCATATGGGCCCCACAGAAGAAGGAATCACTCCCCAGGGCTGCAATCTAGGCCATTCAGAAATTCGACCAGAAATATTTCATCCTCCCTCTCCTCCTTCTCTGCCACAAATCTCGTCGCCTCCGTCCGCGGTGCAGAGACAGAGAAGTCAGATTATCTAACACCGACTTGGAGCTTACTTTAATTTTATAAAAAAAAGTTTCCACTCATGTGCTACACCAATACAACTCAACCAAACACTGTTCATGCATCATGCATTGATTTAACCTTACCAAGAATATCTTTTTGAAGTAATAAATGGTGCGGTTAAGTGCATTTCAGTTTTCTCTCGTTTCGCTACTTGTAGAGCGATGTGAGGGAATTTAAATGACGCCGCATCGGTAATCGTTATGGGTGCCGTTTACAGGTTTGCTTTCCAACCACATTCACGGGGTGGATTGGCGCGATTTTTTTTTTGTTTGTAAATTATGTTGCGTACAAATACGAAATGCTCCGCAGTGTGATCAATACATTCTTCCTTACGCTTTGAAATTATGGGTTTGACAGCAAGAAAATGTGCAGACAATGCTGCAACTCGGCATATGAATGTTGCGCATCAATACAACGGCACTAATTTTTTTCACAAGTATTTTAAATTTAGCTTCCATTCTTGTTTTTCAAGCAATGGCAATGAACGTTGATCCACGATGTTTTTTTAGGGCTGCAATTCTGAAATCCCACCGCAGTATTCTTCACTCAGACGTCTCTGTTGTTCGCATTAATTGAAGATGCTGTCCTGAAAATGTAAAAAGAGAGGTATTACTTCTCGGTTTTGCTTATATACATTTGAAACAAGCCATGCCGTAATAAAAAAAAACTGGGGGTAATAAACGTAAGTCTCCGCCATTTATTCATACTCAGCTTCCCCACAACCATTTTAAAACATGGTTACGAAAAAGTGGAGAATCCCAAACACAAGCAACGGCTTTCTCTATTGCATGATTACCAACCGAATGATACCCATTGACGAAAAGAGAACGTGCACCTTACCGTAACAATATAAATGTTTTGAACACAAGAAATCTACACGCCGCACTTCGCGCACTTGCTGGATGTTCTGCGCATAAGAATTCCTGTAGGTTCCACATTGGCGTAAGGGGGATCCAACATTTTTTTGGGGTGATATGTTCCCCAAATATTTTCCAGGGGAGCGGGGCGTTTATGCTGGTTTGCGGAACAAAACGACGTCACGTTCCTTCTGCCTTCACACCTTCGGCGCTGCTAAGACATCAAAAAATAGTGCCCCATTCAGCCAGGATTTACAGCATAGCTCTTAAGCCAGCCTTTGTGGTTTCGCTTCAGCCGTAGCCGTCAGCCTCGTTTTAACAACGTTGTAACAAAGACAACGAAAATATCACCGAAGATAGACGAGACAGACCGCCTTGAAAGCGCAGGAGGAAAGTATTCGGATTGTTTGAGGGGGGGGGGGGGGCAGTACGTCGAGGCCACGTGAGACATGCTCGGCTGCGGCGACGTGTTGCGAAATGAGCTCAGAGTAGAGCGCGCCGTTGTGCGTTTGCTGCTGACGCGATCATTTTCTGTGACCCAGAAGCTGTGTGCCATCGCCGAGAAGACTGAATTTTCTAACGCCCTCAAATTTCGCATTAGGGAGTATCTTAATCGTCTGCCAATTTCCTCATACGCAGTTTTTAAACCGATGCCATTAGGTTGTTTCGAGCTAGTGATGTCGCCTTAGTTTCGCCAATGTCGCCTTAGACACTATGGTCTCCAAACCATGAAGACCTGACGCACCGTCAGCGGCGAAAGGCGCTATTCCTTTTATACAGAACTGAATGCCCTTACAGCCCGTCGGTTTACAACGCATAAATAAACGCCAAGAATTATCTTTAAAATACAGAATATCATTTTCACAAAAGAACCCACCCAAGCCAGACACATTTGTACATTTATTTCAAGTTTCGACTCGCTTGACTTTTTGGCTGAGACAGAGAAGAAAATTTTGTACAATTCTTCAGGTACAAACACCGCGTTATTTTTAACACTACTTTGTTCTTATTTCTCAAGTGGCCTGATGTAGATATTTCCTTTTATTCTTGGAAGCAACCGCAAAACCAGCAGGCGAGAGTATTGAATTCGCTCAAATTAAATAGCGTCGGGTGACTTCAAAGTAAAAATATCAATTGTGATTCTTTAACAACCAGTTATTGCCAAATTATTACTTACCATGAAAATTGTTGCGCCCACAAGTACTGCTTTCATACGAGCCTCCAAGTCTATGGGGAAACAAACGTCATAACCAGCCGCTCCACGTTCTCTTACAATTTGACCGATTTTATTTTTCCGGTCCGTCGCATATATCTGAAAAGTAAATATATTTCTATCTAAATAAGCTAACAGACTTTTGTTTCGTATTTTAAAGCGAAGTGGCAGGTGAGTATTCTACCACTGTACCACCTCGCGTTCAGAAGGACCGTGGTTCGAATGTAGGTGAGAAACAATTCTCCACGCATTAAAAGCACGAATCCGCTTATTGATGGAATCGCAGAATGAGGCTTGGGATGCGGCCTGACCCCTGCGACCATTCCCGGTAACGCACTCTCTCACCAGCGAAGGATGGGCCAATCTGGTGTAGTAACGGCCAAAAACGCACGTGAATACGCCAATTAACTCACAGCGCTCAGTCTCCAGTGGCTGCAAAGCAGCTGACCACGGCGCCCGTCAGAACTGTGACGCAGCAGAAGGTGCTAAGAATTCCTCGATCCAGAAAGGCCACCATTGGTAAATGAACCTGGCAACGTTTAACACAAGATCTTATCTAGTGAAGCGAGTCTAGAGGTGTTCTAGAAATTAAATAGCAATAAATGAAATGTCATAGGGCTGAGTGACGTTAGGAGGAAATGTTGAGCCTTTACGGTGCTTACAAATGGACACGTCCTATGTTACCGTGGTCTATTGGACAAAAGAGAATAGGGAGTGGGATTTCTAGTCAATAAAAGCATAGCTGGGCAAATAAAAACTTACTATTCCAATAACGGAAGGGTAGCCGGTCTTGTAATTAGGCTCAATACGAGGTACCAACTCAAGGTGGTACAGGGCTACGCGCCACATCCAGCGACGACGACGAAATAGTTGACCGCGTCTATGAAGATGTGGCTTCGGCATTGGGTAAAGTAAAAACCACGTATACCGTAGTTATGGGAGTCTTCAAATGCTAAACTAGGCAAGAATCAGGCTGGAGACAAGGCAGTTGGAAACGATGGTCAGGGTTTTAGAAATAGCAGTGGAGACCTACTAGTAGAGTTCGCAAAGCGGAATAATCTACGCATCATGAACACCTAGCCGTTTCTGCAAACTGGAGAGCCGGAAGTGGACGTGGAGGAGCGTGAATGGGGAGAATAAAAATGAAAAAGTCTTCATAGTGTGCGATAACCCGGCGTCGTGCAGGATGTGGAAGTGCTCAGAAGGGTAAGGTGTAGTAACCACGGTATAATTAGATCTCGAATTAGGCTAGATTTAAGGAGGGAGCTGAACAAGCTACTGCCTAAAAAGGAGATCTATAAGCTAACGGTAAGACGTAAAGATGAATTTCGGATCCAACTGCAGAACCAATAGTCATCTTTTACCGAGGAAGCAAATTTTACGGCACAGCATGCCAGCGACAATCTTAAAAGCATTATCACTTAATGTGCAGTATTTCAGGGGCACGATGTCTGGAGAGGATACTGGCAAACTTTCCACGAGACGAAATATCAAATTAGGAAACGCCAAACTATAACAATCTCCGCCGAAGCTTACAGAATAAACTAGAGGAGCTGTCGAAGTTACTCAATAAGCGTAAGAGAGCTGACATACGGCAGGATTATATGGAGAGGATTGGATATACTGTGAAGAACGTAGGCAACCGAAAGTGAGTGAATGAGCGCTAAAATCAGATGTGTGCTCTAAAGACAAATGGAGATGAAATAGTCATTGTAGCTGACGAGTTATATAGATATCTGTACAGAAGACAGCACATCCATTATAATGCCCAACGAGAGAGAGGGAGAGAGAAACACGCTTTATTCCTGGACAGGCTTAGTACGGACGGTGGAGCCGCGGAAGCGCAGCTGTATAGGCCATAGCCCTGTCGACCAGGGCGCACTTGGACTGGGCGTCCGAGCGCGCGAGGTTAGACAGCCAGGAGTCGGGGGGGGGGGTGCGAGGGGGAAGAGGAAGCAAGGAGGGGCAGTGCCAGATGACGTGGGATTGTCTTCGTAGTCCTCGCATTGTGGACAAGTGCGAGTGGGAAAGAGGGATGGCGATATGTGGGTGAGGATTGATCGAGGGGGGGGGGGGGGAATGGGTTTGGATCGGTCTCCAGAGGGATGATTCAACGGGGGATAACGAGGGATGAGGGGGTCGAAAGGGTGGTGCGTGAAAGCCTATGATGAAGGGTGATTTCACGGATGGTGAGCAGTGGCTCTAGGTGTGGAGGGGGATGTGAAGCGAAGAGGGGTATCTGCGGAGGGGTCCAGTGTATCAAAGCTCGGGCCGCCTCGTGTGCCTTCTCCAACGAGAAAGTAGTGCAGAAGAGATAGACATCTCACCAGTAACGACAGAAGAATTAAGGAAGGCTTTGAAAGAAATAGAGGGGTGCAAAGCACCTCGTGAAGCCCAGATAACAGCAGACCTCTTGAAGGATGGCATGAAAATTGTTCTAGTAAAACTGGCAAACCTGCACACGCAATGCCTAATGACCGCTAGTGTACCGCAATATTGGAGAAACGCGGACACCATCTTAACCCAGAAATAAGGTGAAAAGACGGACTTGACAAAATATAGCCCGATCAGCTTACTGTGAGTCGTCCACAAGGTACTTACCAAGGTAATCTCGAACAGAATTTCTGCCACCCTAGCTTTAAGTCAAACTAAACAACAAGCATGGTTTCATAAGGGCTATTCAACAGTGGACCATATTCAAGCGATCAATCAAGTGATATAGAAGTGCGCTGAGTATACTAAACCCCTATATGTGGCCTTCTAGGATTATGAGAAAGCGTTTGACTCGGTCGAAACCACAGCAGTCATTCAGGCATTAAGGAACCACGGTGTAGATAAGCGTTATGTAAAAATACTAGAGAATATCTACAATGGGTCCACAGCTACCATCATCCTCCATAAGGAGAGAAGTAAAATGCCTATAAAGAAGGGCGTCATTCCAGAAGGGGCAATCGCTCCGATGTTATTGACAGCATGTTTACAAGAAGTATTCGGAAAATTGGATTGAGAACAGGTGGACGTAAGGGCTAAGGTAAATACGTGAGAAGTCTCACATTATCTGATGACGTAGCCTTGCTAAATAACTCGGGGTACGAAATGCAAAGCATGCTTACTACACTGGACAAATATAGTCGAACCGTGGGCTTAAAAATTATTATGCAGAAAACTAAACTAACGATCAATAACCTCAGGACAGCCTAACAGTTTGAGGGAGGTGGCAAGGCAGTGGAAGTGGTAAGCGAATATATCTACTTAGGCCAAGTTGTGACCCCGGGTCTTCACCATGCGGAAGAGATAATTCGAAGGATAAAAATGGGGTGGAGTGTATTCGGTAGGCATTCTCAGATAATGAGTGACACAGTTCCCTTGGCCCTGAAGAAGAAAGTGTAAGACAGCTGCAGCTTACCTGTACTCACCTACGGGGCAGAAAATTGAGGGCTAAGAGAGCGTAACTTTAATATAGGACGGGTCAGTGCGCAATGGAACAGAAGTTTATAGGTGTAAAATTATGGACAAGAAGTGAGCGGAGTGGGTCAGGGAACAAACGCGTGTTAAGGATATATTAGTAGAAATTGAAAGGAAGAAATGGACGTGGGCAGGGTATATAATGCGAAGACAAGATAACCGTTGTCATTCAGGGTAATAGAGTAGATCCCTAAAGAAGGCAAGCGTGGCAGGGGACAGCAGAAAGTTATATGGGCAGATGACATCAAGAATTTTGCTAGGATAAATTGGTTGCTGTTAGCACAGTTTCTCTGGCATTGAAATCAGCATTATAAATTTCAATTTTAAGCATGCTGCTCTACGAAGTCATCAACCGTAAACACCAAGACAATCAACTCAAATTCTCTTAGGTTTTAGGACTGCGATACTGAAAAAAATACGTTTTTAAGGCCGCCGAACACGAAAACAGGCAAGGTTTGATTAATGCGTTTTTAGCGATCAACTCAGATGGTAATTCTCGCTTACACATAGTTATTTAGAACCGGGTTGCGGCTTTCTCCTGAGGCTTACGGGTGCCAGTAAATATTTACTTTCCTTTTTTCGCTTGTATTTACTTCCGACTGTTTTTCACATTTCTGGGTCTGCAAAAAATTAGTGGAGAAATTTTCCCTCACAATTATTATACTTTCTTTGTGTCTGGAATTAATGAAACAAGAAGTTAGCATTGAAAATTGCGCAACCATTATTGTCATTTTGCAACCCATAGAGTCATAAGCAGCACCGTCATGGATACATTCGATAATAACTTTGTTGCATTCTTTGCGTAGCGGGTCAGGTTTACTTTTGAAGGTGAACATTTTGACAGACTTCTGTCTCATTGGGAAGTTACTATACTGAAATTTAATTATGCTCCAACTATTAAATAGACGAAATCCCACGTTTCGAAGCCGGCTTGGCTTCTTCTTCAGGGGTGACTGGGGCCTGCAGCTGCGTCGTATAGTCTTTCACTGTGGCTGCCCTCACGTAAAGTTCTTCACTGCGGCACGTGTGTGTGCATCGAAGGGAGAGTACCAAGCGAGCGATTAATGTTCCCAGGAGTTCGTGGGATATGCCACGACTCAAGGGAAAGCCGCTTCCTCCAGTTCGTTTCCCTTTCGAGGATAGCCGTTCCGGAAAACTCAATTTTGTGTTCGGCCACTTCACAGTGTTGGGAGACTGCGCTGCGTTCTCTATTCTGTTTCCGTACGTGGTTTTTGTCTTGCGGAATCCTCTTCGGGAGGGTTTCGCTTTCACCGATGTATGAGGCATTGCACTAAGCGCACCGAATGCGGTAAACGACCCCGGGCGCTTTCTCTATTGTCGGCCGGTCTTTGGGGCTTGGGATTAGGCGGCCTATAGTTGTCGAAGCCTCGTGGGCGATGCGCGCTCTTATTCTTCTGAAAATCCGGGCCAATGCCTCCCTCGTTCTTGGGACATAAGGCACCGGCACGCGTTTCAGAGTTCCAACGGTTGATGTTCTTGGAGAGTTTGCCAACCTGTTCTGCTCTTTGCGACGGGTTACGGTGTGAATGAACTTTTTCGAGTATCCATTTTTCTGGAGGTCCGCAATTACACGGCTTACTTCTTTTTTACGTTCGGCTTCCCACGAGCAAATCGCGTCAGTTCTGTTAAATAGAGAACACAACAGAGGCTTTATGGCCAGCGGGGTTGTCCGAAATAAAATGAAGTTAGCAGCCGGTGTGCCTCGGCTTCTTGTGAACGGAGAACACCAGGCTCTTGCCTCCTTTTGTCACTTGGGCGCCAAGAAAGGGAATGGAGCCGTCTCGTTTATATTCAGCCGTGAACTGTACCGTGGGGTGAACGGAATGTAGTCGTTTTTCCAAGCTGTCAACTGCGGAGGTCGTCACTATGCAGAAACAGTCGTCTACATACCGAAGAAAAAGTTTAGGTTGCGGCAGGAAGGAGCTCGAAGACTTCCATTCCACGTTAGCCATTCTGCTAATATAGCGAGCCAATATTCTAACCATAACATATGAATGCTCATTGAAGATTGTCTAATCCAGGAGGGTAAAATTCCTTTCACGAACCGAGGGAGGTTTATTGACAGAATGCAATGATGCACCAACACAGTCAGCAGCACCAAATCAGCTGAATACATTGCCCAATTGATTCTGCCTAAATTTTGCAGTCCTGCCTATGTTTTTGTAAGGAAGGGCGTCTTTGTCTCCTCTGAGCAGTTATATGGGTATTAGGGATGATAGTGTGTAAGCCGCTATAGACGGCGCGATTTCCGGTTTGTTCCAGCTCGCGTTCGAGCTTGTGAAGGGTGCAGTGCTGCAGTGGATGCATGAACAAACAGTTTCCGAACTCTTGCAGTACGTTCAGCAATGCCACTTCAGAGGAATACGGCAATTCTACGAAAGAGTAAGCTAACCCTCCTTGGGAAGGTAGAGCAGGACTCTCGTCCAGCGTCGCACAACTCCGTGGCTGGTGGAATTCCCCAACCCATGTTGGGTGATGCTTGATGCTGTTTAAGAGGGCGCCTGGCAACTTCTCTAGAAATAGCTTGGCCCTATCCCCGCGAGTATCTTGCAACTTCCGGTTCACGGGTACGGCGAGGCTGCCTGCTCATGCTGGGCTCTGTTGGGAGCACCTGAAGCCGGCTATGCAGGGTGCACCTGATGCTCGAAAAGGAATTGTATATTGGACCAGTACTTCAATTTGTGCGAAGGGTTACCCGGACTCCTTCAATTCTGGGGGTGTATATAGCGATAAAATGTATCGTTCCTAATGAGGCCATGAAGACAAAATTCAGGTTTGTTCTGTTCAAAAGATTTCGTGTTTTATTGGGTCCCCAGCGCTTTTCTGGAAGCAAATGATGCTTTATTAAATGCAAAATTATTCAGTTTAAGCCAAAAGTTTTATTTCCGCTCCAGAACGTGTGTTTGAACGACGTTCTAAATGACATCATAATCACAGGCCTTTCAGCTAAACTTGGTGTGGAGCGTAGACTTACTGTTAGTTAACCTAGATGGCACTACCACACCGCGGCAACGGTTTTCTGTCTTTGGTTTGTTTGTGACCGTATTTGAACATGGCTTCATGGAGAAAATATGCGTTTTGTGAAACATTGTGCTCGCTCGGCAAATATGGTAACGTAATACACCGTCGCTTGCGTTAATTGGCCAGTGTCATCTGAGAGAACCCCAAAGACCCGCAGTGCTGGGCACCTAAACGAAGCATAGTGCACGCAGTACAAACAGCAGTACGCATCGGTACTTCAATGTTTGTGTGTGCTGTCGTAACTTGCACTGTTTGTTCCAGCGTTCTTACTGATATAAAAAGAATGGGCCCTACATTTAGGCGCAAAAAGCTCGTTATGCAAGCCTATAAGCTCAGCCTAACATGCATTTGCTTTGGCCGGCCTCCGCCAATCGCAGAGCAGGCTGGTATGACATCATATGTTCTTTTTCAGGAAATGAGCTAGTGGGTCAAGTGGCCATTCTACGTTTTCGTTATTATACAGCTTATTCGAGCAAAGTTTACGTTAATGGTTGTGTTAGCATGATTCTAACGATGCTATCTCTTGAATGAAGCAAACTTCCATTTTCTCTTCCGGGCCCCTTTTATATCTTGCGGCCATAGTGTACTGATCAGTTCCCGTCAGGAGCAAAAGGGCGTGGTGTAGGTCCAGAGGTTGACATCAGGTGGAACAAGTCACTTCCTAGTAGAAGTATGAACGTGTTAGAAACTTTGGGGTGCTTGGCATTTTTACTATAGGTTTATTTGGGCTATGAAAGCACAAAACCCTCCACAAGTATGGCATACTCACTGGAAAAACGATCTTTGCGCAGTGACCGCACAGCATAAGACGAAAATTTGGGACGCCAATGCACATATCCATCTGGTGTTGTCCATCCTCCACATAGATCGATGCGCAGCAACATCTTTGCCTGAGACGCACATAACCAAAGGTTGTTCCCGACGGTGCAGTTACTTCACCTGTAACGAATAACCACTTGATGACGTCGTTTATATTTGCTATTACCCTTGCAAAACACTGTGAAAGCTTTAAATAATTATAATATTTACAGAATGTTTAAAAGCGACATGGCCATAAATTGGCCTCACCCTACAAAAAAAAAATCTGTATAAAATCAAAGGCGTGTATACCGGAGCTGTTTGACGGCCATTCAGATTAGGCGGTTTCAACACAGACCCGTTTGAAGGTTTTAATGGATTATGAATGTCCGGTCTTATGATCATACATGTCCAGACGGGTCCAGTTCGGGCCTGTATAATGGTGCAAACGTGATTGTTCGACGTCAAACGAGTCAGGTGCAAAAGCGGTTACGCAAAACGATCCGGTTCTGCGGCCATACCAGCGTCAGAGCAGACCTGTTTGAGCTCTTACCGGACCGCTGTTTGGCCCTCGTATGCTATGACTGCACTCTGGACAACCACAAGTGCAGGGGACCCATAATTGTGAAACTCGCGCGCAGCAATGCAGGAAGGAGATTAACTAGTTGTTGGGTTGCATCTTAGCAGCCACTATGGTAGCGCCTGTGCATAGGCGTGCAATATGTAAATGTTGCAATTAAAAGAAGACAGAATACCTACCAAAAGTATATCCCATCTTGAAATTTCTAATGCAAGTGCAGGCAATGCAAAATTCATTTTTGATGCAACAATTGAGCATTTGAAGATTGAAACCTCGTTATTCCCAATGGAGACAAAAAACACAAACGGACATTTTCCTTGATGAGTTTAAGGAAATAAAACAAAAATATTGCATTTTGCCCTTGCAACAAGAATCTGCAACAGTAACTTTATGATATTTTCAAGTCGGCCACCTAACTTCATAAAAAATTGTGGCGTTATTTTGCTTGCATTTAGTTTTACTTTATTATACAGAGTAAATAACATAACATTAGTGTACAGGCAGTGGTCCCATGGTGAAGAACACTGTGGGACCCCTGTGGAACATGAATTTTCGCAATATAGAACATTCATCTTTTAACCAGCCAAACTTCTTGATGTAGCATATATGTCTGTGCCATGTGCTACATTCTCTGCCTGTTCTCCGATTTCATGCCATCGCTCACCAAGTGTACCTTGTTACCGCCCTTTACAAAATGTCATTCTTGATGTCACCATAGGTTGGTAAAAATAAAGATATAAGCTCCTTGTTATGTAGAAAGTGCTGACATTCTGTTATGTCTGTGCAAAGTTTGCAGTAAAACGCGGCCAAATTGTATATATATATATATATATATATATATATATATATATATATATATATATATATATATATATATATTATCTACTGTAATCGTATTGCCCGGCTTCCCACTGCTGTAGCAAAGCCTGGAGGTAGAAATCGCAGCAACACTTACGAAGCTCGCTTATTATTCTTCTGGGAGGTGCCGGACATGCTGGGCCCTCGCCCACAGTTTTCTTTTTGCTGGCTTGACTTTGATTTTACTATATTTGATTGAACAGGGGCGGCGGGTAAGCGGAGAGCTTCGACGACGTTAATATGTTAACATCATTAGCCGTTCCTGAAGCCCTGGACGCCCCTGCAACAGACAGCCGACAGGTTGTCGCCGTATTCCCAGGAGATGCCTACCAGGTGGGCTTACATGTCACGACGCTCTGCATTGCGCGTCAGGTATGGAAGGTGTGAGGAGAACGCAAACAGACTCATTGTTTCATGTTTCATGCGCGAGCGCGTTATATTGTTAATTGCAAGCTTTCGCAATGTCAGCATCCGGTGAGAAATACCGTGGCTTCCGATATGCGCCGTTCGCCTGACAACCCTTAGCCCTTCCTTCCCGCACCCTGAATATTGGTTCTTTTCCCAGCCTGATTGCCTAGGCACACGTCGCCTGCCAGTGGCTGCTACTGAGATGCCCGCGTGCTGTCGGCGCCAAGAGAGAACGCTATGCCTCAAACAAGCCTGCCAAAGCACGAACTGCCGACATAGCCGCGCTTTCGGAAAGACGTGGCGATTCATGCCAAGGGCCAAAAACCCACGTTTATTCGTTGTATGCATTTCGTTATGGGCAGCCAACTGTCTACGACATAGACGGACTTCGCCCTAGCGACTGAGAGATGCGTGTGGCAGCAGCAATCGCTATTGCAACCTGCAAAGGCCGAGTAAACCATTTTGAAACCGCACGTGGATTGAAACTTCATCACAAGGTACCCACTTATTTCCTCGTAGGCGAATTAGTAGAGGTAGGCTGTATTCACGCTTTGTTTCGGTTACCGAAGCATATTAAAAACGGCATGTTGCTGAATGTGGATAGGAAAAAATGGGTGAATAATGAGGATGCAATGAAACCTACTCACAGAAACCCTTTCCCGCAGTGTGTGCTTCAGATGAGGTATTAATTCTCTGCCACAACTGTACTTAAAGGTCGTTGATGGCAGAAGAGTAAAACAACAATATGATAAAACTAGTGGTCCAGAAATCACTAACTTCGGAGATATATGTGCAGTCTACTTTCAAAACATGCCTTCAAAAACCCTGGTTTCTTTTTGCGCCCACCTAACTGCACGCATAGCAGCGTCTGCGAGCAATAAAACTTATTTTGTAGAACAAAAAGCGCTATCAAGGATGGAAAAACGGTGTAATGGGGCTAAGCAAAACACTTAAAAACACTGTTTGGAATTCCGACTATGAACAAGCTTAGAAAATGCAAACTAAGACTTGGTTAGAAGCACGGGTTTAGTGCTTTCCCTCTACGCGATTTACCGCAACTTCACCTTGGGGAGTCTGTGCACAGTAATTTTTAGAGGAATGCTCGCATCGCGTGCTTGCGCTACTTGAAGTTTTCTTTTACATGCGCTGCCCCAGGCTGCATGGATAGGGTTACCCAAGATGCCAAGTATGGCTTCTCGTTTCCTAGAACGGCATTCCTTTTGAGATAAGCCGACGAAATCCTCGCCAAACACTAATTAAGTAACCCGAAAGCGGTAGCGATGGTGACGCCATTATCTAAAAAAATACCATTCTGTCCTCATTCCATTCCAAGCAAAAGACGCCTAATTAAATTTCAATTCCATTCCCATTCCATTCCCATTCTCTTCCAGCAGCTCGAAAACGCGGAATTAATCTGCAGTCATTCCCATTTCGGAGTGGCAACTCCGCAACACCCGCATTCTGGTAGCTCGTTTCCGGTCCCTCAGGGTTATTCCTAAATATATTCGTTCCATGGCCACTTGAACCGACTTAAGTTTGTATTAAAGTTCCTAATTAAGCCGCCAAGATCCAGCTCTGTATGTCAACACGGAAAGTATGCGGTGGTTGTAGATTGTTCTTTTGAGTGACGGAGGCAGCTCCTTTTTCTTATTTGGAAGGGCTTGCCGAGTCCTCCCGAACCCATACCTATAATGCGCCGGATCTCTCTCTCGTGGTTAGGTTCAGCACTAACAATCTGTCCGTGGAAGTTATAGTTTTGCACTTCTTCTAGCGTTTCTTTTCCCAAGCTTAAGAGGACGTTTTTTGGCACGCTTGTTCGTCATTTCTTTATATACATTTTTATTTATTTTTTGCAATACAGCCGTGCTTTCTGATTGCAGTTCCTGAAGCATTGTTTGCAACTATTCCGCAGTCACATCGAGCAAAACTATGCCGTCCACAAAGCTCAAATGGCTGAAGTATTCCCCGTTTATACTGAATCATATGTTTTCCCAGTCAAGGTTTCTTTCCAGTGAAGCTTTCTACACGAGCTTTCATCTCAATCTTTCTTCCCACCTCTCATGACTGAAGAAGAGCCGCTATAACTACCACCTTCTCAGCCCTGTTACACAGGGCACTTATTTTTCACCAGTCAAGTATCGTAAACGGTATTTGTTAGAGTTCCTCTGTACTATCTATCGCACTTTCCTGAAGTCGTGATTTGCTCTAAACCATATTTTTTCAATGGTATACCAACTAATCGGTATCGACATATCAACGCACTTCACGCTACGCATTTTGGCAGTGTGTAGTTTACATTGTACAGAACACACGCCCCTTTCCAATACCTAATATCTGGGATCTACTTAGGAACAGACATTGGTTGCTGTTCGGGACTTCAGTGGCGAAAATATTTTAGACACAATATCCCACTACAAGTTGAAAAATTGAAACAAATATTCGTTTATTATGCAAGCGATTGTTTAGGCAAAGTGATTGAGAGAAACCCCAACACATACAATTGCTAAAGAAAAGAATGGTAAAGTTACGCGTCGCCTTTAAGTTGTATGCCATTTTTCTCCTCACTTTTCAAACTTAGACAAAGCGGCCAATCGTTGGTTCGTCAAGAATTGGAGGAGCCCTACAGTTAATGCGCATTCAAAATAATCTGTGGCCATGGATAGCTAAATGTTTGAAGTCAAACTGTGGCCCCATGCGAATATCAAGCGTTGACGTTTTTTTCATTAAAAGGTGCGCTGTCGCAGTGTGAAATCTCGAAGTGGTGTTGTTTATCTGAGGCACCCACCTATATTACCGACATTTTTTTTAGCTTGCAGGCGTTGTTACTCATTTTCTGTCGCACCTTCCCCATGAAGGTTCTCTCAGAAGCAGCGAAATTCAAGATCAAGTCTGGGCTGTCGTGAAGGGCCGACTACCGACGGATAGCCTGGGGCTCCCCGTCTCGGCGTGGAAGATGCCCTCAACACCTTTACACCTGTCAGGTGTCCCCCAGGACCGATTTTGAAAATGCAGTTTTTCCACCACCACTGCACAGTCAGGACCTTACCTGTATGTTTTATTACCCACTTCCAGCTGCGACCTCCCAATATATTTTGTCACGTTAGATTCCAGTTTGCTCCCAAAAGACGCACATATTCACTGGTTTATTTAGAATGCACTCTACAGGCTTTATCTATTTACCAGTTAATATTTTGATCATCACGCACTTCGTGCACACACCTCTATATTGCAACATTATGTACTTTTAAGTAGAAACGGAATGAACAAAGGATGTTGTCCTCACCACACGTCCACAACAGATTATGGGGCAAGCTGCCAAGCGCTCAATTGTCATAAACTGTTGTTCTTTGGCGTCCATAACCAAAACGCGAAGGGGCAGGAAGTTAATATGGTGTCCTCCGGTTTCGGCATCTGTTGAAGTTTAAAGACGAATAATGGTTTGTTAAAATTATCACACACTGGAAATACCTCAATCTTTACTTATTTTGTATAAGCATTAAACAATATTTGCACTTTCAATTCATTAGGATATACGAATGATTCAGAAGGTATGCAAAGCCTGTTCATGTGCATTAAAATGGGCGAACCGATGGCAAATCAGAGAATGCTTATGTTTCTTGAACTCTAGTCGAAACGAAAAAAAAACCCTTTTAGCGTAAGAGGACAGGACGTTAGAAGAGCTCGCGCCTGCATGGGTGCAGATCCTTCACCTTATTTAGATGATTTACCATCGCAGCGACGGTGCTGGTGCCAACGCCGCCCGCATTTTAGTAGTAGCAAATATAACGTCACGCGCCTGTTATGAAGTCTTCTGATTGAACCTGAATGTGGCACAAACCAAACAGCTAGAGCAGTTACACAGATCATCCAGGCATGTGATTACGGGGGCTTCCCGGGCACAAGCGAATAGAAGAGCGCCATCTTTTCTGTCACTTTCCTGCAATGGCTGCGACTACCGAAGAGCGGAGGCGAAATCACACTAGGCGCACACGGAGTGTCTTTCGTCAACGTCTATTATTGCGCTTGTCCAGGGTTATCGTCTGTGCATTGTGTACTATTTGTGCAGTGTGAAGATGAATTTGTATCAACTAGCCCGGTTTCCTACGCCACATCTAATATTGCTGGACTCCCCACGCACCATACCGGCCTACCAAATGTTCCTCGAAAGATTCCATAATGGGAGGATGAAAACGCCCGTCTACAGAATCCTACATCCCGCTAGCTTAACAAAGCGTTCGACATTTTTTAACGATCCGCACGGAGTACCCTTAGTGATTCCAATCCTGGGGCCATTTTCGCAGTGCCTCCTGAGATACTTCGAACCACCACGCACGCGTTGCGTTTTATCACCCCAAACGTGACATGCACCATGGCCTCGTGCTCTAGTACGGTGATCAGAATTTCCCCACGTCATGTGAAAAGAAGTTTCGCTTTATCAATATAGACTGGGTCTTTGTATCAAAGTTTTTCAAGGCGCATTGACTGACGAGTGCCTCATCATTTACACAAACACTCTTAGAGCCATAAGATAATTATAGCAAATTCCAAAGTGAGGCATTGAAACTCACGACATTTAGAGCAGCTGCCGCGAACTTCGCGCGCAACACGTACATGAGACCTGTGTTCTCAGCTACGCTGGCGGTGTCGCCAATAACATTGTTCACTCTTCGGAGAGCGCGCTTTTCAACTCCTGCTCACCAGCGCTGGAACGCGGGCTTACTACCGTGAGTTCACTCCAGGACCCCGATGAACAGCGAGACTTACTGAAGCACATGAAGATGTCAAGTGCTTCTGACATCGCTACCATCCAACCTTCACTAATTCCCGAATAGACTACCTCGAGCTGCCCAGATTTTCTTGCACAAGGCTCGACCTGGAGCAGCACAGACTGATGTCATCGCCAAGTGGCGAACTCACATCCCTCGTCATGAACTGCAGCAACCTGGTGATGTTCAGTCCTCCAATCCGGACGTCTAATACCGGACATGTTATTTGGGTGTCCGGCCTGGTATAAAGCACCCCGAATGGTAGCGTACCGGTCTTGAGGTTGTTCGCCCGAATCATCGTCGCCAAGTGCCGAGACATGCGAGTACTGGATGAAGCTGCCACAGCCCAAGCACGTCGCTAGAGCACTGTGTTCCCTCCGCGATTTCACAGGCGAGGTTGACATTGTGACTCGGACGTAATTTGAGCCCCTCCACTCTCTGCCTCCAATCCTTATAGGCACCTTTCCCGGCGCCTTTCGTAATAAAGACCCATCTATCGTTATTCCTAGCATATAAGTCTGCTGAGATGGAAGTGCTAAGTTCAACGGCCTAAAAGAATTACGCCGTGTTCAGCCTCTCGACGAGCCGAAGCTCCGATAAGAGTCAGAGATGACTAGGTCTCACACTCAATGCTGAATAGGAAGATTTTGTATGGCTTTGATGTTCTTCTGTTTACAAGCCCGTAAAATGTTAAATAATATCAGTGCTCTCCATAGGAAGGGAAAGCGAATGTACACATTGCGCGTAATGTATCAGTAAGTCTAGCAAGGTGAGGAAAGGTATTCTTATGAAGCGGGGTAAATGTGCTTGGTTTTTTTGTGAGTGATTTCTGCCCCGCTGGTTACTATCGGAAAAGGCTGTGATGCTTACTGATTCTAGGCCACTCGTGCGAGCGACGAGATTTCTCTTCTGGGGGAGTTTTTGAAGAGCTGTTTTTAAAAATTTTGCCCTAATGTAATGTTTGTATAGCTTCCCGATAAGGCTGTGATGTCTGTATTGGCTTTTGTTTGAGCAATGGCTGTTTCTTCAGGTTGTAGTGTACCGGTGCGTTTAAGAGGCAAGCTTGTGAGTGTGCGTACCCCCTCGGTTACCATTCCCTGCGTGGGAACAAAAATATTTGTGTGGATTCCCAAGACTTTTGTGTCACACATAAAAAAGAGAGATAATGTTTTTTTTCTGAACTGAACCTAAATATCCTTGTGTTGATGAAAGGGGCTGGGGCTAAGGAGAGCCATCACAGTTCAATGTTATATGGTCCGTGGAAGGCTCGTCACTTACCAAGCCTTTTGAGGGGTTGTCATAACTTAGTAGTTTATCCGTTTCGTAGGAAAATAGGTGCGCGTAAACTTAACAGAGTCGGAGCAAATTATGTCACCAACCGCCATTTTGCAAGAGGCTCTGCGAATACGTTACAAATGCTTTTTTTACTCTGTATTGGGGTTGAGGTTTCACAGTTGCTTGGATCTGGTGCTAAAGTTCGCACAGAGAAGATAAAATTGGAAAGATTGTCGGTGTTTATTTGATTAGAATCCGGGCAGCGGTACTGCACTTGTGTAATAAATCAGAGGTTCGTACCGTGATGGCATGTCTTATAACAGTAGCCTTGTGTACTATATCAGAGGTTAGAACCGTGTTGGCATGTCTTATAACCGCAGCCTTGACAGAGCGTGTTATCGCACTCTGCACACAGGCACTGGGGCAGGTTAGGGGTAAGAAAACTTTTCCTTTAAATGCTTTTTGCACCAGAGTGAGCGGGTCGTATGCCACAGTGAAAGGCTTGTGCACCAGGTCAGGTAAACAAAAAACGGTAGATTTCTTGTCACACCAGGATAGCCTTTTTCAAACGCACAATAACGTCAGCCAAAAATTATTTGTGGTGCATTTAACTGTTTTAATAGGTAACAGAGGAAGTTATTTGCAATCAAAGCATGAATGCACCTTTCACGAGCAGAAAATGTACGCTTCTGGCGCCTAAAATATTTGAATTTGTATGTCGAGACGATGCAAGCACTGTCTGTAGAAGATTACGTCGTTAGAACAATGCATATCTTCTTTACTTTTTACGCATTCATTGCAGCTGCAAGTTTGCTGTTTAACGGTTTGACGTTTTCAATAGTGAGTGCGGAGAGAGTGAGAAAACTTTTTTTGAGCCTGTGTCAAAAGGACCACTCGGCTTTTTGGCAGGGTTGCAGAGACTTGTCTAAGTAGTGGCTTGTTTTTAGCGTGAGTTACTAATGAGGTCCAAAAGAGCTTTTCAAGCTCATTAGAGTGTGTATAACATGCCACCCAGCTAGAAGGGTGGTTTGGCGCACGAACAGCCCGGAAGAAAGATCTCAGGGCAGCTTATATGTTTGTTTTTGTCCAGAGGGGTGTTCGCTATTGCGATGAGCATACTGGTGTGCCTGCACGACCGTCTAGTTAGTGTTGTGCCAGTTGAGGTGGGAGTGGTGCCAGTTTGGTGCACGTCGAATACTGGAGATTTATTAGCGATGACCTTTGCTTTACCCTTAACGACCCTTTTAAAAATATAGCTTCAGGTATCAATGTTCTGTGTAAATTCGTGTGGAAGCAGCGGTTAACGCGAAAAGTGTTAAACTTCAGGATCCATTATATCAACGACTTCCGCAGCACTTCTGGGTCTTCGGCGGATTTCGGTACAACAATGCAAAACCTTACATCTTCGTGTTCTCTCGCCTGAAGTCTTCGAGCCTGAACCCTTATTATTGGTACATCGCCACGAATCTGTTACCGTAAATCTTGGACACTATTTATTTTCTGGGTATGCCGACATTGATACGACGTTCAAGAACTACGGTTAGTTTTCAGCAACTTCACTGGATATGGCAATTTTAGGACTTGGTCTTCCCCAGTATAGGTCACCATTATTCCCCATGTTTCTTTTTTAAAATTCTGTAATCGCAAAAGGGTAAAAAGTCATTTGCAAGAACGTGCACTTCTGGCAAGACGCAATGCGATGCGATTCCTTACGATTGTTAAGCCACAACATAATAATATTCTGAACATTCCACGAACGTTTCCAATTGCCTCGGCAGTTTAAGGCTAGAGCTCAATCTGCAGCTGCCCCATATGTCTGGCTTCTGGTTTTTTACGTTACCTTCTTTCCGGCATTATTTTTCTCTATGGTTGCCGACATCGTTTTCAAAACGTTCACTATACTTTTGCGAATGTAGTGAATTGTCGTCGCGTCCACTTTTACGGCTCACGTCATTGTTCTGGATGGCCCCGCTTTATCAAACCAAGTACATTGTTTTCGAGAGAACGGGGTGCCCCACAACTGTTGAGTTAGTGCGACGTGAAACAACGATTTAAATCGAAAGAAAATCACAGTTTATTTTCCAAATTGAAATTGCTCCCACAAGCATTAAGGTACTCCTATACCGAAACACACCACGGTATTCGTCTTCCCACACTTGAAAGAGCTGCTTTTCTTTTTCTTTACTTTCGAACAAGCGCCAATATCCAAGTGTAAAAGCAGACTGCCATGGCTATAGAGGGAAGTGAAAACTGCGCCGCCGGCGGTGCTTCATTGAATTTCCCTCCGGAGTGGAATTGACCCGACGACAATAAAACGGGCGGCTGAGGGGCAGCAAAATACAATGAATACAAAGCATACAATAGAATGAATGCACAGGAGTCCCTCTGTCGGTTAGTATTACCATGGCCGTGTCTTGTCTGAAGATAGGTTTAGGTAGGAAGACCTCCGTCACCTTCGCAGTAGTTCCACAAGGAAGAACATTGCCCTTGGCATATCAAGTTAAGTAATGCGCGGCCACCATGGCCTACTATTCTATTTGACGGACATAGGACAAGGGCCAAGTAACTTTATTGTGATTTGCCTAAATGGCGTGTTAGGGGGGTGTAATGAATTAAGTAGTGATGCACGTTTCACCCGCGACGTGTTCTGGCGCTGGCTGTAGCAATAGGTGTTCACGACCTGTAGCACCAATGTTAGTATATTAAGCCACCAATACATCTTATGATTCCTTACGCAAGTTCGAGGGAAACATGGGTGCCCAGCTTCAGGTTTTTAATATTCTGCTGTACATGTGGGTGCAAATTCTCACGGTGTAGCAAAAGGAAAATTCTGTTTACTGTAATCGTAATACCGTTTATAAAGAACGCTGACGCGTAGAGCACACAAGCTTATTACTCTAGGGAAAGCACGGGGTGCCACAGTTTTCCTATTTCGCAGGTATTCGAGGAGCGGTCGACGCTCCATGGTGTGATGTGCCGGGCAGCCGTATCGGCCGCTTCAATCATACCATCAAATGAAGTTCTCCCCCTCGCTTTTTTTATCAATGGAAAGTGGTACCCTTGACAACGAATACGCACCACTGTGCTTCCTTCCCGACTTGAACACCCTGACTTCACACTGTTGTGGCCTTAAACTTTACCCAGCAAGCCGCCCGGATGGGTCGTCGAGGTTCGCAAGGTAGCAGACGGCATGGTGCTCGCTGGCAGCACTGCATGCCCTACCGAACACGTATGAACGGAATTCGCCGGGAGCCCATGCGACTGCGTATCATTCGCTGTCCTAATTTTTTCCCCTCTGGACAGGGGATCACTAGGATTACCTGTAACCTTTTCCGCTCCAGCAGACCATTGTGTAAGAGCTGAAGTGCTGGCGTCAGCACGCATTTCTGGTCGGCGGCGTCATGGAAGTCTGCTAGAATTGGGGCCCATTTCAGGTATCTATGCAATGTGTCCAAGGCATTTCGCTGGTCTTTGCTCCACAAGAAGGGGAGAGAGAGAGAGAGTGAGAGAATTAACGTTTTTGAGTATGAAAGCAGACGCTGTCAAGAAGGAGGAGGGACAAGGAGACATTGTCACGTGATGGGTATGTGCATAAACAACGCACCAACAATTCTGACCGCACGTGCCCGGTTGTTATCCAGGATCTTTTGCTAGCTGGCCCGATGGATTCATGGGGGCCTTTGTCGGGTTCAGGGGCTTCAGCCCGAACCGGGTCCCAACTCCGAACCGACCGACCGACAACTTTTCCTCGCCTGCCGTTCCTTCTGGTGCCCGCATCGGCGCTTCGCTCCCTTACGACACCATACTGTACCTGTAAAGCCGCCAATTTAACGCCTATGAGTCAGTGGGCATGGCGAAAAGGATGCACCAATCATCTGAGCGCACGTGGTTGCTTTATTATACAGGTTGGTTAAGTTTACACTTGTCTAAAAAGCGAACATCCTTATCTGTAGGTCTTGCAAGCCGCCGACAGTGATGCAAATGCGCTTATTACTGGCATATTGTTGTAGCGGTGTTTCTTTGCAGAGATTTTAAAACCGACCCTGGTCGTGAAACCAAAAATGTTTGCCAATTATGGACGGGCAAGAGCCATTGAGAGGCGAGGTGCCAGATTTAAAATCCAAACCTAACAGCCAGATAGGGGATTTCAAGAGCCCCTTTCTAGAATGTGAGCTTCCCATAACGAGCTGAAATCAAAACCTAGTAGGCTAAACGACAGTACCAATGTCACAAGCTGCTTTTCGACCTTGTTGGAATATCAAAGACGTAAACTTGCCGACGTCGGAGACCAAGGTACACGCTCGAGCTTGGTTTTTGCATACTGCGGACCCTAACGAAGCAGAACTAGATTTTAAGGAAAGGTAAGTATGGAAACATTTCTGGGAGTTAAGTAGGGATCCTTGAGTAGAATTCTAAAGCTAAGCAAACGACATGTGAAAAGGTCACTCAATTTGGGAGAGAGAAGTTCTTTGTTAAAGAAGGAAATGCGGAGAGGTTTGCCAACATGCGTATGTCGACATGCTACTCGGCAGGAAGAGGAATGGAGAAAAGACAGATGAGTAGTAAAAAGAGGAGTAGTAGCAGAAACAAGAAAAAAAGAGATAGGGTTATATAGAGACACGTGGGATGTAGCGAGAACGGTCCGCATCAGAGGTGCTATAATGTCTTACTGACGTCAATATATTTAAGATGGACAAATAACACATCTAGGACTTTCCGATGAGACTATGGAGAATGCCATAGTCCAAGTAGCAGACTCAGCGTAATTGGTTCAGGGTGAAGACAAGTTATCTTCTGGTGTAACCCGACCCTTGCGTCCGTGTAGGCGGAGCATTCTATGAGGACATGCTCGACGGTTTCGTGACATTCACACTTGCCGCAATATGGCCTTGTACTGTGGCCTAAGCGATGTAAGTAGGCACTAGTAAATGCCTCATTAGGTCGCAGTGTGTGAAAGAATGCCTCCGCCAGCGATGTGGTCGTTCTGGCAGCCGCAATCGCATCTGTGTGTCGATGGAGAATAGAAAACAATGATACTGACCCTCAAGGGACCATAAGCGGTTTCTTTCTGCTCGAGTCATGGTTAGTCATGGTTAAGGTATCATTTTTTGTAAAATAATCTTCCTTTTGTTGTCACTTTCCAGGCTCCTGCGTGCAGCCTCATCTGCTCTTTGATTTTCTAGCACCCCGCAATGCCTTGGGAGCCACCGAACTGTCACGCGATGGCCAGCAGTGTGCCAGAGATAATGAAGTTATTTTACATCGCGCTGGATGTGGTCGTGTATGCTGAAGCAGCTAGTACGCCGAAAACTTTGTAGGGCGGCTTTCGAGTCTGTAAATATGGTCCATTGGGTCGGTGGCTGACGAAGTATGTACGGTATGGCTTATTTGATTCCATTAGGCTAAGCTAGCGTGGACGAAGCCGCTCGCTCAAGCAGGTATCCCAGTGATTTGTTAGCTGTGCGAGTAAAATTTGAAGAATTGCGCTGAGATTTTTCCCATCTATCTTTAAAATTATGGGTCATATCCGAGTAAAATTTGTAAATATAGGCTACTGTAACCAAGAGTAGGCATTTTCGGGATATGTGATTTTTAATCGATTCCAGGCATAGAATTATTTATGAAACCAGGTGAAAGATTCCATGGCAGAAAATCCAGTGGCATGGTTTGCGGTGCTTGATTTGGAACAGAAGCATTAACTGCCGTTTGTTGTTTGGCTAAAGCTCAAAGTGTCTTCATTCACACTACCTGTGGCATATAGCATGTGTCTCAAGTGATTGCGTAACGTCTCGTGAAGCCGCAACACGTCCATGGGCAGGCAACCAGCTTCTGCAAGCGTTCCACAACATGACGAGCCTGCAGGAAGGCCAAGGCACTTTCTCAGACAGATGTTCAAGGCCTTTTCCAGGTGTTTTCTGCTAGTCGGGTACAGTTGCTGCAGAACGGGAAGGCTGAAGCGCTATACGCCATCAACATATGCTTTGAAGAGGAGCACTGCAGAGCGCAATCACTGCCCCAGAGAGTGCCACAAAGAATCAAATAATTCGGGATACTGCTGATATCGCGTACGTAATATTTTTACTTCTAGGAACAAGGACAGGTTTAGGTCTATTAGAATGCAAAGGTATGTTTGGGTTTTTCATAATGCACAGGCGGGCAACTGAGGATTAAAAGATATCGGTTCATTCTCTTGCGGGTGAACGCCATTGCAACGCCTTTTTCGAAGAAAAGATTGAGTCCTCTCGGCGATAGGTATGCTGCTATTCTTGTAAGGGCCTTGTGCAGCATCGGCTGCGTCGTGCGACGCTATCTCGATGCACTCCAAACACAGATATCATCCGCGTAGATAGAGACTTTGACGCTCCAAGGGAGAGCGCATGTTAGGTGTGTAACGTAAAATTAAATAGCAACGGGCTGAATACTGCTCATTGAGGGACTCCTCTATTTACATCGTAGCATGGGGTTCTGTCTTCTGGTGTGCACATAAAACAGTTGCGTCCTTCAAGATAGTTCGAAATCCATGCATTTTAATCCTAATCCGAGTGTGATAACAGCTGCTAGGATCGCATCGTGGTAAACAGTAAGTACTGGCTTGATGTCTGAAAACGGTGCAGTTGTGATGTATCCCGAATTTAGTTCTTCAACAGATGATACGAGTGCTTTTACATTGTAAATTGCCGATCGATTCTCTTGAAAACTGTTCATTTCTGGTGGGTAAAGGTTTTTGGTTTCGACATACAAATTCACGCCGTTGACGATCATATTTTGCATTATTTTCCAATGGTACTGAGTAAGGCAATCCGTCGAAAGGAGTCATAGCATGTCGGTGACTTTCCAGGCTTTAGAACAGGAGTAATCTTAGCCAGCTTCCATTCAGGATGAATGATTCCATGGAGCCACGTACCGTTATAATACTCCAAGCGACGCAAGCGAGAATGGTCGAACAAAGGCGAAATAGCGTCGTAAGTAATTTCGTCTTAACCAGAAGAAGAGGGTGTTTTGATATGGGAAATGGCTGCGTTAAGTTCGTGTAATGAGAACGGGTTGTATAACGCAAGGACAGCAGCTGGAAGTGGAATGAAATGGTTTAAGTGTGGGAGCATCCGTGCAGATGTGGAGGCGGACAGCAGCTTTCAATATCCTTCAGCGGCTTTTGTGAGAAATGTTCTCGTGCAACGACAGCACGCTGAAGGGGTGTAATTGGGAGATGTCGTTCAGCATGACATTTACTATTCACCAGGTGTGCGCGAAAGGCGTGCGAACATCCGATTTCATGGATACCTCTTGTCATAGCTGCCTGCTTAACTTCTGTAATTGTCGCCTCCCATGTCTTTGCGCCCTACGTGATTGTCGCAGGTCTTCTAAAGTTTTGGTAAGTTGAGCCTTGCGCTCTGCGCGCCTGCGAATGGCTCGAGGCCTCTGATACTGCTGATCACTTCTGATGTTTGAAAACTTTTCATGTCTCGCGATGACTCCCGGAGGCAGCGACCCATGATAGGACTTCGGTCGTCATCGCTTGTGGATGTTATAATCCGATGAACCATGCTCTCTTCATAGGCTTCCCCGTTAATTCCCTTCGCTTATTCTCGGAGCGCATCTTTGTCAAGATAGAAAGCAAACGAGGCAGTGTTCGCTTCCCCTTGTTTCCAGGTCTGTTTACTGAGGGAAATGTTGGAGCCCAGCGGGTTGAGATAAAAAAGACGTCCATGCATCTGCTCACTTTCGTGTTTTTCATATAAGTGATGCTGCCCTTGTTAAGAGGTTGAATAGAACACTTGACCAGCAGCTCGGCTAGCCGCGTTCCATTGGAAGTTGTATGTGCTTCCCCAGAGCTCATGGTGCGCAATAATACCCCCACAAATTAGGTAAGGCGGGCCATGAGTAAGAGTAAAAGTAAAGCCATGACTTCAATAAAAAAGTTGCCATCCTCAGGAACACGCTGCTCCTTCATCCAAAATCACTGCTGAGCATATACAAGAAAAAACCAAAAATGCTTTGAAAAACTGCCGAAACCAAGAAAGCTGCTGAAAAAAGTGTACGCAGTGCATAATCCATTCCATGCCAACGACTATACGTTTTCTGCAACGCCAGCTGTAATCATTGCCAAGAATTTTTCACTCATTGTGCTTAACGACACACGCCTTCACAAACAACTGGGACGATTAGCAACAACACGCCAGTTGTAGAGGTATTAGATAGGCCATCTGATTATGTTGTAAACACTTATGAGCGGTCGGCGCTGTTAGCGTCATCTCAGAATAACATCAGGGTCATTATATTAAATTTTCCAGTCTCGGGAACAAAACTGCCCAGTTCAAATCACTTCTGCTAATTCACATCCCCCACTTGAGCGTCATTTCTGAAACGTGGCTGAACAGGGAGATTTAAGATTGCAATGTAGTGCCGCGTTGTAATTTAAATATGTCGAAGAGACCGGCGATCAGATGCGGCGGTGTGGCAGTTATCTTAAAGAGAAGTATTAACTCCACCCTTCCGCATTCAGCGCGCACTGAAAGGTTATGCTGAAGGGTTTCTTTCGGTAACAGAGTATTTACTGTCGTCGCTGCGTAGGGACCACCTCATTGCGGTCCGTATTTTCTAGTTCATTTGCGGTACCATGTGGCCTCTTTTAGAAACAAAATGAAGGAATATCGCACTATCCTGTATACATTGAAAGAAGTGAAGTAGTACGCAACCTTCACTACCATAACGGAGGTTCAAGTCCACGAATTCAGCCGATTTGCTTTTTCGCTGCCGCAACGGCCTTTGCTTCTAATTGGTTGCTCTAGGGAAGCTCCGAGGAACGAGTAAGTTCTAATCACTGGAAGTTGAACTTTATGTGTGTATTGGCAATCTTCTCCACACTGACACCGTTGAGTTAGAGGATCGTATATTAATCATAATCAAGAGTAGGCGAGTAGTCTTCCTCTTCATTAAGGGTTTCAATTACCCTCCTTATAGCTCGGTGACCACTTCCATTGCCCGTGGTGGGCTGGAGAAACCGATGTTGAAGTACATCGCTGTGGTGTGTACTATTACACGTAGGCGTTCTCTTCAAATTCATTAGTAGTGCATTGTTATCGCAGTAGTAGAGCGGCAGTGGCTGACACAGTTGGTAAATTTGAGAATAGCCGAACTTGGCGAAGACCATATTGTGTGCAAGCCATAACGGGCGACTGAGTTCAGCAGTGTGCTTGCGATAGCGAAATTATTGTCACGATTGTGGTGAACGTTCGAGTTTTTTGCCAACATTGGCTAATCTCCCCAAGGAGGTATGCTTGGGTTCAGAAACATACGCTGGGTACTCTGCGCGGTCGCCGCAAAGCCCGCATACACGAGCTCTAGGCATTTCCTTGTTTTTTAACTACGGGGGCGGCCATTCCTTATAAGTGTGTATGCTTGGCTTGGCAAACGGGCATGGGGTACGCTGGGCGATCGTTGCTAGGCAGGCCCACACAAGCGCTATACATTTTCTTGGTTTTGTTAGCTGCGGGACGGTCACTGCGAGGCCCACGCTCACGTTCGCGCACTCGGCAATTTCGTGTTATTTTTAAAAGCAGAGAAAAATTGCACTTTGCACACAGCTTCGCTTTTAATAAACGGCCCGTCATCGGTGATTTTATTCTGCCAAACGTTTATTGGGACCGCTCGCGAACAGGACCCTATTTCTGTCAGAGTGGTAGCATTTTTAATAGAATAGTCACATACAGTCATGTCTTAGTAGTTCTGCAACCAAAGCGTCTTTATAGAAATTCGTCTTTTCTACCTGGCGTTGTTGTTCTGCATAGATCTTTCGAGAACTACGATATGTCTGTTACACCCGGTCGCTCAAATAACAAAGTTGTCTGCGTCCATTATTTGGTAGTAATTGTTTAACAACCCCCAGTTTTTAAAAAAACGTGAAAGGATTCACGCCAGCTAATGACGCAGCAGTCATTCAGTTTTTTCAAGATAACTGGAATAATTTGACTGATAATGATGTGAACGTGCTTTCAGATAAATATAAAAACATGCGTTTATTCTGTCTGCAAATGTTCGTACCCATTAAAGTTAAGAAGACTGCAAAAGTTAAGCCATGGGTAACTAGAGCTATAATATACGTAAACGTAAAGCCAAGCGCTTAATAAAAAAACGTTCGGCCCTTCAACAGTGCACTAAGATATGCAGTTCCCGTTCCAACGACATCACCCGTGCGAAGGATTTCAATTTTTACACTACTTTCCCAAACTTTACAAGAGATAAACACATTCTCGAACTTCATTATGCAGCGAGAAGAAAACGTCATCAAAATTCCGGTAAATGGCTTTACATTGATTAATCCCGAACTAATCTCGAATCACTTATATTAAATTTCAGCGCGTATTTTCACAGGCACAGATGACCACACGTAGCACAATAGCTTCCTACCCTGTGCGTCTAAAATATCTCACTCTGGTTAAAGAACAGGTCCACACTGCGGCCAGAATGCATACCGAGCCTCTTTCTTCTACGCTACACCAAAACATTGGCAAAATTCCTTGTTATTATTTCTGAATCTTACATCAAATGGGGCCACGTTGGTATCTGATTTTTAAACAGCCCGTACTTATTACCAAAAAAGGCGCGCCTCTCATATTTTCCCACTGAAGACCCATAATAATGTTATATTCTGCCTCTAAGTTACTTGAGGATGCCATTGCTACGCTACTCACGCAAATTGTAAATTCCCATTGAATCGTGTCTCCATTCCAGGACGAGTTTTGCAACAGATGTTCGACCATCACACAATTATCTTCACTTGTTCAATATTTGTCTTCAATTCTCGATAAGGCAGGACACATTGAAATCGTTCGTATTGATTTCCTTGGTGAAAGCATACTTGACAAACCGTAGACAGTATGTGGGCATAAATTGAAGCACTTGTGATGCTCTCCCTGTCCCATCTGGGGTACGCAGGGAAGTGCGCTGGACCCTTGGCGTCCTTTCATTTTTAATGATGTTTTCATGCTATAAATAACACTGCTTCACAGACACCTTGTTGCAGAAGAATTCATTCTTTGTCCCAGACTTAATTGCACTGAGCATAAACCTGCATTAGAATCGGCGTTAAAAAGCGTGGTTTCTTGGGAAAAACGATTGACATGCCGCTAAACCATGAAAAAGTGATTCCTTCGTATGACTAGAAGGAAACACCTTCTTTCATTTCTTTAGTATAGTTGCCACTAACGGATAAATCACGTTAATGAACACAAATATCTCGGCGTAACGTTAAAAAGTACCTTAAGTAACTAGTACCTTAACTATCATATTACCAACATATGAGCTGCCGCATTCAGTAAACTTTGCTTATTGCTACAGAAACTCAAGTGTGCTCCCTCACATGTTCACGGAAGCTCACTCACTTCAATCATGTGGCGGAAACTTCAGTAAGCACGCGTTTCAAGTGATATAAAAAATAAATATGGATTGTATGTACACAATTCAAAGAAGTGCCGTCCCCTTTATTTATGTTATGTACGAACGAACAGACTCCGTAGACGCCGTGATAAAAGTAATGGGCTTACAACATTAGAATCCAGGCGTAAATGATTTCGCCTGAACTTTGCAAATGAATTAATGAACCGAAAGCTCTCTCTAGATTCCAGCCGCTACATGAGTTCAATCTCAACACGGACTGCTCCTCATTCACATGCCCTTTTGTTAACTCCATTTTTCGCCAAAACTATTCTTTTCACATTGTCGGTTTTCCCAGTGCGGTCTCCATGTGAAACAAGTTATTATTTGCCACCTTTGTGTCGATGTATCCTATTTACGCAGATGTTCCAATAATAACTTAATATTATTTAAAGCTATCCCTTTCACTGTTTTATCGTCTGGCTCATTTTTTTATTCTGGTTAATTTTACTCGCCGTTTTTTTGTATTTCTGGATTTCCCTTTTATTGTAATCCCCCCTTTTTACTATGTGTAGTTACTTCATTCTTGTCATGGTAATTTAAGCCTCATGCGTTGCCGTTTTGGTTCATCATTGCCTTTTCCACTCCGGCTTGAGCTTCATGCATAGAGTACCTTTCAAATAAATCAGTCGTTGATTCTCTGTTTGTTGAAAACCCCTCGACAAGTTGGCTGCATAAGCACAGAGGCTCAGAAAGCGTCGCACAGCCTTGTTATCGTTGGGAGAAGGGGATGACGCTAAGGCATTCGTCAGGGCACCGGCGGCACTTGAAGCACGAACAAGCAGAGGTCGGCGAACTCACTGATGAGTCCACTCACTCAGACTCATTTGGACTCAAGCTCACGCGTGAGTTTGAGTTTGAGTGAGCGCGAGGCTAGTGTGGCATGGTGAGTTTGAGCTTGAGTGAGTTTGAGCCGAGTGATCCCGACTGAGTTTGAGTCCGATTGAGTTTGAGTACGCCTGAGACCTAGTGAGTTCTGAGTCCATTTTGAGTTCTGAGTACATTTTGAGTTTGAGTCCATTTTGAGTTCTGAGTACATTTTGAGTCTGAGTCCATTTTGAGTTCTGAGTGCACTTTGAGTTTGAGTCCATTTTGATTTCTGAGTACATTTTGAGTTTTAGTCTATTTTGAGTTCTGAGTACATTTTGAGTTTGAGTCCATTTTGAGTTCTGAGTGCATTTTGAGTTCTGAGTACATTTTGAGTTTGAGTCCATTTTGAGTTTTGAGTACATTTTGAGTTTGAGTCCATTTTGAGTTCTGAGTGCAATTTGAGTTTGAGTCCATTTTGAGTTCTGAGTTCATTTTGAGTTTGAGTCTATTTTGAGTTTAAGTCCATTTTGAGTTCTGAGTACATTTTGAGTTTGAGTTCATTTTGAGTTCTGAGTACATTTTGAGTTTGAGTACATTTTGAGTTTGAGTACATTTTGAGTTTTATTACATATTGAGTTTTGAGTGCATTTTGAGTTCTGAGTACATGGAAGTTCTGAGTCCATTTTGCGTTTGAGTATATATGAGTCGCCTAGCAGGCCGCTATGGTTGGCTGTTAAGTTTCATGCGTCACTGTGGGCTCGGAATTCAGGTTACCTGCGGGTACGGCACGAACCGCGATCTGCATGATCAGTTGGGAGGGAGGGGGGTCTGATTTTTTTCAGTTTCTTCTTGAATTTTCATGGCCATAAGCACTTGCTATATACGTAATTTTCGCGGCTGGGCAGGTGAGTGATAATTGACTGGTTATCTTTTCCTCCTAACGGATCCACTGAGAGCGTGGGAAAGGGTGGGCGTGCTGGTTGTTTGCCTGCTACTGTTAACGGCTTGATACACTAGGGGTCACAAAAGAAGAGGTGAGAGCCGGGGGGGGGGGGGGGGTATGGGGGCGCGGGCTGTCTTTTCTGCTGTTTCAAATGAATTGGCTGAATTGACTGGGCAGCGCCCCTTAAGACAGAATAATGACCGCGTTAGATTAGGTGAAAAGTGAAACTGATGAGTCTAAGGCATGTAAGGTATCAAATGAAAGGTCCGGATTAACGGAATCAAGCGGGGTAAATAAAAAAAAATGCTTCCTGATTGTAGTCATCAGGCAGTCATAACGAGTCAGATTGGGTTAAAATTCAAAATGACGCTGCGAGAGCATGTGGGGAATCATTCGGGACGAAAATGAGTTATGGATATATCATGACGTAGTCATGGTAAGTCATAGATTCGGTTAAAATTCAAGTTCATGACGCTAGGGCGTGTGGCGTATCAAATTAAAGGTCTCGATAACGGTAATCACGTGCTTCCTGATTATTATCATGACATAGTCAAAATGGGTCTAAATTAGGTTAAAATTCACAATGATGCCACTGGGTGTCCTGGGCTTCAAATTAAAAGTTCCGATAAGGGAAATCACGTAGGACAAAAATGTGGTAGGGCTTTATCATGAGATAGTCATGGTTAGTCATGAATTGGTTTAATTTAAAATTGACTCCGCTAGGATGTGATGGGTATCAAATAATGGTCTCGTTGAGCGGAATCACATGGGAGAAATACCAAAATGCTTCCTGGTTATAACCATTAGATTGTCATGGCGAGTCTTATATTGGGGTAAAATTCGAAGTGACCCCGCTAGGCCGTCTAGGGTATCAAATTTACAGTCTTGACGAGGGGAATCACGTGGTACAAATAAAAAAAGGCTTCGTAGTTCGAATCATAAGATAGTCATTATGAGTCATAGATTGGGTTAAATTCAAGGTGAGGCCGCTGAAGCATGTGGGGCGTCAAATTGAAGGTTCCAGTTAGGGGAATCACGTCGGACATCTAAATAATGCGTCCTGGTTACAGTGATGAGAGTCATGGTTATTTTGACTGGTGTGAATTCCATATGACCCTGCTAGGGTGTGTGGGGTATCGAATTAAAGTTCTCGTCGAGGGGGATCCCGTGGGACAAATATAAAAATGCTTTCGGGTTATAATTATGAGGATATAGCAAAAGGTATATAGCAAAAGGTACACACTCACACTCCGACGCTCACTCACTCACTCACCCTCTCCACTCACACTCACACTCACCCTCTCAGACACTCACACTCTCACTCTCACTCTCACTCTGACTCTCACTCTCACTCTCACTCTCACAATTTCACTCTCACTCTCACTCTCACTCTCACTCACACTCACACTCACACTCACTCTCACTCTCACTCACACTCTCACTCTCACTCTCACTCACACTCACACTCTCACTCACACTCACACTCACACTCACACTCTCACTCTCACTCTCAAACTCTCACTCTCACTCTCTCACTGTCTCAATCTCTGTGAGGCCATTTCAGTTCTGAATTTGTTTTGAGTTCTCAGCCCATTTTGAGTTCTGAGTTCATTTTGAGTTTTGAGTACATTTTGAGTTTTGAGTCCATTTTGAGTTTGAGTACACTTTGAGTGTTGAGTACATTTTGAGTTTTGAGTACATTTTGAGTTTTGAGTACATTTCGAATTTTGAGTTCACTTTGAGTTTGAGTACATTTTGAGTTTTGAGTACATTTTGAGTTTTGAGTTCACTTTGAGTTTGAGTACATTTTGAGTCCTGAGTCCATTTTGAGTTTTGAGTCCATTTTGAGTTTGAGTCCACTTTGAGTTTGAGTAGACTTTGAGTTTGAGTACATTTTGAGTTTTGAGTACATTTTGAGTTTTGAGTCCATATTGAGTTTTGAGTACATTTTGAGTTTGAGTACATTTTGAGTTTGATTACATTTTGAGTTGGAGTACATTTTGAGTTCGGAGTACATTTTGAGTTTTGAGTCCGAGTGAGTTCTGAGTTTTGCGCTCAATGTGAGTTTGAGTTTGATTGAGCGCAGATGTCCTGCTCAGCATTGAGTCTGAGTTTGAGTGAGTGGTGATTCGAAAAAAAATTGTGAGTGAGTTGGAGTAAGCCGCGCCAACTTTGCCGAGGTATGCGAACAAGAGATTTGGGTTGCTAGAGCACTACATGACACTTTTCTGGCTTTATGGTCAAATATGCACTTCAGATTACTTCCAGGCCACTTGGCGGCTGTGAGAAGTGTTCTCCTAATAAACTCGAGAAGACAACCACGTCCTCTAGGTATGCAAGACACCTCCTCCATTTTATCCTTCCAAGGCGGTATTCATCATGCACTGGATTATACGCGGCACCGAGAATAGGCCCAAAGGGAGCACACTAAATTCGTAGTGGTCGTCTCCGGCTACGACTGCCCTTTTCTCAGAGTCACGCTAGTTAACTTCCATTTGCCAATATCCGGACTTGTGTCCAGGGACTACAAGAATCTGGCATTGTGCAAGCGCTCCCAGGTGTCGTCAGTTCTTTGGATCGGATAAACATGGTCTTTCGCAATACTGCGTTATCGCGGTAATCAACGCAGAAGAGGAGCGTATCATCTTTTTTCCGCGCAATAACGACGGGTAAGTCCTATGCCCCCTTCCATGGCTGAATTAAATGATCAGTGAGCATCTACTGGCCTTTCTTTTTAATTTCTTCGCGCTACTTCTGGGCACGAAGCAGTGACCACCCTATGGCAGCACCCGAACAAGCTATCCGGCAGCTCTTTCGGGCGCTGCCGAACAGGCCGGGCGGCAGCATCTGCTAGTCTACGGTGTTTCATTACACAAGTGTGGCCGACATTCGACGTCATAGCAAAGCAGTTACAACACTCTCGCACGAGACTCGTTAAAAGATTCTCCTGTGTGGCTGATAGGTTCCCGTTGACTTTAACAGGGAGAAAGACGCCTTCCGTATGCAAATATACCAGATTCGTACCTAGTGCAGTAGATGCTACACCTGTGCCACCCCTTCTATGAGTGCAATGACGGTATCCTTTCATGAGATGTCGGCGCTCATTGAAAAAGTTGGTTAGCGAAACGGGCGTTCACCGATTATCGAGCTTTACATATTCACTCGCAATGTACATCCCTTTGTCTTGAAGCAATCGTATATTGGCCCTGGCTACCGTTTCACAGTGCTGATGTGTCCTTTTTGACGTTGGTGAATACATTGTGTAAGGTAGAATTGTTACACCACCGTCATCAAGCAGGCGTAACTCGTTGTCATTTTGGTCTTTAATATTGATATCTATGGCTCGCTTCATGGAACAAATGATTGCTGATTTCTCCAAGTCAATGACAGCTGGACGTGCTTGCAAAGGTCCATACCAAGGTTCGAGGAGCCGCTGCGGTGTGAAGGCAGGAGTAGGCTCACAAAATAAGGGGAGAAGACTGAGCGCGTGCCAAGGCACGCGAAGTGCACGTGCAAGAAGGGAGGTAAAGGAGACCAAGGCGATGAAGCGGATGACCGATGTGGCTAGGTTTGCAGGGAGGAGGAAGTAGTTCGTTCATGAAGCTATCGGTTGAGCGTATAAATTCGGGACACCTCCGCGCAAAGCCACTTTTATTCTCCGAAATGCAAGACAGTAGACGATTTAGCAGCCTCGGCAAGCCTCGGCAAGTTTTGCAAGCAACGACACCATCCCGTCATGGGACGATAGCAACAGTTTCACGAACTAGCGCACCACTCCAGCCTTCTGCTCCTTCAGCCCAACAACATCGACCCAGCACATAAGCGTGATATTTATTGATTAGGACATTTCTTTCTATAATCACTGGTTCAACTAGGCGAGTTTCGCATGTCTCTATCACTGTGTCATCTGTATGTTTTCGCTATACATATCTTTCCGAGTGTCTGTGTCTGATGTAAAATCGCCTCATCCTTCTTCGCCAACACTCCAAATATTCCACGGAGTAAATAACCTTTGACGTGTGAGAGTGTGCCGTCCGAATTTAATTTAAAACACGTACCTTCATTAGCCCTAAGAAGGGCCTGTCCGGTGGAATTTCGTATTATGTAGCACCTGAGTTCTCTTCCCCACCGAGACTTAGACAGCACTGAAAATAAAAGGAATGACACATTTTAGTGAGTGCTGCAGTAAAACACACGTTTTATTCCTACCAAGCACATCAAAACTTCCAGAAACAGTCAATGCAACAGAATATATCCCAACTCGCGCTTTGTACGCGCCAAGTTGTAGCATGCTTTTATTGACTACCATGGACTATAGGAAAAATAAGGCAAAACAAGGCCTTAGTTATTCAATTTAGTTATATACTATGGTGTTCTTGTGGAAAACCAGTTCTTTGAAACCACTATCAGCACCCACTGCAACTCGGAAATAAACTGCCCATAAGTTAACATGGGGGCCAGTGCTCGTGCCATAGTTCACTGCAGCGCGACCACGCGTCCTGCACTTAGTATTCAGGGGCTCTGCAGTTACTCTCTTCCGAAACCGAATAGAATGGCATAGCTAAGATTGTTTGGGAGGGTACGGACACACATACACACACACATATATTTATACATATATCAATATATATATATATATATATATATATATATATATATATATATATATATATATATATATATATATATATATATATATATATATATGTATAAATATATATATATATATACATATATACATATATATATATATATAGAGAGAGAGAGAGAGA